>NW_006760388.1:3286602-3303898 GCF_000271605.1 Fomitiporia mediterranea MF3/22
AATTAAAGTGTCTATTTGAAGCGTATTTAAAAAACATGAATTTGTGTCAAATAATCACTGAATTCTGTGCAGAATTGAGTGAGAAATAGCTATTTTTTGTTTTGTTTACTTTTGTGACAAAAAATGATGAATCATCAAGTGTGACTATACTTATGAAAAAGGCAGTAAGTATGTTCAAACAGACAATCAAAGGGCAGACATCCTAACTAAATTATTACATGTTCTAAAAATCAAACACCTTACAGACTTAATAGGTCTTGTAAATATTTGAAGGGGGCTGTTAACATATATTACAATTAATAATACAATTACAGACAATACAGTATTAGTAAAACAATTAATACACATACAAACAGAACAGATACAGAACTAACAGAACAGACACAGAACTAAGAAACATGTATTGGATACATAATACAAGACATGTATCAGATATGTAATAAGTATCAGATATCTAAGACATACAGATAGACAAATAACATAAAAACAAACAACTTATTAACTAAATACATATTATTATCAGGGTCTACACTCTCATTACTTGTGTGATAACCTAAGAACACACATTCTAACAGTAGTCCTAACAGTAATTGTAAGTAAAGAGTATAACTTAGTCTCCTACTATAAAACAATCTTCTGTAGTACAGTCCTAATTTGTATAATGTACCTAGCAGGTCTTAACTGCTAGGAGAGTGTCTTGTACCTTTACAACATTCTAATGTATGTAGGCTAGGAAATCTAATACTTGTACTTCTAGGGAACATGCTTGTAACTGTTCTAGTTAATGTATAAATAGTAGGACTATTTATAGTAAGTAGTTATAACATAGTTAGAATAGGGAATATTCTGTAGAAACATTTACTGTGTTCATAATACAGAACCAAACCTATAGGAGCTGAGCCTACCAACCCTACTATTAGTAATTAACATAGAAGTGTAACAACTAGCTTACTGTTTTATTAGTATACTCACTTACTCTATCTGTCTCTAAGTAGTATACTGTTAACATTTTCAGCTTTACACCTGTCCTTGTGTGTAATACAGTCTAAGATCTGGACAGGAACAGACAGTCCTAGTTAGAAACAATTTCCTAAGGTAAGCTGTTTTTGTAATACTATTTATTAAAAAACAATTCTACAAATTCTTCTACTATTATGTTTATCCTATATAGTTCAATCCTAATATCTGTACTACTAAGTCAATCTGTCATTATTACTATTCTGTTATATCTACTGTCTTCTAGTAACAGTCTAGCAAAGTCAATTGTAATACTCTCAAAATGTGTATACAGAACTAATAGTAGATATAACAGACTAACAGGTTTTGTAGTTAGGTTCTTGTTATATTAGTACACATTACAGTCAGGAATGTAGTTCTATTCTAGATCCTAATACATATTAGACTAATAGAATGAGTTGTGTAAGGACAGATAAGTCTTGTCTATACTAAAATGTTCTAGTTTATTATGTGTAAGATAGTACAAGGTTTTGTACATGTTTCCAGAGCTTAGGATTACTAACTAGTTGTCTAGGTATAGTAACCTGTAATCCTTACAAGCTCCTACCATACTTCTGAGATTGTATTATAGCTTGTAACAGAATTCATCTGTGTTATAACTGTTCCTAATTGTTGTAAGAAGATTAGAATCTGTAGAGATTTGTATAGATGTACTTCCTAAAGTTTCCTATATAGAGTTCTCATTTTCCAGACTAGAGTCAAAGTCTGTGTAACAGAAGAGTGTATTAGTGACTGTGTTCTCTTCTCCTTTAATGTAATACAGTTTGTAGTCATACTAGGAAAGATCCTCCATCTACTAGACTTGTCTCTAAAACAGATTATACTATGTATCTAAGTATTTAAGAGTGTAGTAATAAACAGGTTTACTAGGAAGGCTGACTGTATGTTCTAAAGGATTAGAAACTGTAGAAGGACATTGTCTGAGCTTATTATAACAATCTGACTGTAGAACATTTAGGCTAACATAAGATACAGGAACTTATTACTTAGAACTACTAGTAGTTAGGAATGTAGAGAGAAATCCTAAAGTATGTGACTGGTTGTAATACATACTAACAGACTAAGACCTACTAGACAAGGGTTCAGACTTCCTTACATCTGTATTAGATTCTGGATTACTCTTAGGAAGAAGTCTTAGTAGACCTGATTAGTAAGCTACCTAAGTCTTAGAGTTATAATACTATCTGTATAATTGTTAACTAGTTCTCTAAGTAAGTCTACATAGTTCTGACTCAAACAGAACTTACTTCTAAAAGTATAGTATACATTTATTAGGACTATGTCTTCTAGTTGTACAGACTCTCTTAGAAGCTCATTCACAATTGTAGACTGTAATTCAAGTTAAAATTCATGTAGGACTTGTATACTCTTCTTAGAATTTAAGAGAACCCTTCTACAATATATTACTTATAAACTAATAGTTAAACCAAGTAAGTCAATTAGAAGATTAAGCTCTACTTCTAAATGTTTATTAATTATTAGTAGTCAGATTAGTCTGAATAGTTAGCTCTGACAGAATTTGTACATAATAACTAGTAACACTCTGTAACAGGATAGTCTCTGTTCTTTCTCAATCATAAAAGACATTTATATTAGGAGACAGTTCTAAGCTAGAATAGTAGTTCTGAATCTGTAACAGACTTTATAGAATGGATGTGTAAGACTAGGGAGGATGTATAAGCTCTTTTAGAGAAGGTAGTACAAGTTATAAAGTAGAACTATGATTAGAAGAGGTCTGTAACTAAGGATTACTAGCCTAGTAACAAAGTTATACTAAAAGCTACTAATCTGACTACAGACTGTCTAATAAAGAAATTAGACAACAAGTACTTTAAACCCTTTATTATTGAGAAGAAGGTTAGTATCTTTACTTACAAACTTTAACTCTTAGTAACTTAGAAGCACATACACTCAGTGTTTAACAAGGTTCTATTGTCTTAGTATTACAACCTAAGTTTTCCTTTATAATAAAGACTCTTACTACTTTTACCAGAACTCATCAGTTCTGAACTAGAATATAAAGTAGAGTATATAGTAGATACTAAGTTAGTATACAGAAAGCTTAAGTTCCTAGTCTACTAGAAAGGGTACTCAGTTAAAGAACACACTTAAGAACTTGCTAAGAATCTTACCTATACTACTAAAGTAATCTGAGACTTTTATCAACTTTATCTAGGTACTCTGTACTAACTCTACCTTATAGATTTCTAAACCCTACTATTCTAACTTATACTCAAGCTACTAACTAAGCCTAATGCTTACTAATCAGGGCAATTGGTTTTAGAAGAAGGGTAATGTTATAGTTCTCTACTCTTGTACTCTTAGTTCTGTAGATTCTACACCCTTTTATACTAGAACTTAGAACTTCTGTCTCTCAAGTATACTGTTTATAAACTATATACAGACTGACTCTTTCTATAACTCTTACTACTACCCCTCTTTCTTCATTATTCTGTTCCTTTGACTACCTCTTCATTCTTTGTTCATTCTATAGTTACTTACTCTTTGTCTATCCCTTCATTCTTTATACATTTATCTTTAACCTTCCCTTTCTTTATTCTTTATAACTTATTATCCTTAGTAGCTTACTATTTCCTGAGTACTCTTGTATAGTTTAGTATATATAAGTATATAAGATCAGACTAGTTCTATAGTCTTAATCTTGTCTACTCTAAGTAGTTTTATACTCTTAGACTTACTCTATATACTCTATACTTGTCTTACTCTCCTTTCTGTCTGTTTTACAAGTTCTAACTATGTTCTAGTACTTATGTTCTGTATTTCTGTTATGTAGGATAGTTATAGTCTGAGTCCTCTTACTAAACCTTTGAGTCCCTTCTATACTGTTACTAACATACTTAGAATACTGTTAGGAATTTCTACAAAGTCTATCCTAGTGTTAGTAACAGTGTAGAGGGGACCTAAAGACTTAGTGAGAGGACTCAGGCTATAACTATTCTACATAATAGAAATACAGAATGTAAGTACTAGAACATAGTCAGAACTTGTAGAACAAACATAGAGAGAGAGTAAGACAAGAGTAGAGTATATAGAGTAAGCCTAAGAGTACAGGACTATCTAGAGTAGACAAGATCAAGACTATAGAACTAGTCTAATCTTGTACACTTATATATACTAAACTATATAAGAGTACTCAGAGAGTATAAGCTACTAAGAATAATAAGTTACAAAGAATGAAAGAAAGGAAGGTCAAAGATAAAGGTATAAAGAATAAAGGGATAGACAAAGGGTAAGAGACTATAGAATAAACAAGGAATGAAAGAGTAGTCAAAGGAACAGAATAATAAAGTAAGGAAGAGTAATAGTAAGAGTTAGTCTGTATATAGTTTATAAACAGTACTCTTAAAGGACAGAAGTCTCAAGTTCTAGTACAGAAGAGTGTAGAACCCTTAGAACTGAAGGTATAAGAGTAGAGAACTGTAACATTACCCTCTCTCTAAAACTAATTGTCCTAATTAGTAAACATTAGACTTAGTTAGTAACTCAAGTATAAGTTAGAATAGTAGAGTTTGGAAATCTGTAAGGTAGAGTTAATACAGAGCACCTGGATAAAGTTATTAAAAGTCTTAGATTGTCTTAGTAGTATGAGTAAGGTTCTCAGCAGGTTCCTAAGTGTGTTCTTCAACTAAGTATCCTTTCTAGTAAATAAGAAACTTGAGTTTTCTGTATACTAGCTTAGTATCTACTATGTACTCTACTTTGTATTCTGGTTTAGAATCAATAAGTTCTGGTAGAGGTAGTAAGAGTCTTTGTTACAAAGGAAAGCCTGAATCATAGTACTAAGACAATAGAACCTTGTTAAACACTAAGTGTATACACTTCTATATTACTAGAAGTTAGAGTTTATAGGTAGAGACACTAACCTTCTTTTTAATAAGGAAGGGTCTGAAACACTTGTTGTCCAACTTCTTTATTAGGTGATCTATAGTCAGATTAGTAGCTTCTAGTATAACTTTGTCACTAGACTAGTAATCCTTAGCTACAGATCTCTTCCAATTATAGTTCTACTTTATAACTTATACTATCTTTTCTAAAAGAGCTCATATGTCCTCTCTAGTCTTGTGTATCTGTTCTACAAAGTCTGTTACAGATTCAGAACTGTTATTCTGGTTCAGAACTGTCCTCTAGTACAGATGTCTCTCATAATTGAGGAAGAATAAAGACTGTCCTGTTATAGAGTGTTACTAGTTATTATGTACAAATTCTACTAGAGCTAACTATTCAGACCAGTCTGACTACTAATAATTAATGAACATCTGGAGATAGAGCTCAATCTTCTGATTGACTTACTCAGTTTGACTATTAGTCTACAGGTAATATATAATAGAAGGGTTCCCTTGAATTCTAAGAAGTACATACAAGTCTTATATGAATTTTGACTCAAATTGTAGTTTACAATTGTAAATGAGCTTCTGAGGGAGTCTGTACAACTAGAAGACATAATCCTAATAGATGTACACTATACTTTTAGAAGTAAGTTCTGTTCAGGTTAGAATTATGTAGACTTGCTTAAAGAATTAGTTAACAATCATACAGATAGTATTGTGTTAAGACAAGACTATACAAGAGTATGTCTCAGATAATATAAACTACATTATAAGTAATAACAAACAATGATAGAATACCTTCTATCATACATTCTACATCTGAGACATACCTACATAGTATATATAAACTAACTAATTAACAGACAATAAAGTAAGCTGTAAGAGAGTAAGCTGAGTCTACTATCCCCCCTCTTTGTGTAATCCCTCTAAGCCTCTTACATAACCTCCCTTCCCTTTCTTAACATATTGTAACTCTAAGACTCAGGTAGCTTACTAATTAGGTCTACTAAGACTTCCTTCTAAGAGTAATCTAGAATCTGATACAAATGTAAGAGAGTCTAAACCCTTGTCTAGTAGGCTTTAGTCTGTTAGCACATATTATAACTAGTTACATACTTTAGGATTTCCTTCTGTATTCCTGACTACTAATAGTTCCAAGTAATAAGTTCCTGTGTTTTGTGTCAGTCTAAATGTTTTACAGTCAGATTGTTGTAATAAGCTCAGACAATGTCCTTCTACAGTTTCTGATCCTTTAGAACATACAGTCAGTCTTCCTAGTAAACCTGTCTATTCTTATCCTCCTTCTAGTCCTTAGCTTGCTTCTCTAGCTACTTTACTACAACCTAGTCCTGTGTGTGTCTTAGAGCTTACTATATACAAGTAACAAAGTCAACATTCTTGGATTTGAGTCAGATCTCTTAGATTGTCTTAGACACAAAATAGGAATTGTTTAGGAGAACAAGATTTTTGTTATCATTCTCCCCCCTTTTATAACCTACTTGTTTTGAGAGTAAATTAGCTTTTATTATTTGTGTTCTGAGTTTGTAAGTTAGTACAAAGTCATAGTTCTACAGTTCTAACATCTAGCAGGTCTAGTAGTAGTTAAGCTTCTAAAGTGTCTAGAAGTACTAGAGATTAAGGTGATCACTCTAAATCTCAAACTTCTGTATAGTACTAAGAAGATATTAACACTACTCCTCTAAGGAACAGACAATTGTAAAGAGTTTCTTATTATAAATAGAGTAGTTCTGTTCTGTTACAGAGAGGGATTCTAATTAGAACACTATCAGACACTACTTTCCATTAATGAACTAGGACAGTACTATTCTATTTGTAAAGTCAGAAGAGTTAGCTTTAACTCAGAACTTGTTTACAACTGTCAGAACTACTAATATAGACTTACTAGTAATAGCCTACTTAAGGGACTCAAACACAGACTACTACTAATCCCTCTATTACTAAGGAACATCTTTGCTAGTAAGATTGTAAAGGGGTTAGGTAATAGTACTAAAGTCTTGAATAAAGTATTAGTAGTAGTTTACAAACCTAAGAAACACTTAAACCTGTTTCAGGTTCTAAGATTATAGTCAGTTCCAAACTACAGTTACCTTTGTCAGATCCATACAGACTTCTCTCTACTAATTACAAAGCTTAGATAATCTACTAACTCCTGTACAAAAGAACACTTTACTTCTTAGAGGAACAGTTTATTATCTTAGAGTTACTATAAAACTGCTCAGATTAGTTAGTAATAATACTTGACTGTCTGAGTAAAGATTAGAATGTTGTTCAGATACACACTAACATACTCTGAGTTAATCAGATCTGTAAGAATGTGATTCATGTATGACTAGAATATTGTAAGCAAGTTAGTTAGTCTAAAGAATATTATAGTTAGTTTGTACAATCTGTAATTAGTTTAAAACACAGTCTTCTACTCATTTCTGTCTTAGATCTGAATATTATTGTATCCTTATCAAACATTCAACTTAGTGAAAACCCTGGATGTATGTGTCTTATTAATGAGCTCCTGAATCAGGAGGATTAGGTACTTGTTTTTAACAGTACTGTTAACATGTATTACAATCAATAATACAATTACAGACACTACAGTAATGATAAGATGATTAATACACATATAAATGGAACAGACACAGAACAATGAGACATGTATTGGATACACAATACAAGACATGTATCAGATACACAATAAGTATCAGATACAAGATAATGATACATTGGATGTCTAAGACATACAGACAAATGAATAACATAAAAGTAAGCAACTTAGTAACTAAATATACATCATTATCAGGGTCTACACCCTCATTACTTGTGTGATAACTTAAGAATACACATTCTAACAGGTTATGAGCCTTGCACTCTCTGCTTAACACCTCACATTACTACTATGAGAATATGCTACACTACTTTGTATTGATACTATGAATCTACAATAGACTCACCAAGTACCCATGATCTCTATATGCTAAACGAAACTGTACCAAACTCATCTACACCTTCAAATAACTTGCAAAGGATGAATACAAGTCATTACAAACCTGCTAATGTACCTAAACACTTTGGACACAACATTGTACAACTAAAAGACACATCTGGATTCAAGATATGAAAGTATTGGATTAACTCTGCTATTGTGGCAACAGGCTATATACACTTGTTCACAAATGAACCAAAGCCTGAAGACATTGAGGTCACACACACAATCTATGCATCAATAATTGATAAAGTAGCAGATCATATAATGGCTAACTTTATACATACTGGAACATTGATTAAAACTCTTATGAGTGGATTAGAAGAACGTTTCAACCCTCATACAGTTATGTGTAAAGCATATGATGAGTCTTTGCTATTTAAATACAATAACCATGTTAAAAACTTCAGACAAGTACTTGATAAACTAGAGCAGATATATGTACAGCTAGTAGTAGACAATTTAAAACTTACAGACACTACATATCAAGCAGCTATCTATGCTGCAACCCCTCCTGAATATAGTAGTACTATTACAGCTATGGAACAAGCTTGAGACATGTTTTACAATGGAAAACCCAAATCTGAGTATCAACCTATCAAGCCACAAAGACTTATTACAGTACTGTGCCAAGCATTTAACAATTTTTGCATCAAAAACCCTACACAATACATAAACAACAAGCCTACAATATGCAGACAGGCAAATATGTTTCATACAAAAGATAAAAAGTACAGAAAGAAGGGAAACAACAAAAATACAAGTAAACTGACCCCCACATTGAAATGCTTCAATTGCAGCAAATCAGGGCACTTCTCCCATGATTGCTGGAAGTCACCAACACAATCAACACTAGATGCCCAAGCCAAAAAGGCTAATCCTTTGGCTAACACAATAGAAGCAATGGAAGCAAAATCTGTACCAGTAGTAACTACACTACACATGAATGCATACATCAAACAGGTGCTAGATGTCGAAATGACAGATGTACTGGCCTCTCAGCAGGCAAATACTATTGCAAACACAGACACAAACAACCTATTTACTAACTGGGTATGTTATAATAATATCTTGGACAAAAATAACACACTAATAAATAAATATATTCCTAATACAATTGATATAATTGATTCTAGTGCAACAATTCATGCTACACCATATTACTTTTGCCTTACAAATGTACGAAACGTATCCCTGGTAACAGTTACACTCACAAACAAATCAACAGTGACTTTTACAAAGGCTAGAGATATGATTATTGAAATTAAAAGGGGAAATTCAGGAAATACACACAATCCTGTAATTAGCAAAATAACATTAACACATGTTTATTATCATTCAGATTTGAACTTTTCACTTATAAGTCAAGTGTTATTATGTAATGATGGTTTCACATTCATGTTCAAACAAGTGGAATGTATTATTTATTACAGACAACATGAAATAGGAACAATTAAACTTGAAAACAACCTATATGTGTTAAGAAACACTCATTACATGAATTCTATGAGTGGAATCAGTGTTTACAATCTACATAAACGTCTCAGTCATATTAGTTATGATTATATTAAATGTTTATTATGGAACAACACAATAATATTATCTTAAAAGATAACAAACTTTGATGAAAAACAATGTGTTGATTGTATAAAAGCAAACATTGAACAAACAGCACATCCAAAAACAAGATCTTTGGAAATAAGTGCAAACTATGGCAATATAATACATATGGATATAATAGGTCCAATATCCTATGAAGGATATAAGAATATACAATATCTATTAACATTAGTTGATGATGCAACACGTTAGGTATCTTTATTAAAATTATGAACGAAAGACAACACATATACTCAGTATGTTCAATGGAGCACAAACATATTTACACAATATAGTATACAAATAAAACAATTGCAAAGTAATAACAATAGAGTATTCTACAGGAAATTCTTCCAAGAATACTTAATTAGTCAAGGAACAAAATCCAGACTAACAGTAAAGTATATACTGTAACAGAATAGAGTAGCAGAACAAATGCATAAAACAATATTTAATCAAATACATGCCTCTATTACTTTGCAAAACATTCTATTATGCTTATAGGTAGAAGTAGCAATGTTACAGGCATATATTCACAATAGAACTCCTTGAAGAGTAATAGGATATGTAACTCCTTATTATAAACAATACAGACACAATGCTAGTATTGACAACATACACAAATTCAGTCAATACATTATAATACAGAATGAAAACCTATCTAAAATTACAGATAGAGGTTATTATGGATGATGGATAGGTTTTGACAATAATTCAAAAGGTCACATTACATAGTATGATAGAAAAATAACTATCAAACATAATATACAATTCCTTAATACAAAACCTTCACAAATTGAAGGGGACTTGGAAGACATCCAAGAAAACAAGTTAGATATCAAGGAAAACAATGACAAATCCGAGTCCAAAGGACCTAGCAACAGAGACAAATACTGCTGCCAAGTACACAAACAAGGATGGATGCATGTTGAAACAAAATCTAAAGGAAACAAGATAGGATTGGATGTTCTGGAAACCTAAACGAAAGCTCCCCAAGTAATCAAACATCTTTGACACGTTTCTCCTGGACACAACAACCCAAACTATCACTCTGAAACAGTTCCTCATTTACAACAGGACCTTGGTGCATCCATAGAGGATGAAGTAACACTCTTAGAGAAAGTGAATCACTAATAGAAAATACAAAATATGTGGAAGTTAGTAGAAAACACGTAATACAACAAATCCAATCAAGAATCAGACAAAACTACACAACTAAGACACTCTACTCAAAAGCACAAAATTACAGAACGTTTGGGTGAAACAAATTTACCTAGTAAATGCTCAAAAGGTCTATCATACGTTGACAAAACAAATATTATGATTTATCTTAACAAATTTAATGAACTACATATGGAAATAATGACAGATCCATTATCATATAAAGAAGCAATCAATAGAAGTGATTGTGAGCTTTAGAATAAAGTTATGAATGACAAAGTACAACAATTAATACAATCCAATACTTGGGAGACAGTATATCCTCCTAATAATGCAAATGTTATTGGAACACAATTTGTATATAAAACAAAACGTCTAGCAGATAATTCTATTGAAAAACGAAAAGCTAGATTAGTTGTACAAGGAATATTTCAACAAGACAGTAAAGATTATTATAATAATGATCTATTTGCACCCACTGTATGCATATCTTTAATAAGACTTGCTATTGTATGAGGATGTTCAAAGAACTACAAGATACATCAAATAGATGTTAAATCTGTATACTTAAATGGAGAACTAGATAACAACAAAATAATATTTATTAAACCTCCACCAAGTGATTTAATAAAGTTAAAACCTGGACAAGTATTACAATTGTACAAAGTATTATACAGTTTAAAACAAGCTGGACAATAATGGTATAAAACTCTATGCTGAATACTTAATATGATTGGTTTTACATGATCAGAATATGACTTTACAGTATTCTATACAAAGAAGAACAAATGTACAGTTGTAATACTATTAGTTCATGTTGATGATATAACTATTGTTGTACAGAGTAATAATATTATCAATATGATTAAAAACTCTCTACAATCACATATAGAAATTATGGACAGAGACAAATTACATTGGTTACTAGGCATAGAAATCAAACACAATAGAAACAAACAAACAATAATGATGAGACAAAGACATTATATTGAAAACGTATTACTTTGATATAACTTGCAAAACAATAGGAATTTACAAACGCCTATGCAACCAAATACTCAATTAGTTACAGACAATAATCTACCAGAGGATGAACATACATTTATGTCCAAGATACTGTATATGAATATGGTTGGATCCTTGCAATATATTGCAGATTGTACACAACCAGACATAGTGTTTATAACATCCCAACTTGCAAAACATTTAAAACACCCAAGCATGTTACATTATAATACTATAGTGTATTACATACAATACTTGAAGGGGACTAAAGACAAATGGTTAATCTTCAGACAAGGAAATCATAATAATATTACTGGTTATACAGATGTGGACAGAATGATGCAAGAAAATAATAAAGCAATATCTGGATACACATTCTTCTTAGGAGAATCACTCATATCTTGGTCAAGTAAAGGACAGAAACTAGTATCCTTATCTATGTACAAAGCAGAAATAATAGTGCTATCAAATGGAATACAAGAAGCTATAGCATTACAATACCTAGCAGATGAGATACTACAGATCTCTGATGCACCTACAAATATTTATTGTAATAACCAAGCAGTAATTAAATCTATAGAAGTGGACGAAACAAAATACTCAACAAGAACCAAGCATATTGGCTTACAATGCAATTTTATTAAGTGTTATGTTGAGGAACAACTTATTAATATTAAGTATGTTCAAACAGACAATCAAAGGGCAGATATCCTAACTAAATCATTACATGTTCTAAAGATCAAACACCTTACAGACTTAATAGGTCTTGTAAATGTTTGAAGGGGACTGTTAACATGTATTACAATCAATGATACAATTACAGATGCTACAGTAATGATAAGATGATTAATATGCATATAAACAGAACAGACACAGAACAATGAGACATGTATTGGATACACAATACAAGACATGTATCAGATACACAATAAGTATCAGATACAAGATAATGATACATTGGATGTCTAAGACATACAGACGAATGAATAACATAAAAGCAAGCAACTTAGTAACTAAATATACATTATTATCAGGGTCTACGCCCTCATTACTTGTGTGATAACTTAAGAATACACATTCTAACAAGTACCTTTATTAAGATAACAATAATCCTAGACTAGACAGAGCTTTCTATCTTTCTTTTTAACAAAGAAGAAAGGAGAGACTATAAGAGACTTTAAGGGTTGGATCTGACTGTTCTAAAGATTTTCCTGAAGGAACTTGTTGAGTGCCTCCTACTTGTCTCTGTTGAGTAGGTAAACCTTGTAATCCTTAGGTTAGAAACCCTTAGTCAATTCAATTGTATAGTTCTAAGAGTAATGTTTAGGAAGCTAGTTGAATTCCTCTTTACTAAAGACTTTAGGGAACTCTCAGACAAAATCTAGCAGGCTGGGTCTATGTGTGTTCTAAAGTAGAGTTGTTCTGAGAGGGTTCTAGACTGGTCCTGTCTTAGACATCCTTCAGATTGACTCTGTTCTGTCTTAACTAGAATATGTGTTCACATATCTACTCTAGTTAAAAAAGAACAACTGGTCACCTTTATTAGAACTGTTAGTAACATTAGAAGCATTTGTATCTACTCAGAACAGTAGTGTAAGATAGCTGTAAGACTCAGAACACTGATTGAATACAAGTGTTTACTCTAACTAGTTAATAGTAGGGTTGTAAGTCTTAAACTATTTGAATCTGATAAAGATGTCTGTCTTTCTAAGGTTAGTAACTCTAAACTCAATACTTTCCTTATAATCCTGAATGGTTATCTATAGTTGAACAAACTCAGTAATTCAACTATTCTAGTTTAGAGTTCTGTCTATATTATATACTAGGATTGGAAGTAGAACACATTAAGTAGGAAGGTAGTGTTCCTACATAAAGGCCTTATTAATGTATGAACTAGTGTATCTACTGTCTACTAGAGCTATTGTTCAGATCTGGAGGAATCCTAAGAAGGGAGCTAAGAGAACAGAGACTTAGAGCTAGTGTCTAGAATGTTCTCTAATAAATTGCTACTTGTTCTGAAGAGAATGTACAGCTTACACAGTCTTATTGTCTAAGAGGGTAAGTATATATACTAACATTTTCTTATTAACCTCTCTCTTTTGACAAGGACAGACCTATGTTCTTAACTGTAAACTCAGCTAAGACTATCCCTACTTAATACTATGAATAAACTACTAAGTAGTAAACAGGGCTAGGTAGTGTTCTGAATGTTCTAAAATCTTAGAACACAAAAGTAGTAGGTCAGATTGTGTGAATTTAGACTTGGATAAAGTGTAAAGAGAAGAATCAGAAGAATCAGAAGAAATAAGAGAACTATCTACTTTTGTTTTCAACTTTTTTCTTTTTAATAAATAATTTTGTTAATTTACTTTTTCTACTTTTTCTACTTTTCTTACTTTATTTACTTCTAATCCTACAGTGTCTATTGAATCAAAAGTAACTGTTAAAAAATCCAAGTTATAGCCCTTTAGTACTATATTTACTGTTAGGCCTCTACAAAATCCTAGAGTATATAGTCAGGGTTTAGAAGTTCTAAGGTGACTTCTGGATTTGTAGAAAAGGCTTCTTACTACAAATCCTACTTGTCACTCATTATTACTCTAATAACCTGACAGATATACTGTTACTTTTACAGGTAGTCCTTAATTTAGTACTCTGACTTTCTACAGGCAAAGTATACTCCTTACTTTCAGGCTTCTCTAATGTCTATCAGAATGGATTGATTATAAATTACAAGCAGATCAATCTGAGAGCTCAGAACTGTCAGAGTTAGATACATGTATGAGTGTTCTGTACAGACTTAATACATTCAAACTATAGCTTAGTTAAAGGAAATAGTGTGTATCTTCTAATCAGTGTAAGTAATCAGTTCTAGTATTATTCTAAGAATCTTATTAACCAGTTCTGAGTAAAGAGCTTTCTCAAGCATTCTAATAAGAACATTATTAAACCTGAGTACAAATCTTACCTTCTAGGCTAGGATATCAAACTCCTGAAAAAAGGCATTAGTAAAACATTTGCTCTGTCATAAAGACACAAGCTTGTTCTACACATTGTACTTCTTATTCAGATTAATAAAGGAAGTATAGAGCTACTCTATAAATTCTGAATACAACTTATTGTTCTGAAGTCAGATTAGACTTCTAATCTAATGTCCTTCAATCTAGTTCTAGGCCCAGGTGACTGTATTACCTTCCTTCATAAAGGAGAGAACAAATAAGATACAATTAAGATCTGAGGATAGATTAGTTAAAGTAGTAGCTATGTATAGTTTGACTTAGTACTAAAAGTCCTTAAAGTGTTACCTATTAAAGTCTAAAGGGTAGGCTACATACACTTTCTTTCTAGAACAGGTTGTGACTTCCAGAACAATCAGAACAGGTTCTAAGAAGGCTGAGGGCACATAGTTAGTAAAGGCCTCTTAGATAAAGATCTATACATATTAAGCTAGGTCTACTCACAACTACTAATCTGGCAGGACAGTAAGGGTAGTAGTTAGTGTAGGAGGGTCTATGTTTACACTATAAAGGAATCAACACTAAACTAAAAGGGGTAATAAATAGAAGAAGGGTGGTAAAAGTTTAAAAGGGTTTAGAAAGTTTAAAATTTAAAAATGTAAAAGGGTCAGGACAAAGAAAAGAGATTGACACAATAGTAAGTACTAATACTCAAAATGTAGGAGAGTTGTAGAGTAGTAATAGGGAGTCTTAATCTAATGTTAGTAACAGTGTAGAGGAGACTCAAAGGCTTAGTAAGAGGACCTAGGCTACAACTATCCTACACAATAGAAATACAGAATGTAAGTACTAGAACATAGTCAGAACTTGTAGAACAGACATAGAGAGAGAGTAAGACAAGAGTAGAGTATATAGAGTAAGTCTAAGAGTACAGGACTACCTAAAGTAGACAAGATTAAGACTATAGGACCAGTCTGATCTTATACACTTATATATACTAAACTACACAAGAGTACTTAGAGAGTATGAGCTACTAAGAATGATAAGCTATAAAGAATGAAAGAAAGAAAGGTTAAAGATAAAGGTACAAAGAATAAAGGGATAGACAAAGAGTAAGAGACTATAGAATGAACAAGGAATGAAAGGGTGGTCAAAGGAACAGAATGATAAAGTAAGGAAGAGTAATAGTGAGAGTCAGCCTGTATATAGTCTATAGACAGTACTCCTAAGGGACAGAAGTCCTAAGTTCTAGTATGAAAGAGTACAGAACCCTTAGAACTGAAGGTACAAGAGTAGAGAACTGTAACACCTAGTGTCTTAAGATGACTGAACATTCTAAAAGGAACCTTTAGAGACTTTAACACTTTACTTAGACAAAATAGCCTCTAGATTCAGTTGTCCAGAACATACAACCTAAGGAGGGAGGTAATATTAGGATTGTAGAATTGGACCTATTTCTTTTTCTTCATATCTTTGTCAGTTTTACAAAAAACCAACATTACTACTAGATTTTCATAATCCTTAACATCTCATCTATTGTTCTACAAAGTTTCATAGAGATTGTCTTAGTATTGAGTACAGGAGAGAGCTACAGAGATGTAGGGTAGTGTATACAATTATAACACAGTCAATCTATTTCTTACCCAATATAGTAACTTGTACCTCTTTTATATAATGGTCTCTTAGCTTATATTCTCTGATACACAATACTCTGTTAATTCTTCCTGGCCTCTGATGCACCTGTTGGCTTTGTAATATTTGTCCTTATTATTTCTTTAATCTTATTCTCAAGTTTCATTCCTTACTTTACTCTTGTTATTTAGTTATTATAAAAAGTAGTCTGTAGATACAGTAGTTCCTTAGTTTTTTGACTCTTCTTATATTCCTACTCATTCTCTTAGCATAAATCCTAGCTGGTAGCTTTGGGAATATAGTTGGATTAAGGGCTGTAGGTCTACATTTCCAGTTTAAGAGTACTATTAACCTAGAGAACACACATCAGGAAAATGTCACATTTCTTGTAATTTCTTATAGACCTTGTAAAGTAACATGTGTATTGTATATACATTGTAAAGTAATTGTAAGGTTTGTAAATGAATTGTAATGTTTAAATAAGACATATTAATGTATATAAAGACTACATAAGTACTAAGGATGAATAAAATCTATTACATGTATTATACTAACTTTGTATGATAACCTAAAGTATTATACTTGTATTACATTTAAATTATAATCTTTAAAAAAGAGTTATATTTATAATATAATAATGTAATAATAACTATTGTTATCTTATAATTTATGCAAAAGGTATATTAATGTATATAATAGTGTAAGAGCACTTGTTGTATCCCTATTATCTTAATAAAAGTATACTATAAGTATATAATATGTACATTATACTTAGATTATCTTGGGCAACTGATACCTAACTTGCTTATGTAATCAACGGCTGAAGAACGAGAGCATATAATGACGTACTTATGCGTGCCACTCTTTCTCTTCAACCTCCACCACCTCTCTAAGTCTAACTCTCTGCTGTGCCACCATGTCGTCGCTTTTGTTCTCTCTAAGTCTCTAGTCTTTCTCCTCTTGCATGCGTCCTACTAGCTGCCACCCCGTCTTCAACAACGTCGACATAAACTTTGCTGCACTCGTCTCTCTAATCACTGCTGTGATGCTGCACTGAGTCCCAGATTCGCACAGCTGAT
>NW_006760388.1:3305303-3306115 GCF_000271605.1 Fomitiporia mediterranea MF3/22
TCATGTCGTCAGATTATTTCCCTAATTGTTGTAGATAATAATGTATTTATACAATATTTCAATATAATTATAAACTGTTATTTCAATAACAAATGGATATAAGGACAAACTTATCTTATACATCTTATATTTATATGTTTTCCTTGTTAAAATAACAAGTATTATAATACTTAGCCATTTTGTGAGGTGCACTTTAAGCACTTGTATATCTTAGTAAGTACTACAATTCTTATTATTCTTGACCAGATAGTCAAGACTTTTTAATAGCTTTCTTAGCTTCTTATTACCTTCCTAAAACCCCTAGGTACACAATAAGCTCTTATACATAATGTAGAAAATATATATAATTTATATACATATAAGCTAATACAAAGTTTGAGATATTTTCCTGATGCATCTCTCCTAACAGAAATGTAACAAATGTATATAAATGTAATACTTATACAAGAGTTGTATTATACTACAATTGTTTTTTGAAGCAAGTAATGTTACTACCAGTATTACTACAATATTATATGTGAGACATAAGTACTTAACTTTTATTATAATATGTTAAAATTGTATATAAATTTATATACAATAGTAGCTAATTATAAAAAAGTTTATAACAATTCTCTATTACTCTTGTAAGTGTTTTATAAGAGTTCAACTTTTGTTATATTACAATGGAAGTATTACATTACTCTTGTAATATATAAGTCAGAGTGATTATACTCTTATAAAGTAAATAATTGGCTAAACAGTTGTTTATAATAAACTCATAAGTATCTTAAGTACTAGCCAAAATACATGTACATTTATTCTCATCAGTC
>NW_006760388.1:3306135-3325916 GCF_000271605.1 Fomitiporia mediterranea MF3/22
CGCTGAGCCTCAGATCTCGCAATGACACGACCCAGCTGACAACACCGTCCTTCAGTGTAAAGCGTAAGCAGCCAGTCCCTTCATAATAGCCTGCACAATAGTTGCTCATCCCTCTCCTCCCAACTTTTTGTCTCCCTTCCATCCCTTCTGCTCCTCGCTCCGCCTCTTGCTCTGCCTCTCCTTCGTTGTCCTCCTTTTTTCACGTTCCTCTTCCTTTTTGCATTCGCATTCGCGCTTCCGCATTGTTGACCAATGCCGAACGACTTCTTCAATAATTCCATGTATTCACGTTCTTCTTCCCGCTCTGCAGCGCAAGCAACAATCGACGAGCACATGCGACACGCTCGCGACAATGTCCATGTCGGATCACTCCCAAGGCACAATCCTCTCTCCGACCCCGTGCATACTCTCCTTCCCCACCCACCATTCTATGCTTGACATCCTTGATGGACTCACACCGCGTGTCTTTACATTCCCCAGTGCTGCCCACGACACCATTTTGAATAACGGAAGCAGTAGCCACCGCTCATCTCTCCTGAGCCGAGTCTGTCCACATCGTCCACTTCACCTTTACCTTTCGCGCCGGAACGTCCCATAGATACACCTTGAAATCGACGACTCAGTTTACTGTGCCTCCCATTGGACACCATAGATAAACCATACAGTGCACGCGGACAGACACGGTTTCGTCTGCAGTCCGAGTCAGCTCATTCAACACTCCAGATCTTAATCTGCATGGACCACTCACACTCGCTGCACGCCATCACTGTGTGTCCATCTTTTCTTTCTTATTGTCACTCACTAATCACTCCAAACCTGTCTTACAGACACAGCCTCACCCTTCACAATCTGCTCAACCTTACAACTCACACGCGTACGCGATTCTACTTGCAGGGACTGAGCAACGATCAAGGCCTGGTGACGAAGACTACATCGAACAGCCCAAGAACGCATTAATCCTTTATTGACACGAACTCCACTTGCAAAAGAACGAGGCAGAGGCTGCTGGTGGTGCAGGGATTTGGATTGTAGAAATAATGTATTATTTACTATCTTTTTGTATTCTATAATCAAATATAATTATATTTTATTAATTATTTAATACAAAATTGTAAGCAAAGCCAAAACAAGCTATTCAAATGCTTGTAATGACTGGTATAAATTGTAAGAGGATACTATACTGTTAAAATTTGATAAGTATATTCTAACATTATTATTTTAGGAGGTATGTTATAATCACTTGTATATCTTGACAATATGTACAATCATAATTAATATCAGTAATTTTAATAACTATTCTGAATTCTTGCTTTACTTTTAGTAAATTATAATTGACTTGTGAAACCACTATCTAAGTTATTATCACTTTTACAAAATTTACAAAAAGTAAAAAATATACTAGGTTATAATCTAATACAACTGTTAAGACTTTTTCATGATGTAATGATTTATTTCTACCAGGCCTACGTGTTGTTAAAAGGGCTCATCAACTAAGAAGTCTTACATGCTTGTATCTGTTTTGGACTGAGATGATGTGTCAAGTCAGATTTCTGTTCTAGTAACACTGTCAATAATAGCTATCAGATTAAAAACACAGACAAAAAAAAATCACTTATATTTCCGATCACCACTCCTCAATCTGAGCCCGAGTCTGAACTCAATGTGTACAGTTTACAACAAAAGATTCTGAATAAGTATATGGAATTATATACTCAATAACCCACAAAGCATTGATGGATAATGCAAAGACAGCTCAACCGCCAAGCAATAAAAAGACGAATAAATAATCGCAAAGTACAACAACGAAAGAAATACAAAACAATAAAACATCCACGAATCCAAACAACGAACTTGGAAAGGGCGACTATGTGCAGAGGGTGGCGCAGAAAGGGTATGCTTATTCAATCTAAAAGACCGTATCAAAATCGTACTGTTCTCTTCCAATACCTATGCCATCTGAAACAGTCTGGTTCCGTAGAAGCGGATCCAAAGAAGCAAGTTCTTCCTGTATCGCGTTTCGCGCGAGTTCATCAAGCTCTTTCAATAAAAGTCCGATGATTTTCTACCAAGAAAGACGTCAGTCAGAATTGCGTAGTTGATAGTTCGTGAGACGTACCTTCAACTTCCCATCAATCTTTAACATCATATCCCCAAGTACAGGCGACCAAGTCGCCGGTGGACTCATCATCGGTCCTCCACCACCAGGGAGCGTATACCCCGAAGCATTCGCAATACCCCACAAACTACTACTCTCCCCATCATGCGACATATTGCTCTCGTTTCCCTGAAACAAATACGATACACCCGGGGCGGGGGAGAGTGCGCCGAGTGGACCCATCATGTATTGTCCGGTGTTGGGGAAGGGAGAGGGACCAAGGATCTTGGAGAGGCGGTGGTATACTTCGGAGAGGATGTCGAGGAGGGAGAGGAGAGTTTGGTGGTAGTCTAGTGGGAAGGGCTGGTTCACACCACATGGTTGTTAGAGGTGTATTATTTGGAGGGAGGTGGAGGGGACTAACTATATGCGGAGCTACGAGGAAGGAGGCTTCGCCGGCTTCGGGCACGGTCATTGCGTAGTCGTTCATTGCGTTTGTACCTCGTCGGGGCATTTTGTTTGATTTAAAGAATCGCTGAAGAATATCGGATGAACATATTATGTATGGGGACGTAAAAGATATGGCGAACCATCTTTGGTTTGTAGTTCTCCTCTTTGGACTGTTCGTACTCTGTTAATATATTGAGGAGACTTTTACAAAAGTCGTTTGAATTGGTGTTATCGAATACGCCTGATAATGACATTCCCAGTATAGCGAAGGAAAGGGTGCTGTTGCAACAAATCAGCATTACGACAAAAATGACTTTTGCTTTTTAAAGCCTGACCGTTTTCTCATTGTCAAGTTGTTAAACTTTCTGTCCAAGTCTGCTTTTGTCATCATGACGGTGTTAAACCAATGACTTCGACTATTCCATGATCCAATCAATTTGATGAAAATGTGATGATATTGATGTGATGATGTACGCACCCTTCATGAACATTTCGTAGATAAGTCAAGGTGATCATTCTCTTCATAGTCAGGTCACGGAGAGACTCCAAGCTCGTTCCCTGTGGGATAGCAGGGCTTCCATTCGCACCACCCTGATTCAAAGGGGCAGTACTCGAGGTGATAGAGTCAGACTTCATGGACTGAGCGTCCCACTCGCGCTGTGTGGACGAGATAGGAGTGGACGTCCCCCCAGGTGGGAAGCCACCGAGACCCGAGTTGAGAGCTGCAGGGATCTGCATTGTGAGTTGGGTAGCAGGTGCAGTCGTGGGAGGGTTGCCAGGGGAGGACTTGAATGAGCTGAGGAGAGTCTGGGCGGAGGATTTACGGCGCATGCTAGGGCGGCTCTGACCGCCAGTGCCTTGAGCGGCCATCGTTTGCTGTTAATGGACCAGCGATGAGCAGTAGAGTGACACAGCCTCGGGCCTCGACTGTCTTCCAGGCTGATTATGTAAGGATCGCGTCTCTCTGATCTGCGCCCTTCTGCCCAGCTCTGTGTTTGCAAGTTCAACTCAACTTACCCTCACGCGTCTCCTGCTTTTGTCCCCTCGCGTCCTCTCTCCGTTTCCATTACGTTCAAACAAAGCTCTTCTGCGCGACTATGGCTGACATCAATGCCATCGCACAGCAATTTACGGATTTTTACTACAAGACCTTTGATCAGGACCGAGGCCAACTCACGCCCCTCTACGTTCGTCCAAACCCTATCTATTGTATTTATCACCTTAAGCTTAACGGATCACTATTCATGCATTCAGAGAAATGAATCTATGCTAACCTGGGAGGGACAGCAGTTTCAGGGCGTACAGACGATCGTGGAGAAATTAATGGTGCGTCTTGCTTGTTCGATTGCCGCGTCGAGTTTACCATTCAGCTGAGAGCCACCTTCCTCAGAGCCTGCCTTTTCAGAAGGTCGTACATCAGGTCACAAAGTTCGACGCGCAGCCATCCTCGATTGTTACTCCGAATCTGCTTGTCAGCGTCACCGGACATCTTCTGGTTCGTATATGCGTCTTCTCGTGGCTTTCGGACATATTGTATTTGCGTGGCTGATGCGATGCTACAACGACAGGTTGATGATGAGACAAATCCCCTACCGTTCAGCCAAGTCTTCCAGCTCATTCAGGATACAGAGACGGGCAGCTATTATGTGTATGTGGCTGCGCATATAGCCACTCTACTCGTTGTGTTTACTGACTATATACTTCTTTGTACTACCTTATCAGCTTCAACGATATCTTCCGTCTGAACTTGGGCTGAACGAAGTGATGGTCTCCATATATCATCGATGCCAGCGGTATACTGCGCTAGATTAATGTTTGATTATGTAGGAAGGTTTCTTGCCTGTATGAAAGTTTAAAGTGGCGACGCTTTTGTGCCTTTGAAGCACCTTTGTAGCTTATAACTAGTAGCATTTTGTTATTTGCTATCCCTGAATGAGATGTTACAATTTATTTCAAAGATCAATAAATATTGCAAACTTTTGCTGCTGGGCATTGGGCAGACGAGATGATGACATAATCCACAGCTTGACGCGTGCAGCATCTTCCGCAGTGCACGCACGTACCTCTCTCTCTCTCCTCCTTCCTCCTTTCATACAATTACTCGCCATGTCCTCTGGTCTGGGTCTCGAAATCGTTGGAATCGTCAACAAGCTTCAGGATGTCTTTAGTGCCGTTGGTACCAGTGCGACGCAGATTGACCTGCCACAGATATGTGTGATTGGTAGTCAGAGCTCGGGGAAAAGTAGTGTGCTTGAGGTGCGCACTATAGCCACTCCACATGAATGACTTTTGGATTGACTTCTTTGAATAGAATATTGTTGGACGTGACTTCTTGCCTCGTGGGACTGGTATTGTAACACGAAGACCGTTGGTGAGCACAGCTGTTGCGAATTGCCTCCTGAATGTCGTCTGATAATGCACTGTGCAGGTGTTACAACTCATCAACCGTCCGGCACCCCAGGTGAACGGTGCAAGCCGTACGTATCCTTTTATTGACCACACGTCCTTTGTTGTCTGAACTCGTATGTCAGCACAACCAAATGGTTCTGCTGACGCTGCAGGCGTAGAGAACAAGACTGAATGGGGCGAGTTTCTCCACCTTCCCGGCGAAAAATTCTACGACTTCAACAAGATTCGTGCGGAAATCATTCGCGACACGGAAGTCAAGACAGGACGCAACGCAGGCATCTCGCCAATACCTATCAATCTGCGTATATTTTCACCCAATGTGCTGACGCTTACGCTTGTCGATCTGCCTGGTGTCACACGAGTGCCCGTTGGTGACCAGCCTCGCGATATTGAGAGGCAGATTAAGGAAATGCTAGTCAAATACATCTCGAAGCCCGCGTGTATTATTCTTGCTGTCACTGCG
Source organism: Fomitiporia mediterranea MF3/22 (assembly GCF_000271605.1). NCBI lineage: Eukaryota > Fungi > Basidiomycota > Agaricomycetes > Hymenochaetales > Hymenochaetaceae > Fomitiporia > Fomitiporia mediterranea. The sequence continues at coordinate 3,311,553 of NW_006760388.1, forward strand.
GCCAATACGGACTTGGCAAACTCGGATGGCTTGAAGCTTGCTCGCGAGGTTGATCCAGAAGGGACGAGAACGATTGGTGTGCTGACAAAAGTAGATTTGATGTAAGTTTCTGCGAAGTCCTTGTTGCGTCGCTTGAGCAGGTGTTGACAAGCCTTGTAGGGACGCCGGTACAGACGTCGTAGATATTCTCGCTGGGCGAGTTATTCCTCTTCGTTTGGGTTACGTTCCAGTGGTCAATCGTGGGCAACGAGATATTGACCAAGCGAGATCTATTCAAAACGCACTTGAAGCTGAACGTCAATTCTTCGAGAATCATCCATCTTACAAGGGGAAGAGCGCGTATTGCGGTACACCCTTCTTAGCTCGTAAACTCAACATGGTACGCGGCACAAGTAATCCAGTGTCCAAATTAAGCTGATCCTATTCTGTGTAGATCCTCATGCACCACATCCGAGCAACGCTCCCTGATATCAAGCAACGTATCTCACAGCAATTGGCCAAGTACAATGCCGAACTTCAATCATTGGGTGGACCAATGGGCGACGGCAACTCGAGCAACATTGTCCTTTCCGTCATTACAGAATTTACCTCGGAGTTCCGGACAATGATTGATGGTAATACGAATGACTTGTCTGTAAACGAGCTTTCAGGAGGTGCTCGTATCGGCTTTGTCTTCCATGAGTTGTTCAACAATGGTGTCAAGTCAATTGATCCGTTCGATCAAGTCAAGGATGGTGATATTCGTACCATCTTGTATAACTCTTCGGTATGCTGAATGATGCACTATTCGAGCTCTGTCGCCGGGCTTACTCATCTTCTTCAAGGGCTCTACACCATCTCTCTTCGTTGGCACGACCGCTTTTGAAGTAATTGTGAAGCAGCAGATAAAGCGACTAGAAGAGCCATCTTTGAAGTGCAGTCAGCTCGTTTACGACGAATTGATTCGTATCCTTGGCCAACTGTTGGCAAAAGTCGTAAGCCGCTTTATCTTTGACAAGTAATTCCTTTTTTTCTGAATTCAAATGTTTTACAGCAAGCCTTTAAGCGGTTCCCGCAACTTAGAGACCGTTTCAATTCCGTAGTCGTGAACTTCTTCAAGACCGCCATGAACCCGACGAATAAACTCGTCACGGACATGGTCTCGTACGTTGGATATAATAATCACTAATACGTGTTGCTAATCCTGAGTTATGATAGAATGCAAGCATGCTACGTCAATACGACACATCCCGATTTCATTTCCGGCCACAGGGTAATGCCGATCCCGCTTCTCTATGATAATTTCTGTATTAATTGTTTTAAACAGGCTATGCAAATCGTCCAGGATCGTTTGAACGCGAACAAACCACCTCCACCTACAGTTGACCCCAAGAGTGGCAAGCTTGCTCCTGGTGCAATCAACAATAACAAAGACCTTGATGTCGACATGAAGAAAGACGAGCCGAGTTTCTTTGGGTCTTTCTTCGCGGGAGGAAAGTCTTCAGCTACGAAGAAGAAAGGTGGACCGATAATGGAATCGGTAAGCTCGTGTACTCTGTTTAAGCGTTCGTTAAATTGAATATAGACGGGCTCTTCGCGTCCTTCGACTCCGACGATGTCGGTTATGGAACAGCCACCTCCTGTTATTCGTCCCCAGGCTGCGTTGAATGAACGTGAGACGATGGAGACGGAGGTTATCAGTGCGTCTTGATTGATTAACACCGGGTTCTACTTCAGGATACTAATAATCAACGCGTCTTTATAACAGAACTTCTGATTCAGTCATACTTCAACATTGTAAAGCGCGAGATGATCGACATGGTACCGAAAGCGATCTCGCTGACCCTCGTCAACTTCTCAAAGGAGAATTTGCAACGCGAGCTCTTGCAAGAGCTGTACAAGCCAGACGTGTTGGATGAACTTCTGAAAGAGTCAGAGTTTGTTATCAACCGTCGTAAGGAGGTCGTGTCGATGGTACAGGCTTTGAACAAGGCTGAAGAGTGCGTACCACATTAGCTTTCATCCTTCGTATATTATCTGACTGTATGCGATTAATTCTTTCTTTGTAGGATTGTGGCAGGAGTGTGAGGAGGCTGTCCAATAGATGACCTATAATTTTACTTGGAGTTTTTCATTCTCTTCTCCTCTTTCCCTCTTACATGATGTCGTTTTGTTACATACTGCATACACCTTTGTTCGTATGGCTGTTTAATATAGTTTAATACCCTTCCAGGCGTGACGTCGTTCGCGTTGTGTGATAAGGTACACTCCGAGAAGATACACGCAATAACTTTTACGGTTTACCAGCAAGCATGAATAAATAAGTTGATATTCAACAGCAGGGCACCAGGCACTACAGGACAGACAGACACGAGAATAAATAAACAAAATCTTCGCAAGACCAAATTAAGGCGTAGCAGACAGACAACACAGATATGCACCTGGACAGGATATTAAGGAGGCGTATTAAATAAAATGGAAATGGATTCTCCTGGTCATGATGAGGATAGTACGACGGACTGGAGTCTTTAAACGCTAGATAAGCCTCCTTCGTTTGAACCTGGTGCTGGAGGCCCTGTAGAGTAAATTCTAGATGTTTATGCACCCTTCGAGTCTGCTGCTACTGGAGGGCTTACTGTGTATCAGCTGTGTTGAAAATAGACGAGAGGAAATGGACAAACCTCCGGCGAATTCAATGTCGCTTATAGTCATTGACCTATAATTGGTTCCTCCGTTCAGTCCTAGCTCGCCCGCCTCTCTCAGATTAATCAAGAGATGGCTTCCGAGGACACAGAGTAGTCCAGGGTTTGCAGCGGCACTCAAGATAATTGAAAGAGAATAGTTGATATCTGTGATTGTACTTTCCACTATATGCGTTACACAACAAAATATCACACTGCATTATTCAGTTTGGCACTCTAGAAATGCAAATTCTTACTCACAAGATGCAATATAAGACTTGGTCTTGAATAATGACACTGACTAGACAGAGTCCTTTGAATTTGGACAACATTCTCCAATATTTGGCACTCTTGAAGAGACTCAGAGTCAGACATAGCAAGATCGTCCCATAAATTAGAGGGGCAGTCCTACTCCAAATCAATCTGAGCTGAGGTATGCAAACGAATTGCTTACCATGAGATGATAGCTAGCATTGGTGGAGCAATTCTAGTATCTCCACACATAGTGACACTCAGTGCAAGACTTCCATTACTAACTGAAGTACATTATCTCTCAATCTATCTGTGATTAAACCCAAGAGGTGAGTGATAGTCTTACCACCTTCAAGCAAGTCACCATAAATAAGAAACCCAAGCCCAATGCATGCCTCCACTCCAAGTAGAATCTTGAGACAGATTGAAAGCCTCTTGTCTGCTATCATTTTAAGCTTAATTCTCTTCTGGAGAAACAGTGTACTTACTCTGATGGTAAAATGCCAATACTCGAACTTGAAGAATGTCTGTATAAATAGTTATTGTATACAATATGAGCTAGTGCATTTCCCGAAAGAATCTCACAATCTATTAGTTGAATTGTAACCAAGTCTAATGACCAGGGTAAATATGTGAAACATTAAAGAAATTTGGTTGCTCACTGCTTAAGTCACTAATCCAAGCAGTTGCTTGGCCTAATTATTAAGTTAGTGACATGTGTACATGATTTGGAGATTCAACACACAGCTACAAATGACACATTTCGGGCCCGAAGTCAGTACTGACTATTGATGATGAAAGTTTGTACCGACGTCAAAAGGCTCTCGTTGAAGCTTTCGACTAGAATACACATGTCAGTTACTTTGCATGTCCTAGTGGGATCATGTCAACATCATTTACCAATTATGTTGCAAATCTGTCCAAGGAGTCCAATGTAGCGATTCTGGCACCTGAAGATTTAGTACGAATGTTCTAAAGTAATCTTGCAGATTCCCCCCTTACGGTGAAAAATATTAGACTTGTAGAACTACACGGATTGCTCTTGGACGCTGTTATTACGCCATGGACATACGGTCCTGAGCATTGACTCACCCAGAAGTATCGAACCTGCATGCACATGGTTTAGCACGTGCTCGGCGAGGTGGTGTATCACATACCTCCTTATCCATATTTGTGACTTGTGTTTATATTTGTCAGTAAGATTCGGTCCGGGAGGTTGCAGGACATACGAGCATGATAGACTAAGACGGTCAACATTGCCAAGTAGGAATAATTTTGGTTGACAACTTCTGAGACAAATAACGGCACCAGACTTGGATCGACGTATTCAGGATTGGACCGAACGTGGAAGGTGACGGTATATCCGTAGTCGAACATTGTGTTTGTCATTGAGAGGGAATGTACATGACAAGGTTTGCCCTGGGCTTTCTTATAACGATTGGACTCATATGATGATTCGAGTTGTTGCAATGTTTTTGTCAGAGTTTACTATTTTTGCCTACCAGACGACAAGAACTTCAGTAAGATATTCTGCTCCTGCAAGCTTTGTATTCTGTTAAGAAGCCCATTTCGTCAAGATACGTTGATTAATATGATGGAATATTTGGTAGTGAGAGGACACACCATCTCAAAACATCCGTGTTTCCATCTGGTAGGGTACTACCATCAAATTCAGCTGTTGGATTGGAGACGGAGCGGAACACTTGCACTTACAGTACATTGTTCCCGAGTCTGAGCCGACAACGCAATTCGCCCAAGTACATGTTCACCAGACTTGAAACAATGTTCTGATTGGTATTAGAATCATTTACAACTAACCACAATGTATTGGGGTATGCAAGGGCAGTGCAACCAACCAGCGATTAAAAGATGAATAAATAGTCACAAAGCAAGGCAAGAGACAAATAAGAAAACATCCAATGATCTAGACCAAACCTTAGAAAAGGAGAGTGCACGAATATCTGAATCGAAAGCACACTGTGCATGCAGAGTAATATGCATGTTAGGTAGAAATGACACAAAAGCAAAGATACTATCATGAGCTATCACACCAGACGCGTTTGCCTCGCGTACACGTGCAAGCGCATCTCACCTGCTTCCAACCTCGAACTTCATACGATATATTCATCATCTTTGTTCTTGTCACTGCTGCTTGCAAGGGTCACATGGAGGATGTCCCAGATCCAACAGACTTTCCTCCAGAGGCAGATGCTCCAGGACTACAAAAGCTCGACAGTGCGTTCAGTTGCCGGATATGCGGAGAGATGTACGATGCGCCGATGATGCTTGGGTGTGGGCATTCATTTTGTTCTATGGTGAGGCTACTACTTCAAATATCCATTGGAGAATGGAGGATTATGAGTAACTAATCGACTGGATTGTGAAGTGCGTACGACGCTCGTTGAGGGATAGACATGAGTGTCCGACGTGTCGGGTCCCAGCGGAGGAGGTGCAACTTGTGAAGAATGCACAACTTGAGGATCTATGCGATAGCTGGCGAACAGCTAGGTACATTTACTCCCTTTTTCTTCATCAGTCCTGCTCTTATTGACTTGTTTGACTGATTCTACTTGTTGCAATATTCAATAAAGGACAACGATATTACAACTCGTCGAGAAAGTAGACAAGCTGAAAAAGGCGGTGGAAAGCGAAGCAAACGACAGTCGACCGAGGAAAAAGCTCAAGACAGATGAATTTGTTACGCCGAGGTCGCGTCGAACACTTGGTCCCTCGACTGAGCGTAGTTCGTTAGAGGTTATCGACGATGATGATTCCGGACTTGAGGAGATAGCGATGCCACACAATGGCGAGTACGTTCCGAGCTCTGACGTCGAGGAAAACGAGGTTCAGACGCAATGTATGTGAACACAAAACCATAATCAGTTCTACTCCACTCACTGAATCTCTCATCATACATACTAATATTAATTGTTTTGAATATTTGTTATCTGCATAGTGGGCCTCATCGTTAACTGCCCACTATGCGGCAAATCCATCGTCAACAGGAACGCGAATGAACACATTGACAGTGGTTGCAAGTCGTTCCTTGCTAGACCGAAGGGTAAACAAGCAGATACCAAAAGCGCATGGAATAATATCCTTGGAAAGACCAACGGGTCTTCGAAACCGGCGTCGAGAGGGAAGGGAAAGAAGAAACCTATGTGTGTTTATTTGAACGATCAATAAACTGTGAAGTTGATAGACTTTCTTTTCTTTAGCTCGTCTCGTGAGAATGAAGGTGGGACTATAGAACGGCTGCCAAAGCCGTCCTATTCTGTGCTCAAGGATAAAAAAGTTCGCGAGATGCTTGCTGAGCAGGAGCTATCAACCGCTGGGTCAAGAGAACAGTTAATAGCAAGGCATACTCAGTGCGTAAAACAATACTTGTTTCCTCTACGTTGCATTTTGGCGAATATTAAGCGCGAAAAACAGGTTTGTGCTACTTTTTAACGCTAATCTCGACCGCGCGGAACACCTCCGGAAATCCACCGCCGAGCTGAGGAGAGAACTCAAGAAATGGGAAGATAGTCAAGAAGTGAAGAAAACGTCGATAGATGATGCACAGACATATATTGTACGTGATCTCCATCATTTCCGTTATTATAATAACTTCAACACTTTGAACTTCGCAGAAAACTAGAAATGCTGAGTTCAAAAAGCATATTGAAGCAGCTAGGGCGAGTTTAAGAAATAAAATGCAAGATTGGGATGCCCAACAACCTCCGACAGCTAGTTCGTCTTCGGAAGTAAAATCGACCTCGGATCGAATAGAAAGTGACGCATGGCAGGAGGCCATAGCAGAGCAAACCATTATCTCAGACTCGGAGGGAGAACTCGGGATATAACACTTATACATAATTTATTAAGCTAGCTTGTCGAGCCCTCTTAGTGTATACTTACGTGAGCCCGTGTATCCATCATGACTAGGGCGAATTGCTGATCGAGTCTAACGCTCTAGACTGCTCTGCCGCATGTATCTCCGGGTCACAACAGTACCAGTCTGAATTCTGCGGTTTACCATCCAATGCGAGCTGTCTTCTATAACTCGAAGAATTGGGTTCAGAAAACGTGACCCTTAAAGTACTATTTTTAGTACGTAGATCAACAGGAAGAACGGCGCCAGCGGGCCTCCTTCAGCGGGCATATTACTTGGAACAACGTCGTTGGAGCATCTCCCGCTCGTCCTTAGCGCCACTATGCTTGCTTTCCAATTCTTCCGAAGTTCTTTCAGATCACAAGGCTCCGAGTTGTTGATGGTGCGGGGTTCCATGTATTTTTAGAATCCACGTCTGCCGTCGGTGGCATTGTGGCTCTTTGAGATACACTTGTCGCTTGTCTTGATGTGCTGGTCAGCTGGTCAGCTTTCAAGACAAACATACTTAAAGCCCCGGGGCTGTAGCACGACTTTCATCGTAGAGTGTTGTCCCTACCTGCTATCGACTGCATCACCATGTTCAAAGCCTCGTTTGCGCTCCTCTCACTCCTCTCATGTCTGACAGCAGCTTTCGCTGCCGGTCCTCCTACCTCGAAGATTAAAAACATCGTCACCTTCGGCGACTCTTACACCCAAGTAGAGCAAGCGACAGGTGACGGTGGCCAGGCATGGCCAGTCTACGTCGCCGACTATGCTAATCTCACTCTCTTCCCCTTCGCCCGCGCGGGTGCAGTCTGCTCGAACAACCTCACCTTCAAGCCATTCCCCTCCATCTTTGAGAGTCAGCTTCCATTGTTTTTCACGGAGTTGGAGAACGGGACGCTGCATCTGAATCAGGAAGAGACAGTATATACTCTGTGGATTGGGACGAACGATGTCGGTGTTGGTGCACTGCTTACGGGCGACCAAACCAAGGGTGTTACGCTTGTTGACACCGTCGGCTGTGCGGTAAACTGGGTTAAGGCGCTCTTTGAGAAGGGAGCAAGGAACTTCATCTTCCAGAACGTAAGCCAATTTAAAGTATTGCAGCGTGAAGATTGAAGATTTAAAATCATCCGTATTTTTCTAGATGATTCCTCTTCAAGATACTATTCTCTACTCCGCCAACTCGTACCCAAACCATTACTGGCTACTTCCGAGGAATACCACCGAGTGGAGCGTGTTCATGACGGAGCTCACGACGTCTGGTAATGAGATTGCCCAGCTCATGCTCCAAAACGTCGCAAAAGAGCTGCCTGAGGCTCACATCGGTACGTTTCTCTCCTTAGCTGTTGATCTCCCTATGATATATTATGGTCACTTACGACTCTTCCGAATAGGTTTGTTCGACTCACACGGCCTCTTCACAGACATCTTCACCAACCCCTCGAAGTACTTGAACGGAACTGTACCGGTGAACGTCACTGGTGCCGTGTCGCAGTGCATCTTTCCAGAAGGTGGAAACGGCACACCGACTTGCACGTTCGTAAATGGCCCTGCACGGGATAGCTTCATGTGGTGAGTATACAATTTCAATCCTTGCATTTTATAGAAATGTGTTAGATTCATGTTGTGGTATAGGTTTGACGAGCTTCATCCGTCTGAACAGTCGGACAGGACCGTTGCACGGAACATTGCAAACGCTATCCTGAGGATACCGACTCAGTGGATTTCGTGGTTCTAATTGAACGAAGGAAAAGGTTGTTCAAAATCTTCGTAGTCGCAAGATTCGTAGAAACAGTGTAATAATTCATTTCTTTTTCTTCATTGGTCCTCTAAAAGTCGTACGTTAACGATATGGGTATCGGTACCGGACAGTTGAAGTTTGGAAGATCAGGTATACGGGCCGTACTCAGATGTCGGTCCGATACAAATACATAGCTCTGTGCTAAGAGTTCAAAACACTACTCGTTGGCCGATCATATGACCAAGTTACCGGCTCAAGAGGCGCCGATGTCAGTGTGCTGGATGCGCGAAGCTCAATGCTTCTTCGGTGGAAAGATCGACTGCTTGTTAGTTCTCCATATCCTCGGGCGGATGCTTTCATTCTTTCGTGAGGTGGCCAAGTATATTTCTCGAACCATATTGTCGCTTCATAGTAAGCACTCGATGGATTTTCGGGGATATTTGCTCTTTATTGATTCGTGATTAGAATGAAGAAATGTTCATTGTAATGCACTAAGGCTACTTCTAGCTGAACCAAGTTACCCAGTCGTTGGATTTACGAAGAACTGCGTTCGTCAACTCCCGAGCAACAACTCTGTCCGCCTGTTCCGACGGGTGCAATTCATCATACCTACAGAGAATCAAATTATACGCATGATCACTTTAGTATTCCGCGTTAGGAAAACTATCGGCAAAGGTACGCACCACAAATAACTATCACGATCAGTACCATTTACAATCGTGCAATTCCCGGTATCGTTTACGTCTTCATTTAGTTGGAAGGCGCAGGATTTAATGGGGATAGTGACATTTGGCGGTGCGGTACCGTTCAAGTATTGGGAAGGGTTTGATATCATGTCAGAGAAGAGGGCGTGTGAATCGAATAAGCCTTGCATAATGGAATAATTGGCGTGACGTTGTTCGTAAATGAAAGATAAGGAAATAGCATACCGATGTGTGCCCCATGAAGTGATGAAGCATAATCTTGGAGCATTAATTTCGCGAGAGCATTACCAGCCGTTGTGAGTTCCGTCATGAAAAGGCTCCATTCGGTCGTGTTACGTTGATAAGTCCAGTAGTGGTTTATATATGAGTCCTTGGAGTAGAGGACCGTTTTCTCGAGAGGGATCATCTGAGGCCAATACTAAGGTTGATTCCTCATGGGGTTGCAAATCTTGCGTACATTTTGGAATAGGAAGTTTCGAGCACCACTCTCATACAGGATCTTTACCCACCTGGTCGCACAGCTTACTGTATCCACAAGTGTTACGCCTGGCTCTTGGTCACCAGTCAAAAGAGCGGCTCGCCCAACGTCGTTCGTCCCAATCCACAACGTATAAATCGTCTCCTCCGGGCTAAGCTTCAATGTCCCATTTGCTACTTCAGTGAAATATGTCGGAAGTTGACTTTCCATGACAGACGGCGCAGGACGGTTTGTAAGGTTATTCGAGCACGTTGCACCGGACTTTGCGAATGGGAAGAGGTTGAAAGGGCCGTAGGCAGCTGCATATGTTGGCCATGCTGAACCGTTGTCTGCAGGGCTTCCAACATCGGTATATGAGTCTCCGAATGTAACTAGGTTCTTGAACTGGTTTGGCCGTGGACTAGTTTTGAGCGTCGCAGCTGCTTTAACAGAGGACACTAGGAAAACGACGAGCAAGACCAAATAGTAGGAGAACATGAAAGTAGAGTGGTTTGCGACAAGCCAGAGATTGACCAGTGTAAGACATCGCAGAAGCTAAACCGGGGATTCTTATGATCAATATTGAAATGAACGATGCACATCTTGAAGTGACCGCCTGCCGCTGGCGGACCGAGCGGTACGCACTGTCGTCGCCTTGTGACTAGACTTGGCGTCTCCGTTTCTTCCCTGTGTCAGTTATCGCTTGCAATGACCTGCAAGAAGACAGGCGGTGGATATATCATTAGGTTAGGATATAAGCATGTATTTGAAGTCATATTCTCGTCTTGCGTTATCTTCGCGACCACGTGATAGATATTCCTCGGATACCGGCTCCGGCGGACCGTTGTATTTGTTGTTCTCTCTCCATCACGATCCTGCGAACTGGCTTGCTGTGACTCGCCTCATGCATTTTCTCAATTGAGACGTTGTTGTTCAGCTGCTGTGATCGAACAATGGATACCTCCGAAAATTGGCATAATCAAGGAATGATTTGTCCTGCTTTAACACATGATGCACGACTACAATTGCATTTTGTGCTCGTTCTCCTAATGGCCTTGTCTCCGCCCTTTCTTCACACGCAGAGACCGACTGCAGATTGTGCATCTTCGCATAGTCATTAGCACGCTATTTGGGGTCGAAGAGTGCGTGGTTCATATAGGAGCATTTACTATCCTACGCAGTTCTACACAGTATATTAACTTGTAGGGTTTTATTCTGTTGGATTGGTATAAGCGTTATATCGAGACAAGGAAGCAAGATATGCAAGATTCTTCGCCTAGTAGCGTCTATACAGCATTATCGCATTATTACGAATAAATAAATACGAATGTCCTTTCAAATAACCCAGAAGATGAGGACCGGCCCTCGCGACAACAAAACAATTAAAGAAACAATAAAACCGTGAGATGATGATTACAGCAGGGAACCAACAGCAAAGGCAACAATTGCAAGCGCCGCACCCGCACTACTTTGGACACGCAATGATCGAGATGCTGAGGATGTTGGTGATGAACCAGCACCTGACGCAGTTGATGATGAAGAGGTGCCGTTTATCTGCATCGCGCGGGTCTTGAATGCAGCGAAGTTATTTGGCCCAGACTCAATTGCATTGACGGAGAAGACCATTCCTTGTCCGCAGTGGTTTGCTTGCCTAAAGTTACATAAACAGGTTAGATACTTTCAGTTGTGTCAAGGACGGGCGGAGGTGCACTGACATGCAATAGACCCAGATTGGTGCGGTGTCATTCACGGTGATGGTGAACGTTGGGAAGTCGGTCGCGTTTGCGGAAACAGGCATAAATCCCGAGCTGAACCCAGTCTGGCCAGTTGTTGAGGTCTCACCAAGCGGGCGGCATGGTGCACCAAAGCTCGACTGCGTTGCTATTTTGTGGATGTGTCAGTCTACTAGGAAAATACAACGCATGGAAGCAAATACCAACCTGTATGATTCTTTACCATGAACTGGAATGTGACAGTGTCTCCAGCCTGGGCAGTGATATTGGACGGATTGTACACAAGATTAGGTCCACCAACGACGATCTTGTGGTCAGTAGATGTTGCACTTGTTGGCTGAGCGGAGCCAGGGTAGGAGCCATAAGTCGTAGTGACAGCGCTTCCATCGCCGACTGTGAGTGTCTCTGTTACGGTAACAACTGACGGAGTCGTCTGTCCCGCGTCCGTCGTTGAAGATGGTGGAGCGGTAGTCGTCGAACTTCCCGTTGCATTTGCTGCAGCTTGGAAGGCGGCGAACTTGTCTCCAGGGTTAACACTACTCCAATACGTAAGTGATCGAACAATAAAAACTACGAAACAAAAGAAGTGACTCACGCAAATACCATTCCTTGTTGGCAATGTCCAGTCTGTCTACAATAAATCCAAATAGGATTGGTGTCTCCAACCGTGACCGTCTGGGACGGGAATCCCTCAGTGACCCCATCACCTACAGGCATACTACATTCCGCATCAGGAAATTCAAGTGATCCAAGTCAACAATAGTGCCAAACAAGAATACAAGGAAGAACAACGAAAGGTGACTTACAATCCAGAGTCGAAACCTCCAGGCGCGGGAGAACAAGGATTTGCAAAAGTTGACTGTGTGATAGTGTGGTTCTTTTGCTTGAACGTGAAGACAATCTGATCTCCCGCTTGTGCAGTCTACAAAAGTGAAGTCTATTTTTAGATCATTCTTCGGTTCACAAAAGGAAGGAGCAAAAGAGACTCACCACGAACTCGGGATCATATCGTAGTATGCCTGGTCCACCGACAGTGACGTTAAAGACGGCACCGCGAGCTGGGATAGCAGCAAGTGAAGCAAGTGCCAAGACAGTCGTAGCAGCAGCGAAATACATATTGAGCAAGCAGGTATCAATCAAAGGATGTCGTGAAATGCAATATCGATACAAGGAGTTCTAAAGGATTAATAGTGCCCAGCAGCTAGCTGTAGAGAAAATAGAACCGGGAGAACCTGAAGAAAAGACCAATGCAATAAGAGAGTGGGCAATAATGTCTCGTCGCTTGACGGGCTTTTATACCTGGCCCATTATGCATATTGAACTTGGAAAGAACAAAAGCAAGTCCATTCGGCGTGGCAGTGCCGAGTACATGCCCAAACTCAAAAAATCGACGGTCTGCATGCCGCCCCAAGGCTGTGGGTCCATCCAATGATTGATCCAACAGCCCAGCTCGCGCAGTAGTGTACCAATCGGGAAAGTATGTCCTTTTGTTTTCAAACCTTGTCCCTTTCTTTATCTTTTTGCCGTACTGCGACTTCCGTTCCTATGGATACAAAGACGGTTGTTATTGATTATGTACAACAAAAACAATGTTCTATAAATATAGATAGATGTAGATACGGCCTTTGCGAGATTGACAATGAAGAATTTACATGCAATTAGAAGGCTCAATGCCCTGCAAAAATTTCCAGAGGCTCTGTAGGATGTAGAGCGAAGATATGCCCGAGGTGTCCGAGCACCGCATTCAACCCGAGCCACGAGACACAGATACGGGCATGGCGGTCAACAAGAAAATCAATTCGAAACACATATATATATGCTTATTTCACATATCCTAGTCCCGTCCGTATAAATGACTATATTGAAAACAAAACTCGAAATTGATAAATAGCAAAGAAAAAAAGATGTAAAGAAATATGAGTTCCGAGTCGAAGTCCGAGTCCTTATATAGATATCGAAAAGCAATGATAGCAATAGCAAGTACACAGTATATCCGAGTCCACAAATACGTGTAGCACGCTAGAAAAGCTTACTGCAAACTCTCGACGAAACGTCCCCACCTTTTTATCACAGGCATCACAAGCTTCTCCCATTCTCTTCCCTTGTATCGTCCCTCTTCCGGTCGGAGGAAGGAGAATATCTCCCTGTGCAGTGTGGACTGTCCCGCCTGCATATATAGTATATACACAGTTTGGAAGATAAATCGCCACACCATATGTAGCCGAGTTGGGAATGAACGACAAATTCGTTTTACGGATTAAATTTGAAACAGAAATACAGTCGGTCAGTTGGAGTCTTTAGTTGTAATTCTTACAGTAATAGAGGCAATTAACTCACAGCCAGTACATCAGGAAAATATCTCAAACTTTGTATTAGCTTATATGTATATAAATTATATATATTTTCTACATTATGTATAAGAGCTTATTGTGTACCTAGGGGTTTTAGGAAGGTAATAAGAAGCTAAGAAAGCTATTAAAAAGTCTTGACTTTCTGGTCAAGAATAATAAGAATTGTAGTACTTACTAAGATATACAAGTGCTTAAAGTGTACCTTGCAAAATAGCTAAGTATTATAATACTTGTTATTTTAACAAGGAAAACATATAAATATAAGATGTATAAGATAAAATTTTCCTTATATCCATTTGTTATTGAAATAACAGTTTATAATTATATTGAAATATTGTATAAATACATTATTATCTACAACAATTAGGGAAATGATCTGACGACAGATGGCAAGTGTATTGACAATAGAGAACGAATGTGTTCCTCAGCCGTTTGAGGTAGTCTTTGTCACCATACCTTGGTCGCCTCTCAGTCCCTGCAAGTTGGATTGTGCATGGATTGTGAGATTGTACGGATGCAGAGGTCGAGGTGCACCTGTGAGCAGATTTGGAGGTTGACTTGTAAGGGGGCAAGGGGTTGTTAGCAAGTGTGGGTGCTTGGAAGTAAA
>NW_006760388.1:3327126-3327864 GCF_000271605.1 Fomitiporia mediterranea MF3/22
AGAGTGCCTGCTGGTAGGACGCTTGTGAGCGGAGGACTCGACTAGAGAGAACAGAGGCGACGACATAGCGTTGGGGGCAGAGGGTTGGGGAGACGGTGAAGGTAGGAGGTAAAGGAGTGACGAAGAGAAATGCGTCATTATATGCTCTCGATCTTCAGCAGTTGATTACATAAGCAACTATAATATGAGTCGTCAACTGATAGAACATTTCAATTATTGTATTTAGGTATAAAATAAAATAATTAATCTACTTTGTAATATAGTAAAAAGTAATATGACATGTATATAGCTTTCTAAACACACTGATGTAATTATTACAAGTAGATGAAATGCTTTTTACAATAATTGTAAACTATTTGTATAAATAGTCTAAGTATAACACACATATTATATACTTATAGTATACTTTTATTAAGATAATAGGGTACAATAAGTGCTCTTACACTGTTATATACATTAATATACCTTTTGCATAAATTATAAGATAACAATAGTTATTATTACATTATTATATTATAAATGTAACTCTTTTTTAAGGTTATAATTTAAATGTAATACAAGTATAATACATGTAATAGATTTTATTCATCCTTAGTACTTATGTAGTCTTTATATACATTAATATGTCTTATTTAAACATTACAGTTCATTTACAAACCTTACAATTACTTTACAATGTATATACAATACACATGTTACTTTACAAAGTCTATAAGAAATTACAAGAAATGTGACATT
>NW_006760388.1:3327884-3344598 GCF_000271605.1 Fomitiporia mediterranea MF3/22
GACGAAGAGAAATGCGTCATTATATGCTCTCGATCTTCAGCAGTTGATTACATAAGCAACTATAATATGAGTCGTCAACTGATAGAACATTTCAATTATTGTATTTAGGTATAAAATAAAATAATTAATCTACTTTGTAATATAGTAAAAAGTAATATGACATGTATATAGCTTTCTAAACACACTGATGTAATTATTACAAGTAGATGAAATGCTTTTTACAATAATTGTAAACTATTTGTATAAATAGTCTAAGTATAACACACATATTATATACTTATAGTATACTTTTATTAAGATAATAGGGTACAATAAGTGCTCTTACACTGTTATATACATTAATATACCTTTTGCATAAATTATAAGATAACAATAGTTATTATTACATTATTATATTATAAATGTAACTCTTTTTTTAAGGTTATAATTTAAATGTAATACAAGTATAATACATGTAATAGATTTTATTCATCCTTAGTACTTATGTAGTCTTTATATACATTAATATGTCTTATTTAAACATTACAGTTCATTTACAAACCTTACAATTACTTTACAATGTATATACAATACACATGTTACTTTACAAAGTCTATAAGAAATTACAAGAAATGTGACATTTTCCTGATGTACAAGCAGTATTCCTGGCTCGAAGGATGCGCAGTGCTTCAGTCGACTCGGCGACGTTCCGGCACGTTTACCGCACTTCCTTGGCGTTTGGAGATTCGACTGTGGGATCCCTGCACCCGCCGACTCTTCGGTTGATAGATTCAGAAAGTCTTTCTTCAAGTACGGTTCATAGACAACGAGGTCTGCAAGCTCAATATGTACAAGCCTCTCCAGTTTATGACAAAAGGCACCCTTCTCGCCAGGGTTCACACGTCCCTTTATCAAACACATCTCTCCGTCATCGTTTTTGCCAACGCTGTCGTCATCGAAATTGTGGTTAGAATTTACATCTGCAATCGTCCCAGGCCACCAACCGCAAAGTAACTGCTCTTTGTTGTGACATTGTTTCTTCCAGCTCCTCAGTCGCTTATCAAGGTCGACTGTTCTCCCGACTTTTAAGACGAATGGTTTGCTATTTGGCATGTTCCTTGACGAATCCTCCTGCGTGTCTGCATCTCAAGCTAACGAGAAAAGGGAAGACAGTGACAGATCATGAGAACAAGTAGAATATTGTGCGAAAACATGAAGCGTGATTTGATATGAACATATAACATACTTCGCATTTCCAAAGCATAGACATAACCTGGTCTATCGCTCTTTGTTGGTGGTTTCATCATTTCAGCTCGTAGAGCGTCTTGTGTATCCGGGCGCAGGTAATTGGGTATGTATTCTGTAAATATTCAAGAGTTGAGAAATTGGAATTCCTTAAAGGATAAAATGGCACTCTTACTGGAGAAATCCACAGAGACATTATTTAGATTAAAATAGTGTATTGTCTGCCAATTGACAAACTCTGCCACAGTAATGTTAGGATGAAGGGCCTCCAGAACAGGGTCTCCCTTGACAGGAAGGCTGTAGCATTCTCCCAATTGTGCTATTACGGAGTATTGGGTATGTTCCTTGTTGGCCTTGCTGTTGGATGAATCCCTTGGTTTTGTCTGACATATTGGAGAGGAGGTTACAATAGGAATATGGTCATGACAGTACCACTTTTTCCCAGCAAGATCTGCCCTGGTCCAACGCATGCAGGGTTCCCCCTTCAGTGTTATTCCAGAGCACTGGGTTCGCTCGTCAACAGCCTTTCCATTGGACGAACTATTTGATATTGTCTGTCATATTGGAGAGGAGGTTAAAATAGGAATATGGTCATGACAGTACCACTTTTTCCCAGCAAGATCTGCCCTGGTCCAACGCTTGCAGGGTTCCCCCTTCTGTGTTATTCCAGAGCACTGGGTTTGCTCGTCAACAACTTTTCCAATGGACAAACTATTTGATGTTGTCTGACATATTGGAGAGGAGGTTAAAATAGGAATATGGTCATGACAGTACCACTTTTTCCCAGCAAGATCTGCCCTGGTCCAACGCTTGCAGGGTTCCCCCTTCTGTGTTATTCCAGAGCACTGGGTTCGCTCGTTGACGGCCTTTCCGTTGGATGAACTCTTTGATGTTGTCATAAGTACAGGAGGGCAAGATGCACTGTGATATTGCCTGAGAGTACTGTCCTCCAGCTGTGCAGGAGATGCACTGGGCAATTCTTTACTTTGCAGTTCATCATAATGTCTCCCGTGTGGAAAGTCGGGAGGATCGAGTTCTTGCAAGGTAGGGGTGCCTGGGTTCTCCGAGTGCCCATATTGTATTATTCGTGGTGGCTGATAATGAACGGATGTAGGAAAGCAACTATCAGGAAGAGATGGCGGGGATGAAGAGGAGGGCAGAGTCGGAGCCAGAAGTCCTCGTCCAACGTCCATGTCTGGAATCAAGGTAATTGTGTGTCAAGACAAGGCATTTAGAGATACACAGAATATGTACTTGGATCTTCCAACGAATTTAGGCTTGAGGTAATTCGTGCTGCTTAAGCTCAGTGCATCGAATTTACCGACGGGATTATCCTCCCTTGAGGACTTTCGGTGCTTCTTGAGGTTGCCACTACTGTTTGTCGAGTCACTCTTGTTCCTCTCTTCGAAGCCGTCAGTGATGGTGTGTTGAGAACAGACCAGGACCATGTGTGGATTATCGACCAGGAAAGAAAGGAGACTGGGAGGGTCAGGTAACGAGCAAACAGAAATCCAGTGCAATTATGCGGTACATATCCTTACCATGCTGGCACGGTCTGGTAGGTAGGTTCAGTCTAGGCATGCCACGACTAGGCCTCCTGTTCCTATATCAGACATGACTTCGATATGATATCACCATGTAATGTGTGAGATTATAGTACGCGGCATGCTGAAATATATCCCCGAAATAGCTCTCTGATCGGACAATAAGAACACTTTTTTGTCACTTATTTCAAATATTTTTGTTGTACTCACGATGAGTTACCTGTCGTGACGGTTCTATGCCTTCGATAACAGATGAGCCCTGGGTGGACAAATAGTCCTGGGCAACGCGACAGACAGCGCCGAGCCCTTTAATCAGCCTTGTGCATTGTAGGATGCTAAGTGCACACGAATCCAGTGCAATTGTGTATAGCACAACGTTGGCATTAGATGGTGACTGCTGTTCCGATTGTTTACATTAATGTGAAAGTTTCGAATGCAATCTAAGCAACAGGTATATCCCAGAAGAGCCAGAACCATAGCCCCATTGTTCTGTGCAGGAGGAGGAATTTGCTGCTGTCGTCAGCCGTCAAGTTCAGGGGCTGCACGAAGTCGCTTAGTGAGTGTATTATCACAAACGTGGGTGGGAAACCTGACCTGGCGAAATGCTTCCACCAATTCTCTCACCTTTCAATCTCACCATTAGTCCACACAGTGTCTCTCCTCGTGAGTGTTTATTCTATAGCCTATTTCTCTGTCATAGTGGTCAAAATGCACTGGAATCTGAATCTCAATGTCTCTAATGGAATGCACTACGCTCTGCCTGGAAATCTCGATATTCATACTATTGTGTCGAATTTGCACCTTACCGTTCAGTCCCATAGGAAAGGACAGTGCTACGAACACATTAGTCTATAAGAAAATAAATTATTTCTCTACATGCATATATATACATGTTCCACATATCCTAACCAAGTCCATGACATGCAGCGAAACGGGTAAATATATAATACAGTGTCAGTGAGTTCTGAACCAAATTCCTTCGATAGATATCCGAGAGCAAGAGCAATCATACAGCGAATCCGTCAGAGTCAAAAGTACGTATAGCAGACAATAGGAAATGCTATCGCAAACTCTCGACGAATCGTCCCCATTTCTCGATAACGGGCATCACGAGCAAGTCCCATTCTCTTCCCTTGTACGATCCCTTCTCTGGTCGGAGGAAGGAGAATATCTCCTTGTGGACTGTCCCGCCTGTGGACACGCACACATTTCGAAATGAAACGAACAGAATTGGTAAGATCGGTCTTTAGTTGTAATTTGTAGAGAATGAAGATAGGTGAATGACTCACAGTCAGCACAAGGCACATTCCCCTGTTGAAGGCTGTTCAACGCTGCAGACGACGCTCCAGCACGTTTACCACCTTTCCCCGGTGTGCCCGGGTTTGACCGCGGGATCCTCGCGCTCGTCGACTCCTCACCCGATACATTCTGGAAGTCTGGATTCAGGTACGGTGCATACACAACAAGATCCGCGAGCTCAAGATGCACAAGTCTCTCCAGTTTGTGACAGAAGGCACCCTTCTCACCAGGTTTCACACGTCCTTTCATCAAACTCGTCTCTCCGTTATTATTGTTGCCATTGTCATTTGCGACTGTCCCAGGCCACCAACCGCGAAGGATCTGTTCTTTCGAGCCGCACTGCTTCTTCCAGTTGTTTAGTCGTGTGTTGAGTTCGACTGTTCGTCCGACTTTCAGGTAAATCATGAATGGCGTGGACGGATCTAGTGAGAATAGAAGAAATAAGTTACTGATCATGAAACTTATGGGACAGCATTTGAAAACACGGAATGTAATTCGATATGAATGTACTACGTACCCCGAATTTCAAACGTATAGATGTATCCAGGTTCATCGCTCTTCGTTGGTGGCTTCTCCATTTCAACTCGTAAAGCAGCTTGGGTATCCGGATGTAGGTAACCGGGTATATATTCTATAAAGGCGAATCGTTGAAATGATGAAATTTGACAAGGAACAACGTCTCATTTACCGGAGAAATCTACCCAGACATTTGATTTCCAATAATATCCACTTTGTTCATTTACCTCTTTTTTATGTTGGAAGCAGAACCTTTCTACAGCAATATCGGGATATAGAGCGTTCAAAGCAGGATCCGTCTTGACTTGACGTGTACATCGTTCTCCTTTCTTTGTTCTTCCAGAGCATTGGGTACGTTCATCACCAGCCTTTCCATTAGAAGAACCCTTCGATGCCGTCGGGGACATCGGAGGGGAAGACACCGCGCGAGGTCGCTTTGGAGTACTGACCTCTAGCCGTGCCGGAGATGAGCCGGGAGACTTCCTACTTGGAGGCTCATCAGAATGCGGCCTGTGCGGAAGGTCGGGAGGATCAAGTTCTAGCCAAGCAGAAGCACTCGGGTTCTCTGAGAGCGCATATTGCATTGTTCGCGACGGCGGCTGGTAATGAACGGGCGTGGGAAAGAGCATCTGTGGAGGACGCGGAGGAGGTACAGAGGGAGGTATCGGAGTCTGGTCTATTGGTGTTGGGAAGGCCGGGGGTGTTGAGGATGAGGACACTCGTCCAGCATTAGGATTAGCTGGTCCATGCCTAGACAACAGTGTAGATGTAATCAATGTGGACATTCGAGGATATAAAGAAGACGTACTTGAATCCTCCAACAAATTCAGCTTTGGGACCTTTACCCTTTGTACCATCCAAGCTCAGTGCATCGAGTTTACTGACAAGATCGTCTTTCGTAGGTACGGGCGGGGCGGACATTCGCTGCTGCTTCTTAAGTTTGCCACTGCTGTCTGTTGAGTCGTTCTTCTTGTCCCTCTTGTCAAAGAGGTCGGAGATGAACTGTCGAAAGTGAGCCAGGATGGGCGATATTGAAGGTGGAGTCGAGTCGACGTAGTCCACCAGAAATAAAAACAATAATAAGTTCCCAGGGAATGAGTCAAGTAAACAGGCCTTAGCAAGGAGGAAGCGACAGAGCGAGAGCCGCTTTGTTTGACGGCGATCAGTAAGAGGGTAGGCTGGAAGGCTCGGTTGCGGTGCGCACACGAGTGCAGTGCAATTGTGCACTGCACGAGGTTGGCTTGCGATTGTGATTGGATTACGATCCTGATTGTTAACGTCAAGTAGAACGTCTTCTGGTTACACTGTAAAGCCTAGCGACGCCGTTGACTCATTCTCGCGTATAGCAAGAAGAAACGGACGTCGTCGCCGTCGACTGAGAGACCACATAAAGTCCTTTACTGGTTCTCGTACATATTAGCAAGCGTGGGAAATGTAAACCAAAAATGCTTCCGTTTAAAAATAATTTTGTCACTTTTTCTCTAAATTCCTACTCAACCCTAGTCCATACGGCACCCTACTAGTGAGTGTTTTTCCATGTCTTTATTTCTTAGTTCTTGCAAGATGAAATGCACTGGGCTCTGAGTCTTCAAGACTTCGATGTAATGCACTACGCTCTACATGAGCGGCGGCTTAGAAACCCGTTGACTGATTCACACCCCATCATATACATTCTCTTTTGTTGAATTTTATCTCATGCTCCATATCAACTTAGGACAACTGTCATGGAGGGAACAGATGTTGACCAAAAGGCGTTCTGCGACCTCTTAGGCACGATGACTTCGAGCGTGCAGGCGACTCGGGAGTCCGTCAAGAAAATTTTAGCTCAGTGCGCACCGTCCTTCTCTCCTGATTAAACACTCTTCTAACAGACTTATCACAGGACAGACCTTGATACGAAAGACGGCATATCGCTTCTCTCACTCAAACACCACCTCATGCTTTCATACTGTCAAGCACTTGTACTTCTCTCCGCCCACCGCGTACTCGGTCACACACTAAACGATAGGACTTCATCAACCCAACAAAGCACATTCAGCTCCGCTGAACGCAGTCCTCGAGGTTCTCAAGCCGGTGATCTCGTGGATTCGATGATTGAGAACAGAACAGTGCTAGAGAAGGTGAAAGCACTTGAGAGTAAGATGCGATACCAGATTGAGAAGCTCATTCGGCTAGCGGAGGAGTCTCCTGACGATGCTGGGAAAAACATCGTCAATGGTGCGTATTTGCCCCCAATCGATTGTCCGGAACGTTGGTTTTAATACGTTATGTAGATCCTCTTGCTTTCCGACCGAATCCACAAAACTTAACGACCCAGGACGCCTCAAATTCTTCCGAAGGCACTGCCTCAGACTTGGGCTCGGACTCGGAATCAAAACAAAAACGGAGCGGGATCTACCGTCCCCCAAAGGTCGCTCCAATGCCTTACACCGAAGACGGTGCGCGCTCAAAGTCCAAAGACCATCAACGCCGCGCCCCCATACCAAACGCACTCGTCCAACTAGGGCACTTCGACCCCCACATGGAAAGTACCTCTGGTCTCGGAAACGTCCCCGCCCTCCAATCCGCACGTGCAAAAGAACTTGCGCGCATGACAGAGTTCGAAGAAGAGAACTTCACGCGACTGGTAATGAAGAAAAAGGATTCAAAGCGTCGAAGACGGGACGAGGAGGACCTTGCACTTGGTGGGACGGGCGCTGGGCTCGCTCCTGGTTCACGTGGCCGCGGGAGACGCGGTGTAGGCCTAGAAGACGAGTTTGCTGACGTTCTCAAATCAGTTAACCGCCGAAAGGAAAGTACGATCGGTGATGGGTATGAAGAACTCCGTCAGCGCGGAAAGAAAGACGATGTATTATCACGTTCACGTGCGAGAAGTCGGGAGGAACTTGAGAGCGATGTTCTAGGAGGCCCCAAAAAGAAGAAAGGCAAGTTCGAGAAGGATCAAGCGGCGTTGAAAAAGGTGTTGAAGAGGAAGATGAAACGATAGCTGGCGGCTCTATCCTGCTTCCCTGCTTCAAATGCATTGTATTTTTCATGATGCTTGTCTTGTCGTTCCATTTTAACCTTCCGTAGTACGCGGATGGAACGCGGATGCGTTCATAGCATTGTCCTTCTACGGGCATAAAAAGGAGATGCATATAATGATGTGTCTATCGATACAGTAGTGCAGGTAATAAATGAGGATACATGTGTGGGCGCATATAAGCAATGTAACAAGGCGTGTGAAGAACGAAGTGAAATTAAGGGACAACCAAGCAACCCATGTCCTCATTATTCATCCATAAAAGGCAAAGAAATAGGTAGGGGGGAAAAAGGAAATGAGGGAGGTATAAATATCAAAGATCAATCCTCAATTAAGAAATCCCAGTCCCAAGTCTGTACACTCTGCTGTCGGAGTCCCTTCTTCTCCGATGCTCCATTGCTTGCGCTAACACCACCAAACATCCGGCGCCAGACATCACCAGTACGTCTCTGCTGCGCAATGCACTTCTCCGGCTCCGCACGCCTCGAAAGCACATCCCACACACGGAACGCAACACGGCCGCCAGTCTCGACATTGATTTCATCTCCTCTCCATGCTTGCGGTACTGAATGGTTTATTCGCGCGTTTGGCATGATGCGCTCGACGAATGATGGTGAGAAGGAAGCGTGTGACCCGGAAACAGTGATGAACCCAGTAAAGTTTGAAGGTATCCAGACGACGACATCCGTATTGAGCCCACCTGTGATTGTAAGGTTGAATGATCGATTTAGAGCATGTCGGCACTAAAAATCCATCAATGATATCATGGCAGTCAGACATCTTAAACTGATTAATATTATGTGCAAAAGAAGATATTTACGACTTTCGCGCGGACGGCTCCTGCTTCGCTGCTCAGGAACATTCCTGTCCTGTGATTTTCGGGTTGTAGCCGTGGCCGATGAGGTGGCATGACTAGGTCGATGTCAATAGAAGCACTATCTGTGCATCCCTCGAAGTCCCACTTCTTTCCTGGCCTATAGGTGATTTTGTGTGGACCAGTAAGAGTGTCCTCCTGGAGCTAGAGATTTCCAAGCAAAAATCATCAGAAAAATATATTGATAAATAAAATGGTGTACTGACGCTTTCTGAGCTACTGTTGTTCGGCTTCTCGCTGAGGGGAAGGTCATGATGCCTCTGGCGGAACATTGGGCCCATAACAGGAAGAAAGCAAAAGTAAGAAATTTTGGAAGGGTTCGAAGGGAGAACGAGATCCGTAAATGACGGGGGAGGTTGAAGGACATATCATGTTGCCAGCTAGCAGTATTTGAAGACTAGAGAAGCCAGGGGAACGAGAGTCAAGAAAGTACAAGGACATCCATTAGTGATTGCTTCCGCGTGCGACCGCGACGGAAACGCCGATCACATGCCCGGATCCGGATACCCGAATTACACTTGCCCTCTTGTTTTTACCAATAACCTGCCTGCATCTGTTACCTTCAGCCACATCTGTTATATCCCACAGCATGCTGCTCCTGTTTGTTTTTTTCCAATAGAACGCCTAGATGACGCTGTGGCGACCACGTGCAAAGATAGTACAAGTCTTCCACGCTCACAACAATAACAGCAACACTTCGTTTGTACCCAGTTCGGACTGTTGTGCCTTCTGAAATGGTTCCGCAGCCCCTCAGTATGGTCTTGGTATATAAGGAACCGAGGACAAAGCGAGTTTCCATATTTTCCCGACTCAGTCATTCAGTGACCCTTGCATTCAGCTTTCCGCGTTTAGACACTCCTTATGGCGTGGAAATGCCTTTTGCCTTTCCCTGGATATCACCGCGAACAATTGTAGGCATCGGACATCATGTTCGTCGGATCGCGTTGTTATTCGCACAGTAGCCCTATATCATATGGTCATGGCATCAGTTATCCCGTCAAACACCGCGAGTTTGGTCTGATCTCGCAGAAGAAAACAATACACCGCACCATACATACAAGAATTTGAATAGCCACCTCCGCTACGACAAATGCTAAAGAATGGTTGAGCTCACCGCGACACACCGAGTCATGATTGAGCAAGACAAGATGCATTGCTCAAAGCGGATTCGCGGAACAGATAGTCATCCGCAGTGGGAAGCTGGCCATGAGCGCATGAGCAACTCGGAACACGGAGCTTGAGTTCGGCATCTTGACGAGTCTTCTGGTACAATAAAGCTGTTCAAAGACGAGCCTGTCGGGTCCGAGGGAAGGTGCCGCCCGAACCCGTAACTGGCGACGGTGGAGGACGGTGTTGGTTCTATAAACCGAGTTTGAAATAGACACGTGAAATATACGGGAAAGCCGTTCAGTTGTACCGTTTTCCAACGTGTTCAGATTGAAATCGCCTTCAAGCGGTTGAGGGAAATTGACGAACGTGTATTGAAGAGACTTGCCGTCCCTGCCCTGACAATTATTAACGTTTGACCGAGGAATCACTATGCAAAGAAAGAATATAATGGCCAAAGAGGACAAGACAGGTGCCTAGAAAGACGCTCAAAGCAAAGACATCGATTTTGTGAATATCAATGTGATGTGATGGTAGCCTGTAGGTCACGTTATTGAGGCAGCATGGGAAAGGAAAGAACTGTGATTATGTAAGGAGCCTTGTTTGTGTCACCGCGTCGATCTTCCGCTCGGTTGTGGAAGCTGACCACTGACCATGAACACACACAGCGGACGGCCCTTGAAGAACAGTCAATAACCACTATAGGAGCTTGTTTGCATTATATTTCTTCTAGTTATTCAAGCTGGCCGCATCTGCGCACTAGGAGTCCGCTGTTGGCCGGAGCCAGGACGTGTTGGTTTCTCCTTAATTTGCGCCGCTACTGTCTCTGACTCAAACAATCTCATTTCTAGATGCGCTTCCACTTGAACGCGACCACATTTGCTCGACTTACATACTTCATTATCGTCATAATAATCGCTCTTTTGCTGCTTATATCATGCATTTTCCTACTCTCGCAAGCGGTCCGTACTGCACCGAACCGAAACTGGGCACACAACTTCAACGCTTTGATTATTGGCGCAGCCTATGTTCTCGTCGTATGTTCCTTCGGAATATGTAGTTCTACTGTGCTTAGAGCTTGACTTGCATAGCTTGTCGCATCCTTGCTTCTATGTCTTAAAAGACGTTTGTCAGTTCGCTTACAGCTTACGCGTATACCGAAGCGCAGGATTGCTGTTGGGAAAGGAGACGTACCGAAGGTATGTCCAAATGCACGTCGTCCTAAGCTCCAATTATATGATCCCTTTATAGTTGGTTCATGTATTCATCGAAGAAGAATTGCTGCGCTCTTCTGCTATATTTCACGCTTCTCTGCCGAAAGTTAGCCATCGAGAGGGGTGGGGATCTCCTGGTACGCTTTATGAAGTACGGGTTACGGCGTGCTCTTATGTCAATTCTTCCACAGGGACAAGATGGGAAGACATTCGCTTTCGCACGACAGTACTGGACCTTGTTCCACGAGTTGGTCTGTTTATTCCCGTTGCCAAATTTGGGGATACAGGAACTGAAAAATCTCGCTGCAGACACTGCTGCGCGCACAGTTATCCCGTCAATGCCGCCTCTCTCACCACATGTTTCACTCGTCCATCATCTGCGGCACATCAATCCGCTGCTTTCTGCGGAGACCCGCGGTCAAATTTATTTTCACACATTCACCAACGCAGTCGAAAAGGCTCGGTATGCAGAAGCAGAGATGACGCAGCCCGAATTTGAATCGGCGTTTGAAGCGGGTTGCGCTCTTGAGGGAATGTAAGTGGCTTAGTTATTAAGTTTGATGTTGGTGCGGAAGAGACCGCTGACGAATGTATTTGCTCGTTGTGTTTCAGTTTACTCACATATCAGCGCATGCTCAAGGAACGTCAGGGGACTATACAATAGTCGAAGGAGGACAACCCGGAATGAAATAGACAGCTGACGGAAAGCTCCGAGGTCATAAAAGTGCGGGCCCATGCCCAGCGATTCTGTCCTTCTCGTGGCAGGCTCAGAATCAGCCGTTCGGATGGGATAAACCAAGGCCGCTTACGATCTTGTCGGACAGTCAAAATACAGTCATCACACTATAACTCTTGGCTAAGAATCCCGTGCATAATTAGCTATCTCATCCTTTTTTCGGTCCTTGAGTACTACCGAACTTTGTAACTAGAAGCCAACTTCGTCGGTCACTGCACTTGTCTATCGCGTCATTCCTCCTCGCACTTTTCGGCCCGAACGCCTCTGCGTGCCGAACAGAACCAGTAAGACCAATTGCGTAGTACATATTCCTTTCTGATATATTACTGCAGTGCATCGGCATTCTGTGTTTTGCAGAATTCTTTTATTGCCGAACGAGCTTCTCACAAAGCTCGATTCATATACTTTTAGGGCAGTCACGTTCTTATATCCAATTGCCTGTTGATGGCATAGCCTCTGCCTTGATGCTGCACCATATTTGGCAATACCCTATTCGATATCGTGAACCGCTCTGCGCGCCCTTTCATGGCATTTCTTCCTAACGCTGCTTCGCCAATCCGCCTACAACGGTTACGCTGCCAAATGTTCTTGATGGTGGTGAGCGCTAAACCCCGTGTGGGGAACTAGTCACTCCGTTACAACAAGTGCAAAACTATCTCATTTCCGAATACCTAAGACAGATGCCAGGTTTGCCCCGTGGAGAGCTGGAGTTGGTGTGGTTAACACTTAAAACAATTGTAATCAGGGAGGATGTGACGCTTGGCGAATCTTCTACACAGTTTATTACTTGCCGGCAATTGCACCAACATCACAGGTTGGCCAATTTAGCAATTCGCATGTGGTTGAGCGGAGTACGCGATACTTCCTCATATCCGAGTTTCTCCTGAGGCAGGCATTCTTAGTTTCGTCTAGCTCAGTACACATCCCATTATCCGCGGAAGGTCGTCGTAGACCCGAAACTACACAGCTTACAGACTCATTGCGGTTATGTACCCGCCGATTGATCGAAGGTGCCGCAGAGAAAGAAGTCCTAGGCCCAGGGTTTGCGAGAAAATATACACATTTTGCGACTTTCAATGCATCTACCTTGATTCATACTTTTGGCGCAGCTTTGATCCTTGGTTCAGAACCAGTGCCGAGCACCTGAGGACAATATTAGTCTCTCATGGCTATGAGGCTACACCGCCTGAATTTCAGTACTCTTTACCTCATACATCTTGGGCGCTCTACGATACTGGTTATTCATCAATAAGTTGGTTCTACCCTTTTCTCTTTCTCGTGGATGTCTGTACTAGTGGCACCTCCGAGTCATCAGAGCAAGGTACTTGTTTGACTTCTGCTCGTTTAGAAAATCCGAAGTTTGATGTCGGGGACATATGACCTCGTGTGCACAAAGTACTAGGCGTGAGCTCACCTCGGAACACCTCTTTCAGTAGGTGCACCCAGAGGATTCATTACGCCAGGAGTGAGTATCATTATCCAATTGTTATTGATTTACACTGACGGGACTCAGAGATCCTACCATGGTACGTAATTCCCTCTCAATCCCTTAATCACTATTACGCTTATCCCTCCTGATGATGAACACAAGCCTTGCACGTAAGTGTGATCCATGCAATCGTTCTCAGTAGATGTCCCGTGTAACCAGAATAGGGTTGTTCATTAGAAGTGGAAGGCAAAAAGCACCTTTGGCCAATAGGTGATCCGCCATCGGAACATGAACCCTAACTTGCGCGACGCTCTCGAGTCATTCAAGCTTTACGAGCTTGAACAGCCTGACCGCCTTTCCCGTAATCCCGTTGAAACACAAATCTGACCTTGAACTGGTAAATCTAGACAAAATTAGACGCTACAGTAGTTTCGCACGGTAATAAGTCTGCGCGCCTTGCAATGCCTGCACTTTGACTCTCACCACTATGTGCTCACCCGTCTCTGACGTTTTGCATTGCAAGCCGCCCGCACGTAAGTCGATTCCGCTGCATGCTTGGATTTGTTTTCCAATTTCTGCGGGTGTGGCCACTCCGAGTCATTGAATTCAGGCACGAAGCCAATCATCGAATTCAGTAACGGCTAATGTACTGATTCCGGAAAACAAATCGTTGTGCGCGCAACGTACAAGTTGAAAGCGCCCGATGTCCTATTGCAATGTCTATTGGTACAGCCCACTGATAAATTTACTAGGAATAACGGTGCTGGATTGATCCACTGTGCCAGTTTTGATTGCGATCCTAAACTCGTAGAGGGAGTAATCTGAAATTCGTTGTCTTTGCATTCTACCAGGATTTTCCACTAGGTTTGGCCGGTTTTAGCGAACCATGGGCTGTGCATCAAATAATTAATCGGTTTATCTGAGTACAACTCCCAGTAACCAGCAACGAAGTGGCCGTGACGGCACATCTTTGCAGCCCTGATCGGCGCGCGTGACTCATGCCTCCGACATGATCATCCTCGTCCCTGACTTCATGCGCTGGGAAACGTGGATATGGAATTGGTCTTCTTGCACGCGGAAGTATACTATGCTTGAATTGCTTTCCTTGGCTCGACTGCTCTCAATCTTCTTTTGTTTTTGTGATAAACCAACCTGCCATCTGCTTTACTGCGAAACGCGCTTCTTGCTCTGAACATTGCTGCCATGGCCATACCACTTGTCTCTATAGGATCTCGCAGTAGAGACGAGTCATTGCCTTGCAAGACGAGATACCTCTGTACTGCCTCTCGACTCCCAGCTTCGCTGACTCCGGATGAGTTAATACTAGCAACTCGATTTGTCCCGCCCATCTCACAGCATGACTGCATTCAGGCATTTCGGTTCTCATGTGTTGCTCAGTTCACCGACGAATATGCGAGTATAAAGCAAGAGCACTTTCACCTACAGATGTTCCAGTTAACGTACGCTTCAGAGCTCTTTGCCAGCTCTCTCCTTTCAGAGGTCACTCGAACAACTTTTCTGTTCTGTAATTGAGCAACCCTTGTAATGGGTTGGAGACATCACGTAGACCCGGTTATTGAAGGAAAGCTCTACATTGGGAAGTCAGTATATTGGCGAAAGTCTGGTATTTTACCACACACCTACTCATTTACCATGCCCTTGATCTAGTATTACTACTGCGTGCAGCTCACACGCCCTGCACGACAGGAGAATAACGCACATTGTATCCGTCTGCAACGAACCAATCCCTGCACAACATCCGCAATCCGGATACTTTACACACAAGGTCCCCGTTGAGGATCACCCGGCGGAGGACATATTGATACACCTCCCGGTAGCTTGCCAGTTCATCCATACTGCGATGCAGACGCACGGTGCTGTCGTCCTGGTACATTGCGTACAAGGACTCTCAAGGAGCGCTTGCGTTGTAGCTGCTTATCGTAAGTTTTATGTCGCAAATCAACAACTACGCACTGCCGACTTTAAACCCTTGCACAGTGATGTGGGCCCGGCGAATGTCAGCAACAGACGCAATGACCGTTGTACGACAGTGTATGTTTATTTCTCTCCCTCTGTAGCGTCAATAACTCTCATTATTTACCAATATATTATCCTTCCCTAAACAGCGCGAGAACAGGTCTGGATTAATCCAAGTTTCCAAGAGCAGCTCACCGTCTTCGAAGCGTGTCGCTACGCACCACACCCGAATGATGGTGTCTACCGAATGTGGCGCATGAGACTCGAAGACGCACGCAGACGGATTGCCGCCGAACAGGCACGACAAGCTGGACCGTCTTACAGACCTGGCTGGAGCTAACATTCCGTGTTAGCTTCTATGGACAATGACTCCATCGGCTCTTATCAAACTGTTTCGTTTTACAACTTGCTTTGAAATTGCTAAGTAATAGACATTTACACAACCAACAACACTTGGATATTTTCAACAAATTGCTCTCTTCTTCAAACCTTTACAATGTGGACAGTTTAGACTCATTTTTCATAAATAGTAATGTGTATATTGGCATGTAGAAACTTTTTTTAACATAACATTTCGAATTACATGCAATTTATTTTTTAATGACTGATACACAGTATCAGCAATTGCTGAGTGCATGGCAAGTGAGTCACTACAAAATGAATGTTTGATGCACACTGCATATGATTTCTTATGTGCTGAGACAACAACACTGGGTAGGACTAGCTAAATATTCTAAAATGCATGCCTTGTCTTTACTGTTAGAAAGAAAGGACCCTGTTTGGTTGAGCTGTTACTGTATTGGTCTAGCATATCTTTTTATAAAGTGCCATTGTATTCTTTCTCCTGCATTAAAGAGTGAATCTATGTAGTAGGTATTACTATGTATTATATTGGACTTCAAGAAGTTAAGTACTTGATATGAGGTATTGCAACCTAAAACAAATCAAATCTGCAGAACTTCATGTGAGTCAGAGGTAGTCAAGATCCATGTAAACACACATTGCAGAAAGTAAGTTGGTGGCAAACAGAAGTCCAAAGTCACTTGTAGTATATTCAGTGGCCTGGAGGTACATGTGCTAGCAGAGTGATGCTGAGTATGTTTACTTGTTCTCTACACTAATAAGTATTCTCAGCAAACACACTCTTCAAACCTTCCTGCATTGAGCAGAAAGATAGTTATCCACTATCCTGTCCATAGCCGCCTGTTAAGTGTGTGTAATAGGCGTGCAAAGCATGGTTTTGTAGTGTATCTCAAGTGCTCTTTATTCAATAGATCCATCAGGAAAATGTCACATTTCTTGTAATTTCTTATAGACTTTGTAAAGTAACATGTGTATTGTATATACATTGTAAAGTAATTGTAAGGTTTGTAAATGAACTGTAATGTTTAAATAAGACATATTAATGTATATAAAGACTACATAAGTACTAAGGATGAATAAAATCTATTACATGTATTATACTAACTTTGTATGATAACCTAAAGTATTATACTTGTATTACATTTAAATTATAATCTTAAAAAAAGAGTTATATTTATAATATAATAATGTAATAATAACTATTGTTATCTAATAATTTATGCAAAAGGTATATTAATGTATATAATAGTGTAAGAGCACTTATTGTACCCTATTATCTTAATAAAAGTATACTATAAGTATATAATATGTACATTATACTTAGATTATCTTGGGCAACTGATACCTAACTTGCTTATGTAATCAACGGCTGAAGATCGAGAGCATATAATGATGCACTTATGTGTGCC
>NW_006760388.1:3346416-3392876 GCF_000271605.1 Fomitiporia mediterranea MF3/22
AAATCAGTCATTCAATGCTCCGGATATCAACCCCGGTGCACTACTCACACTCACTACACGCCGTCGCAGTGCATTCATCTCTTTACTTCAAGCACCTGCACTTGCTAACAACCCCTTGCCCCCTTACAAGTCAACCTCCAAATCTGCCTCACAGGTGCAACCTCGACCTCTACAATCCGTACAATCTCACAATCCATGCACAATCCAACTTGCAGGGACCGAGAGGCGACCAAGGTATGGTGACAAAGACTACCTCAAACGGCTGAGGAACACATTTGTTCTCTATTGTCAATACACTTGCCATCTGTCGTCAGATCATTTCCCTAATTGTTGTAGATAATAATGTATTTATACAATATTTCAATATAATTATAAACTGTTATTTCAATAACAAATGGATATAAGGAAAATTTTATCTTATACATCTTATATTTATATGTTTTCCTTGTTAAAATAACAAGTATTATAATACTTAGCCATTTTGCAAGGTACACTTTAAGCACTTGTATATCTTAGTAAGTACTACAATTCTTATTATTCTTGACCAGAAAGTCAAGACTTTTTAATAGCTTTCTTAGCTTCTTATTACCTTCCTAAAACCCCTAGGTACACAATAAGCTCTTATACATAATGTAGAAAATATATATAATTTATATACATATAAGCTAATACAAAGTTTGAGATATTTTCCTGATGTCGGTGCTACCACCCTGAAGAGGCGCGTTGTCGCATTGCTGCAAAGGACGACCGCGCCACAGGTTCGTCCAGCAGGACTGGCTGAATTTAAGTCGTTTCTATCGCCAATAGGATGCCACGTATTCGTTACAGTAGTCATTTCGCTTGTGTAGATTTTAGATAGGCATGCATTGTGTATAGTGAGATATGAACTGAGCCGCGACTGTATACTCACACTTCGCGCACGTTGGATGTGAATAGAAGGTGAATAGGCGAGAGGGGAGTTAATTAAAATAACAAGTATGAAATTTACATCTACCCCAGCTAAATTTCCGCCGGCCTCGGAGAGAAACACAGAAGTAATGAAATATACTCAGTGGACAGCGTAAGACATGGTTAGACCTGGAATGAAAGAACCAATGGGACGGATCTATTGTAGCTAACAAAGAAAACCTTGAGGTTCTACGTCTGCACCAGTTTGTTGTTCCTTTTTGTTCAGACATGAGGATTTCATTGACGATCGGCGATCGTGGGGTAGATGTGGGGGAAAGAGAGTATCTTGATCTAGAATTATCCCAAACTTCTTCTCCATAAGGAACGTGCATCCAGAAGTAACCGATAGAACCAGCTAAGAACCAGGACAGTCAGTTGAGCAGGTCGCGTGCTTGAGTGAACATTCTAGATATCATGAAATTAAGGACATTCCGCAGCAGACTGTATCGATCGCGTTAAAAGAAGTGAAGGAAAACAATGAACATGCACAAGGCTTTCCAATTCCTGCATTGTGTCCAACTCCTTGGAATGCTGCTTCGGTCTTCGGTACAGTGACCTTGAGAGTATAAGAGGTCACGATGGATGGGCTAGGGTAGAAGAGAAGGATTGTAATTTGTAGAGTTGAAAAGGAGCCCCTCCGGTGCCACCATACAAGCGGAGTGAGGGATAATAGCCAAAGGACGATAAGATGAGGCAGTGCGGGAAACATAGAAATGGCACAGTAGGTACAGACTTGTCATGGCAAGCTGTGCGGGTGATCATCTAAAGTGATTCTCTGGACCTAGCACGTTCGACTTGTGAACATGGCAAAGGAAAATCCTGAGCAGGATGATGGCATGCCGCGGTCTCCAAGTTAACGCCCGGAAGTATTGTGAAAGGTGAGATACGAAGACCAGAGTTCCTTAGACCTGTGATTCCACCTGAACACCGACTGTCCGACGAAAGACAGTTTATCCTCAACGAATCCCGAATCTTTGCCAAGTGGTCATGCAGAACACTGAGGACAGGGGCAATACACGAGGCTACCCCGCCAGCTAATCCATATTCCACGCATGGGAGGGGACGAACTCTTGTACACTGCCTCGCTGGAATTGAGACTTCAAGTAACCTACATTCCAAAAGAGAACATTTTAGCATTCAACACACATCCGTCACGGTATCCAAATCAACCCCCATTTAATCCTCATCAGTCAGAATATGCTTCGCGGACCAAACAAACAAGCAAACAAACGTATGCACTCCAAATTTACACAGCCTCGTCCGTTCTTCCTATTCAAACCATACCACGAGACTCGAAGAGCGAAAAGTTCGCGCTCAACCGGCGGGATCACAATCACGCGTGCGTAAATCCCATGCGCGGGGCCAAAACCAAGGCGGATCATATTTGCATATTTGCAATGAGGTCATAAGTTGCTAAAAACAAATCATTTCTTCGGAGACGATTAGTTGGAATATATGTAAGTGGAGAGAAGTCTATACAACGAATATGGAGTCGGGCGCAAAGGGCGGAGTCTTGATGCTTCCATGGGGTGGTTGTATTCAATTATGATGCCACCTTGGTATCGAAGCGCATTGTAGCCCTCCCCTCGCAACTTCGCACTCCGCTTCCGTATTAGCCAGATCGACCGAAGGTTCCAGATAGTAAGCAGTAGAAGAAGTGTTACCACGAAAAGAAGTCCAGTAGTCATGCTAATTTTTACTCAATGAACGATCTCCTCGGAGGGATACACTTCATTTTCCTTCTCTGCAAGCCCAGCAATCGATCGATAGAAAGAAATTACACATCCTCGTGTTTGCGCAGTTAACAGCAAGTAAACAACGCGGTAAAGAAGAGAGGAAAGAAGAGGGCGGGTATGAGTATCCTGTGACAAATTGGATTACAATTTACTGAGCTGAATGCTGCGGGGAAGCTTCAAAACCCGTAAGCACAAGGACACGTCAACATGCCCTATTTGGTTCTCACACTACTTTAAGAAAGAAGTTGATTTAGGCAGGTTCCGGGGTCCCTCGCACCACACTTGATCGCTGTTAACGTTCCTGCTACAGCTTCATTTGATTTTTGTCTCGGAAGGTAATGTGCTTCCTTGCAATGGTTGCTTAAGGGAAGTTTTCAGGAGCATAAGATTTGGGAGGATAAACTCGAGTTGTTTCAAGTGATTTATTTCATGGTCATTCGTGATTAAGACCTCTTGGTATTTCCCTTGTCTTTCCTTCACTGAGGCTTGTCACGGTTTTGCTCAAAACAAACACAACACAGGAGCACTGGTATCTGTACAGGAATCCCGAGACAAGGCCTAGAGTGACAACTTCCAGAAAGTACTAGAGCAGTCTTTTCGATCACTTCCACTGTCTCGCTCTATTTTCGCCTCTTCTTGCTCACTTGACAGGACAAGTCTAGAACAAACGGAAATAGACATTGAAAGCCGAGAAAAGGCTTGATCATCTCTACTTTAAAATTTAATATCCACTATCACTGGTATTGTTTCCTGCTATGTTCATCCTTGTATTCAATTTCCTGATATCTGCACTGGGGTGAATAGTATCAAAGTATAATGATCCAGTGCAATGTCAGTTCAGGACTTGCTATCTTGAAACCGACAAAGCTCACTCAGACCCCGGATCTTAACCAGATACCAAGCAAATTCATTGGAAGTGACTTGTAAATGTTTCATTGCTCAATATTCTACACAATGGCTGAATGATAAAGTGATGTGATGTGATAATGTACCAGGAAAGATATATTCTTGTGGAAAAAATTGCCAAATTAAAAATGAGACAGTGAGATACGCAAAAAGATAGGGTAGTAAAAAAGGAAAGCCTGTAAAGGCGAATGTGAGACCAAGGAATTTGCCGGTCCAGATCCGAGACTGAAGAAGTTGCTGCAGCGGCAAGATACAAGGACCGGTTCGAAAAAAAAAACAAAGGGATCAGATGATAGGAGATGGACCAACTAGCAATGAAGTAGGTGTACATCACCACCATATATCACACATCTTGATGTACACGTACAAAGCATGTCCAGCAGCGTGCCTCGAAGCAGTGATCCATCCAAATCGCGTCGTGTTCGGCGCACGGGACGTATCAAAAATAGAAGAAAAAAAGAAAAAGAAGTTTCCCATTGCCAGACCCAACAGAACTAATCCCGAAGAAAGAAAGGAATCCAAAGAAGAAAAAACAATAACGATATAGCTGCAGAAATGTCAATTAGAGCGGGGAGAGTGTTGTATGATTTTGTAGTGGGTTGGGATGAGCATGGTTACAGATGAAAGAGAAGATAAGACCATCTCCGAATGCGGCGTATGCGTCTTGCCTACAGCGAATTGAAGCTTGGGGAGGTTGCGGAGGTGGAAGAGGGCCTGGTACGCATCCAGGCGGGAATTTTCGGTGCTACGTTTTGCTCGAAGTAGCGCGGAAGGATTGGCACTTGCGACTTCAGTCCTTGTGTCGCGAGATCTTTTCCACACCCGCACCAATTGCAATTGCAGTTCTGCGTGCCTGTTCCTAAACACGAAGAGAAACGTATCAGTAATTGAATCGTTAAGGCATTGAGAGTGGAAGCATTGGGCGTCGTAACTCCACACTTTCCCCGCAACATTAGAGAATGATATGAAACGCATACTCACATCATCCTCTTCATCCTCGCTATCCTCAGCTTCTTCGTCTCTGTCTTCATCTTTGTCTCCAACAGGGCTCTCGTCCTCAAAGCTGGAACTAGCACTCGAGCTAATCATGCTTGCCTCATCCTCAGCTGTGACGCCGGACAATGCGAGTGGGCTCGGACCTAATGCACTTGCTGCAGTAGGCGAGCCAGGCGGCGATGTCGTAGTGAGCATAAATGGAAGCTTCTCGGCAGTCGGTGTCGCTGTGGCACTGTGACCAGGCGTCGGCTGGGTGGAGCCCAACAGCGAATGGGTACGCGAGTTCGACCGACCATTATGTGGCCGTGGGGCTGGGACGTTCACTGCGGTATAGACGTGCTCCTTGCCCTTCTTATCCTTCTCTTCCATCTGCTCTGCCTGTTCAACAACTGCCTGAGTTTCCTCCGACACTCGAGATAGTCGACGTTCCTTGTCCTCACTCGCATCCTTAGGCGATACAGGCCCCAATACCTCCTTCGTATCGTGCTCTGGCTTCGACTCTTCTCGCTCTCCGGTCCTCGAACCGTCGGAGTCCGGTTCTGTCTTTCCTTCTGTAGCAGTCTTCTCTCTCGCCTCACGTTCCTCTCTTTCTTTCCTTTCGCGCTCCCTCGCCTCCCTTCTCCTCCTCACCCAACCCATACCGCCACCATCATCGTCGTCAGCAGCCCCAGATCCGTCATCATGACCCACACTCAATTTCCTGTTCGATTGCAGCGCCGCGTACTTAGACGAGCCAGCTCCTGCCGTGTTTCGTACGCTACCCATCCCACCGTGTCCCCACTCAACGAATTCCGGTTCTGTATCCTTGATGTTGGCAAACAGATTCTTTGGAGGGCCATTCTGACGGCGCCCATATATGCGACCGTTTAAGAGACGTGTCTCGCGTCTTGCAGTGGGAGGTGCACTGGAGGTCTTCGTGCTACGAGCGGCAGGAGCCGTGGCAGTCCCGGCTTCGCTTGTAACAGGCTTCAGTGAAAGCCCACCGCGGAAAGACAACGGAGACGTGGGAGCGGAGTCAGCACCGGTAAAGGTTCTCCGACGAGAAATCGGGTTCCCGAGGCTCGTAGAGCTACCATTAGGCTCACTGTGCGAACCGAACATATATCCGAATACACTTGCTCGAGAAGAACATACGGAGGCATTTGACTCGCGGGAGGAGGAACGCCAAAGGGTAAATTGCCCGTGTTCGTCAGGCGTCCGTGGCGGCTGCTTCAGCTGGCCTGCTTTTGGTAGACGAAGTAATTTTGACCAACGGTTTTTCCTGGAGTTCGACATTGTAGGCGTCTCGTCGGTACCGCATTCGGATCCGATGATCGTGTTTGTCTCGGTCGCCTGTCCACTGTCGGTCGGATCTGTGCCGTCGAACGAAAGACCGAGCGTGGAACCAGAAGCCTGAGCATGTGACTCCTTCAGAAAGGCTAGGCGAATGGGCGTCGGCGGTATGACATTGGCAGATACAGACGGGGACTGCAGAGCGGATGCCGCAAAGTTCGGAGACGAGGCTGCGCTATCAACCTCGTAAAAGCCGGGTGAGAGAAGATCCTCATCATATTCGTCGCGTCGTGGCTCTGGGAGTGGAGCGAACCGAATTTTCCGCGAAGACTGCTTTGATGAAGATGCCATGGTGCCGCCTGCGCTGGTTGCTGAGGTGGAGGAAAGGATGTCGTCAGTCGAAGAAGTGCTTGAGGACGCAGAGGAGTGGGAGGAGAACGGGACTTGATGGATACCAGCGGCAGCACTCGATGAACTTGGAGCAAGGTATGTCGCGCACTTCGGAGAGTTGGGTGCTGAGGATGATGGTGAGCCGTTGAGGAGTATACCTGTGCGACGACGCGGTTTTGTATGTGGGGCGGTGGGCATGAATTGGTAGCCCGCAGAGGGGGACATCAAGGTGGTCATGGCTCAAGCAGATCCCACCCGCAGCCTGTGCTTTCTCCCTTTATCCGATGGAGGCTCGGTGTGCTGTGCGGCGATCAGGTGCTATTTGTTGTTGTCGGAATGGAGGGCGACAGAGAGGAGAGAGGGCGAGTGTGGACACAGGACAGAGGGAGAGAAGAGGGGAGAATGCAGGACGATGCGGACAAGCAGGTCCGTGATGTCTCTCTCCTTTTCACTCTTCATTAGCTACTGCCACTGTCCGGGGTCCCTCCTCCACTGCCGCCCTTGGCAATCCTGACTCAGGATTTCTCTGCTCAATTTCCACAATTTCAAAATTCCTCTTTTGCTTCCGCTCAGGTCACCATTCAAGCTTGTAGAACAATACATACAGAACTTATTCATGAACATCTGCAGTTTATTCTGCTTCTTTCTGGTGCTTGAGTAGCAACCTGCCAAGAGTCGGTGACCCCTTCGCGTAGCTTCAGCCCATCTTCACTTTTCAGGTTTCCCTCCTACTCGTGATCGTGTTGCGCTCTCTCTTTATGCGGTTGCCGTCTTGTCTGGAAGTGCTTTCTCGCGGATGACGCCTCCATCGGCATCATCCTCGCACTGTTTCCCTCCGAAACACGTCATTCCCTTCGCCGCATTCCCGTCCGACTCCGAGTCCGAGCGCGGTTCAATCGTCTTCTCAGCTTCCCACACGTTCGATTCCGATCCAACAAGTGCTTCCGTCTGTCCTGCTCTCACTGAAGTCGCCGTCTGCCTGCCTCGGTCACCTAGCCGGAACCCTTGACCACGAGACAGAAAAATTGCGCACGATGTCCGCATATCCCTTATTTACGAGCGACGAACCCGGCTCAATCACTTCGTCAGGTTCATTTGGGCGTCTTCTATCGTCTGCCAAGGTCTTGGCCGAGCCTACATCCCTTCTATCCCCTGAACGCGATGAACACTAGTGCAGGTCTGTTCATGTCATCTCTTTGTCAATCTCGTAAAAAACGTTCACGGTGAAGTCCGGGGGTGGCCACCATACTGCTCTTCGCCGCTTTTCTCAGGCAACACGAGTACCAGGGCGCTGGAGAAGCACGAATGAACGACAAGACAAGAACAGGTGTCGTCTCTCTACACCAATAAAATAGCGCCTATCTGTCGGCGTCCATCAGCACCCATCTAATTCATCTACCAATCACTATTCACATCAGTCGCCGACTCTTCCAATAATATGATTTGATAAACAATAAATACGGTGTCTTACACATACTCGAACCCTATTCATCGAGCCAGCAGATCTCGGTGATTTTGCCTCCGTCTTGCTGTCTCTCGAAATTTTTCTGGATTTACCGAGATTCCTCCCCCTTGACACCTCTAACGAGCTCATCAATTCTCATCAACTTCGCAAGCGAACGAGCACGTTCGACGGGTGGCTCGGAGACAAACGACACGCAAGCAGGTCGAAACCATCTTTATATTATTCCCGAAAAGCTACACATTGCGTTATCTCCTATCAACCAGGCCGCCCTCGTTCTACACAGATATCATATATCGTACCGTTCATCCGAATGAATTCAAAGAATCATTTACAAACTGCTTCTTTGAAATCTCCGCTGGAAAGCCAAGTAAACCACCTACCGAACGTGTCGGAATTCTCTTGGTACTAGACTCTCTTTGGGCTCATTGCATTTCTGGTATGTCCGGGATGTCGCAGGTAGTCTGTTGCCACCCTTGATGCACCTGTGATTCTCCGAATCCTCACTTAATTCCTTGAGAACGATCTGCATACCTATAAATTCAAGCACATACTAACTTATTGTAATTTCACAGGTGTATTTGCAATACGAACACCACTCGAGGTAAAAATACAATAGTTCTGTTGGAGACCTCGTCACCGCCATCAACCGTCGGTATGTATTTATATTTATTACTATGTAATAAAAATACATTTACTTCCGCACATTCTCGCGCGATTTTCTCACCATAATCGATGCATCTCTATCGTATTATACAGACACACACGCACGTACGTATACGTGGCCACCCGTCCCTGTGTTGGATACACGGATACACGTCGAAGCAGGCGCGCCTATCTGTTGTATAACCTTAGATGGACAGGTTTCTCTCACCGAATGCTGGAGGGATAAAAATATGCAGTATTTCTTTTAGAAAGAGGGTTGCTTCTTATAGATGGCGGAACATCACTTTGCTTCAGGAGTCAGGTACGGTTACGACTACTTGGATGCCATGTTGTTGTTAAAGGAGAGGAGGATACCAGATCTTACTGTTGTACTGTTTTTCCGAGTCAAACTACACAGAATGTGTATGTATGGAAGTTCTCTTGCCTAATCCTGCTTTGTCTTCTTGACAATGATCGAGATGTATTCCATACATTGCTCACCTCAGAAGTTTTCAAGAAGAAACGTCTTCAGTTTGATAAGATACTCGGGTGTGAGGACAATTCAAGACTGTAGCACTATTAAAGTGATCTTCCTACTTGATGCAGTTATAGCCTTTCAATGTTCTTGAACACGAGGCAACTTGGGCGGCGAGCTTTGCTCCATGATTCTGAAACTCAGTCGTTATTTATTATACCATTTATCAAGATTAAAGTTGCGTTGACATTGTAGAGACAACGACGATCGTTAATAATAAATGTATATATTTGGATAGAGAGCGGTAACAATATGAAATGTGTACTCGGCTCCGGGATACCACGACGGATGGAAACAAACGGTCGCTCGTTCCTGGGAACGATACTTATAAAAATAGCATGAGTGAAAATAATGCAGGCACTTTACATAGCTGCCGGCTTGGAAGACGAAAAATCCGCACTACATATTTACATTACTTTTTCTTTATGTTTATGATGCGTACAGGGAAGCATTGCAGGCGAATGCCTGAAATAGAGTATATAGAAGTGGCTTGTTAAGCAGAAGCCATTATCCTGCCTTTCAATATCAAATAATGACACATTCGAGCGTTTAAACATCGTACTGCTTCTGTAGGAAAGACCGACTAGAGCGCAAGAAGAGGCGGGGGTCCCCGAAAGCGCAATTTTTCTTGATTTATGAATGATGAAAGGTGTAGGGAATGCCGGTTAGCTAGCATTAACAGCGACGCACGTTCGTGGTGTGCTGACGAGAAAGACGCTTCTCGACGGTAATCGAAATTACAGCATGGGCTCGCGAATTACCGGAGTGTGCAAATATAGATTTTCTTATTGCGATTTCGGTCACGGAAACGGCTAAGACCTGATCAAGGAATACCTTCTTATATTTGGTGGCTGCGCAACGACGATTACTTACCAGTAGCTTTTCTTGGATCCACACTGTGCACGGCGCCGAACCGCTTCGTCATCGTGTTGTTCCATTGCACAGTCGTTCGGGTAACGAACTGAAACATGTCCGTTATTTTCTCTTTCTCTTCCTTCATGTATAGTAAAACGAAAGAAGTCTTCGTATAGAAACACATAGGAGTCCGAGGACGGTAAACGAATTACCGAAAGTTGCTTTGGATCTGAGATCAATGATAATTTCGTAAAAAAGATCTATGATGGGAGATAGGACGGTAAATTATAAGGTCCAGGACGGTAGCCATGTCTCCTTTCTCTCTGTTTTACTGAATCTAGGCTTAGGACCGGGTCCGGTCGAGTCATATTGTTGTAAGACAATGCACATGGGAAGTCCACTCTGTCGCGTGATTTTGAAAGAGCAAAGTATACCTTGACCCAGAAAACACAAAGTAAATATCGAAACGAGAAGCATAAAAGCACGTTTGAAGCTGACTCGCTTAGATTTGGATCCTCGTGTTATGAGAAGTTTTCCTGTAAGCGCCAGTCTCAAGCTTGCCTACCCGACTTACAACGAAACGGCTCGGATGTTGCACGCCAGGTACCAGCGACGATCGAATAAAAGTAATAAAGCAGGACCCCGGGGACTCCCTGCTTTGTCTCCATTGAGCAAGTTGAGCAAAATTCCGAAACGGGTATATTGACGTGTCTCCCGTAATTCACAGACACTCTAAGCCTGCAGGTTCAATTCAATTCAATAAGTCTGTTCCCAGGTTACTCATGAGCGTCCTCCTCTTTACCGCGTTTTTTCTCTCGTTGACTGCTCAAACACGAGGACGCGTGCGCGTCTTCTTACCATCGATTAAAGGCTTTGCAGGAAAAGGAATGAACGCTCCGAGGAGATCGTGCGTCGGGTAACCTTTGTTTTCTTCTCTCTGCAAGTTATTGCTCTTCGCTCATTACCACTCGGAACTTTCGCGCGAGCTGACTAGCACAGAAGCGGAGTACGAAGGGCGATTAGTAGTACTTCTGACAGGCTTCGATGTCCACCCATCACCGTCATCCTATGGATATGGAAGATACGTGACTCCGACTGTAACTCCCCACTCTCCGAGTGCCCGAAGGGATGGCCCTTGCTATGATATTTCCATGATATCATACCACACTCATTTTGTATATGATCCACTTTAAACAAAGTTCTTCGAATCTAGCCTCCTCGGGATTTACGCGCGTGACTCCCGCGCGAACTTTATGCTTTTGAGGCCTAAGGCTGTGCCGTGGATTGAATGGCAAGAACGAGAGGGGCTGCTGCGCAGTTTGGCGTGCGAAGAGCTTAGGTAGGGAGGCTTGAATTGGACAAGACAAGAAATATGGAGCAGAAGCTGGGGTCGTTTTCCTTTTTCTTTTTCTTTTCTTTTCTTTTATAATTGACATCATGCTTTATTTGTCGAGGCAGTGTTCTCGCTTACTCACTGGATAATCAAGAGTGTGGATTCATGAGTGGTTAGGTTGTATGGTATTCCTTGGCCTCACGCAACCCCTATCCAGATTACTTACTTGGCAATGATGCGGGGTTCAAGAGGATAAACTGCCTTCGGAGCACCGAATCCGTCGAGTTTCTTATTTACGATCAAAGAATCACAAGCCGTTAGGTACACTGGTCTGCATGCCGCGCTAATTTCAACCCACTTGTCACAAACTGGCAACTTGAATTCTACGTATATTGATAATGCCTCTTCTGCACTTCTTCACGTACAAACTAATTTCAGACAGGTCCCGAGAACCCTTTGGATCATCACCAGCTAGCGCGACTTGCCGCGATAAGTCCGTAATGCTGTGCTTTCCTCATTGTTTTCCGCACTGCCTCATCTTATCCTCCCCTGGCTATTATCCCTCACCTTGCAGAGAAGTGCTCTTAGAGAAGTATCATTTACAAGGCTACCAAGGCCATAAGGCTATTACTCCTGCTCATTCATCCATCGTGACCCTTTTCAATCTCATGATCACCAGCATCCTCCTGTCAAGACTATAATAGCGTTCTAGCATGTTCAACGCCGTGCAGGAAGTGGGACGTCTTTAGCATGCTCTACCACTTTTCAATTCGATCGATACACTTTGCTGCACATCGGCTTAATTCTAGGTGTATTCGACTGTTCACTCGAGCACGCGACATGCTCAACTGACCGGCTTCAGCTGCTTCTAAGTGCTGCTTCCGGACACTTATTCTCGAGGACATGGGAGTCTTAAGATATTGGCTTGATTGATATTAAATCTTTCCCCGCACATACCCCACGATCGTGATCGTCGACGGGAACCTCATGCGCTTTACAATTAGGCAGGTGCATTCAGACCCTTGAAGGGTCAGGCGAGCAATCTCAATCCGTCTAGCTGCTTGATTCTTCTCGGTTCCGACTGGACTTCTATGCTTCGCAATGCATTCTTCAGATCATCCCTCATTCCTTGCAAGTATCATTATTCACAGGGGTAAGGGTAAGTGCTGTTGTCACCTTAGGCGCTATTGTTATCAGGCTTCTTTAGCTTCTTTCTTCACATTGTCAAAGACACAATCAACATGCGTTCAATACACGTTGTTTCTTTTTAATCGAACTATTGAATAAAGTGCACTTGAGACACACTTATCTACATTGAAAACATGTTTTGCATGTCCAATACACACATGTAACATGCAGTTATAGACAGGACAGGAAACAACTATCTGCATGTAAATTGCAGGAAGGCTGGGAGAGTGTGCAGGATGAAAGCTTTTATCAGTCT
The DNA here is from genome assembly GCF_000271605.1 of Fomitiporia mediterranea MF3/22. Lineage (NCBI taxonomy): Eukaryota > Fungi > Basidiomycota > Agaricomycetes > Hymenochaetales > Hymenochaetaceae > Fomitiporia > Fomitiporia mediterranea. Next base: position 3,358,939 of record NW_006760388.1, read on the forward strand.
GGATAACAAATAAACATACTCAGCATTATTCTACTAGCACACATATCCTTAGACTGCTGGAACTAACAAAGAGACTTGACTACTGCTTGTTCACTTCTGCAACATGTATTCTGAGTACAAATGACACACACAAAGGTTCACAGATCAGATATTATTAATTCCCAGTACTTTATATCAAGTACTTGATTACCTGGAGTTTAATATATACTAATCTCTACTGTAAGAATCTACTCTCCAATGCAAACATAAAGGTACAATATTAACCAACTATGTTAGGCCTATATAACAATAGCAGAGCCAGGCAGACTCACAAAGTTTCTTTGGCTTTTAGTGAATCAGATGATAAAGTCCAGATCATTTAGCTAGTCCTGTCTGTTGACCTTTTCTCAAATACTTTGGAAGTTATACATAGTATTAGTTATTGATTTGTAGGCTACTCCCATATAGGCTTAATATTGTATTTTTTGCCCTGCTCAAGTTTGTAAAGAGGTGTTTCAGGCATGGATGATACTTGAATTATGACTGTGACTGAACACAAGCTAAGAATTGTGTCATAATACAAGGACTGTTTTGTTTTGTTTACTTACTGTGTATAGGCCTTGATAATATGTTTCAGTATGAATACATTGTGTTGTAGTAAGAAAACATTCTTGTCACACTGAAACCGACTGAAACCGACTTACTGTTTGTCTTACTGCCCAATACAAACTGCTGACTGCCAAAGGCTGTCTAAACTGTGGACGAATCCTCAAACGATGCCGTCCAGTAAGCACGTCGTACTAGTACGAAGGAACCAAACTTGCTGCACTGTCGTGTAGTAACCTTCATGTATCAAGGACATAAATCGGATGTTGCATCGCAGTACTACTGCACTGGAAGGTGCACCTCCGACTTCGTTTCTAAGGCAAACGTTCGCTTTCTTTATCACGGACACATAAATACACCACCAGGTAAATCATCTTCGATCAAAACGGGGCCAAATTCAATTTGGTTCGTTATAAATAGTTGTAACGAGTGACAATTATACACTAAGCTACATATGAGCTACAGTATCTACACTACGTACTAACAATATATTACAAAACACGTATTAAGTAGGAGTCTAAGCTATCTAAAGTATATCTAAAAAGACAATATGGTTTATGCGTATTCTATAAAAACAGATGAGGGTGTCCTTATTCAAACATGCCGAACTCTGACTCTTCAGCGATGTATCTAGCTTAGCATCCTGTTAGCGATAGATATGGCTTAAATTTAGCCAGTCCTGCTGGACGAGCCTGCAGCGCGGGCGTCCTGCGCAGCAATGCGACGACGCGCCTCTTCGAGTTGGTAGCGCCACTTGCGGTACACACCATCGTTCGGAGAAGGCGCATAGCGGCACGCTTCGAAGACGATGAGTTGCTCTTGGAAGCTCGGGTTAAGCCAGATCTGCTCGCGAGCTACGATGGTTAACGAAGGATACAATGCGAGAGGATGTAGATCAGTAACAATCTCGGTAAGTGGATAAATATGCGTAAATACCTTGGCGAAGGATTGTAAGCGCGTCTGTCGCGGACATGCGTCTGGACCACATAACTGCGAAAAATAAGGAATTCAGATTCTAAGCGTTCGGAAATTAATGAGTTCGGAACTCACGATAAGCGGCTACAACACAGGCGCTCCTCGAGAGGCCCTGCACACAATGTACAAGAACAACCGCGCCCTGCGTATTCATCGCGTTGTGAATGAACTGGCACGCTGCCGGAAGGTGGATCAAAATATCTTCCGTTGGCTCATCGGCAACCGGAATCTTGTGGATAACGTATCCGGATTGCGGATGATGAGCAGGAATCGGCTCTTTGCAAACGGACACAATATGCGTGATCTTGCGCTCGTGCAGACCTTGCGGAGTGGACGCGGTGGTCAAGCTAAATTAAGAAAATGACGTAGATGAGATTAACATTTTAGAGTGCATAAAGTTTAGCGAGGTGCTCACTTTCCGAGGTAGAGCTTGCCTTCGATAACGGGGTCAGCGTGGTTTCTCCAGCCCATTGTAGCGTCTAGCTGATCTGCGAAAGTGTAGTTGTTTGATGAAGCCATAGCGTCAACGCTCGCTTTAATTTATAGTCGGTAAACGAAAGCTGTATGAGACCAAACGATCTTGCGTGCGGCCAAAAGTCGAGTGCGGTGAGAAGTAGGCACAGAAGACCACGGGGATGAACTCAGTTGGCTTCAAACATCCTACAGACTCGTCCGTTACATACTAGTTTCTACATCGATGGCTATGTCCTCTTTTCCAGTGCATTTCTGTAATTCACCAGTCGTGGCGGTCAAGACAGCAACTGCAAGTCTTCAACAAGTTACTCCAGGAGGAATTCCCGTATATTCCGTCCAAGCTGAGAGACAAGGCAACAACGACGAGCGCGGGATGGTGGCGGCGGGGAGAGCGGGATATGTTTTCCGTAGTGTAGGAAGCGGTCCAGTGTCCCACATGGTTGTTGAGCAGGATTTCAGATAGATCAATGGAAGCGGGATCAGCGAGAATTAGACTAATTTGCTTCCCGAGCCAGATTACGCGGAGGATCACGGTGGCAGAGTCTGTCATTGATACCGAGCCCCCTCTCAAGCGCGTGCTTCTGTAGATTTGGCGGAGTAAGCAAGCCGCTGTGTACCTCCTGGCTCGTGCTTCATGAGGTCGCAACGCGATCACATGCAATGCTCCTGCTACTTCCGATGCACATAATTCAGCGCGCAGACGGATTGATTATAGTAATCATTATTCTCTCTTGTATCCAGCTATTGCAAATAACTAGATCCGCAGGTTTGGCAGGGTAGTCATTACAGCTCAAGCAGTTCTTTTGATACAGAGCAACTACGGAGGACCTAGATATTGAACTGGAAACAGTAGGGCGTGTTGCCACAGACCAGAAGGGGGGAATGAGCACAGTCTGTATCACTGAAACGACGAGCCAGTATCTGCTCTGAGAACTCAGGCATGGACAAATTGGAGACAAAAGATCAGTAAGCCATGAATACGACGCTGATAGATAAGCTGAGTTACAGATAGCTACTTGCACAGAATCATCAAAACAAGGCATGCTGACGTAGCAGTCGTTGTGGTAGTCTGTTTGGCCAGGGCCCATCATCACAGGGCGCCCTTTCTGTTCAATTTAGTGAGAGCGTGAGACAACAATGCCTTATACGCCCAGTCTGGTTCGCCGTGTTGCCCGACTTGGACGCGTCGCGTGTGCTTCCTCACTCAGCTTCAACCACGACCGTGTCCACTGTGGACGGCGACGACGAGCGACGTATGCTTGGATAGTGGGTACGGCCTGTTGGATACCGTTGGGAATGTCGCTCTATACTCCTGTATTTCCGCCGACGGATCCTCCAGGCGCGCGGACCGCATCTTCAAGTTCTCAGTCCTCTAGCGAAACGAACAAGCCCGCCCGCGGTCTCTCGTACTCCTCCCGACTCTCACAGTGGCATCTAGCAATCGCGTCATTACCTGAAGAACTATGTCCGCCATCAACACCTTCATCGCCTGTGTCACAAGAGAGGTCGGCGAAATTGCAAGCCGACATTCAACAGGCTGTGCGCCAAGGGCGAAACATCTCGGACTTATGCAAATTACGGAGCACGAAGTTTGGATATGCATCTAAGCAGCCAAGTAGATCTCTATCAGAACAAGGCGATGGTGTGCCGTGGATTCTCGTTGATACAGAGGAGGAATGGCTTGACTGGGAAAGAAAGAGAACTCAACAACGATGCGAACAGAAGGGGAAGGAGCGAATGGCGCCGGCCCCGCCACCGTCTATGCAATCGCAGGATGCTCACGACAAGGTGCTAAACTGGAAGGCTGGATTGCAACCACCGAGCTCATCGCTCGCCACAGCAGCTCCCATCCCTTCTATGAACTCGGCCCGATCTTCGTTGGGCTTCCCGGTCGTCAAGCGCTCTACTCTCACCAATGTCGGCAAAATGAAGGCCACTAAGCCTGGTGTTCCGATAGAAGCCACTCCGAGGCCGAAGACCGGGCTTCAGGTTCAAAACACCGGAGAGGAAAATTTCCTACTTCAAGTTGACACTCGGGCGCTTAATGCGATTCACGCGGATACCACAGACAAAACGCACAGCAAATCGTTGTCGGACCTCAGATGTGCCTATCACAATCCGCCTACGGAAGCAAAGGAAGAGATGTTTGTAACTCGTAAAGCGGAAGACGTACATCATGTAAATCCTGAACTCGGTGATTTCTCTGTGAGCCAGTCATTTCAGTTTGGTAATACCCGATCTGAATTCCTATTCCCAGGCACTCCCACTATCGTTCCCGCCCGACTTGATGACGTCTACACAGAAGGACGTATTTGGAGTAGTTCGGACTTTACAAAGTTCTTCGCCAGTTTCACCTGTTGATTTACCAGATTGGACGACAAAGGATGTAAACAACAAAGATACGTCTATTCAGGTCAATAATCAAGGATCTCAAACTGGAAGGCAATTAGAATCAGACGCTCAGATAGTACCCAATGATGTTGCTGAGCCACGTGAGCAACCGGTCCCGCAACCAACACCGCCATCTCCTCCTTATTCTTCTGCAAATTCTCAACAATTTGAGCAGCCACCCGGTAGTCCAGTTATTCATCAACCACCTATCACTGAAGCTCCTTCCATCCCGACAACTCCCACTCGAGGACATGTACGGCCGCTCACTCCACCACCAGAGCTCATTGTGCCTGTTTCGAACGGAATGCAAATGCTTGTTCAAAGTCCACCTCGCACACCGCCGCCTTGTACATCTCGTATGCCGTACGAGAATTTCCTGAATGTACCATGTGGAGAATTATATAGAAGTGTTGGTGGCGGGAGTGTTCTCGCGAAGAGCGGTCCCACGACACCGGATGCTGCTATTAATGGTGCTATTGGTGTTGGCGTCGGCACCGATATTGTGATGGGTCTTCCATGTACCCCGGAGAGGAGACGTCGGATTTTGGCTGACCCGTTGACGACCTCACGAAAGTCACGTATACGTCCTCGCCCACCTTCTCGTAAACATTCAGTGCAAAATATGGATGTTGGTGCTGACAATAACGACTTGGCGACAGAAGGAGGTGCGAATCCGTCTCCAGCAAAATCAGACAGGTCGTATTTCTCGTCACCAGCTTCTGGGTCGTCTTCGGGCTCAAATTTTTCGCGAGGCTCTATGCGGATTATACCGGGTTCACCTACTTCACCTCTTGGATTCACGCAAAATCCAAGACGCTTCGCACCTCTCGCCGAGTCTACGCAGGTGTCTAAACTGCCTCTGAGCTCTCAAACACAAGCCCAAATTTCATATTCACAACAACGAGGACCAAGTCAAACTCAAAAATCCTTCGGAGCGTACAACTCACAATTCGACGTCGACGCACAGGTGGATCGGTTAAGTCATTTTATGCGGCAGGATGTAGATCTTGATGCGTGGATGCGTGATGTTCATACTCAGCATTCCAACGCTGATGCCGATGCCGATGCGGACGTTGAGACAAATGGGAATACGGACGAAGACGAGGACGTCGTTGCTGTTGAAGAGATGACGATGGCGACGCCTTGGTAGCACCGATTGATCCTTGGTTTTTTCGGGTTTCTATCTACGGGTCCGCAGATGCGGAGGACACTGTGGAAGGGGATAAAAATCTCCCGAGTGTTTTGTTTTTGTTTTTGTTTTTGTTTTTGTTTTTGTTTTTGTCCTTGCTTTTACGATTTTTCGACCTTCGACCTTTTTTTGGTCATTTAATTCGTATTTTGTATTGATTCTGGTTTTTCCTTTTATACGGTAGTCTGGAGACACTTCAACACGTACTTTTTTCTTTATGGAAATCGTATTGCTATCTGCCAACACGGCTGCAATTTCTTTCTGATCAGTGTTGCTTCACTCGTCCACACCTTAAACCGCTGCACCTCCGATTTATTGTACAAGCCGAAAAAGACTGTATATTTACATATCGTGATTATGTACTCATTCTGCGATACCTAATCCCCACTTTCTTCGTCATCTGTTCGTTACCTATTCATCATCAGATAGCAAGTTAAGAAAAGAAAAGAAGGAAAGGAAGATATTAGCCAAGTTGGAACAACTGCCAAAAGTGAGAGAGAGATCCCAAAAAAGCCAAGGGAACAATACTGTAGTGTGAAATTATTTACAACTATGAAATACAAATTGCATTTGTCGGGCCAGGTCAAGAGCAAAGAGAGAAAAGAAGGGACGAGAAAGAGAAAATAATTTTGCTAACTATGACGGACCTATTGACTGAAGTATATATCGTACTATCGTACCAGCGAAGAAAGAGTGTATGTAAGCGTAGGAGTGTTTCGTGATCGTGATGGGTCATAAGGGTAGAGAAAAGAAGATAAAGTAAAAGACCAGAGAAAGAATAATTAAACTACCTACTCGTTGAACCAGAAAAACGGCGGGAAAATAAAGTTAAACAGCCACACTACGTCTCCTCGCAAATCCTTCCTCAACATCGAGAACCATACTATTTCCACCATCGCTGTTACTATTACCACGACCACCACTACTTTGCACACTGGTACTCTTCCTTCTGGAATTGATGTTAACGTTCGCCCATGCTCTAAACTCACTAAACTCCGAATCAGCCTCCCCTCCACCATCCGAATCGTCTTCTTCTTCTCCTGTGCCGTTTACAAATCGGACATCGTCGTCATCGAGGACGAGACCTCCGTCATCCGATAGAGAAGATAGTGAACGCGCCGATCGTTTTCTTTTTGAAGAAGTTGAAGTTGATGAAGAAGACGCTGTCGATCGACGCGCCGCCGTCATTGATTTCGCCGCCGTTGCAGAAGATGATGAAGTCGAAGATGACGATGTTGGTCGTGAAGGAGGTAGAGCAGATTGTGTCATCCCATGCCCATCAGATTCTTCGTACTCTGGTAACGACGGCCCTCTTATCAGATTATTCTGATTCTGATTCGGCATCGTTGATTGTGTAGCAGAAAGGGGAACAGTGGATGTAGATAACGAAGGTCTCGCGCCGGGTGGCGGGATAGAGTCGGGCTTGCGCATTTTCCTAGAGGCCATACATCGTGAGACATCATTCCCTCTTACTCACTCCCAAACCAGTACTCATGAGAAAAGCAATGACTTACGTATTCAACTTTGGTTCAGCGTAGTTAACGCTCTTCCGCGTGCGCCGCTCGCGCCCAGCTCCACTCGTACCAACATCCGCAGTGTCATTAGACGACGGAGGAGGGTGAGGCAGTGAAAAATGCTGCGCAACTGGCGTGTTTCCGGCTGATGAAGGTGCAGGAGTCGGGAGATAAGCTATATCACCCTCAGACGATAACTTGAGTGGAGGTGAGATCGCCAGCGCAGGCCTTGCTGAGTTTGGTAATTCCTTTCCGTGTTTTACGTGATCAGCTACGACGAGGGTACCCAAAGAATGATTTAAAATGATGATTGATACGTGAGTTAATGTGACGAAACAAAAGGTGGAACACGGAATCAGAAACCGTACTCACTCTCACTTGCTGACGTTGTTCCTGTGGAGGTGGTGCGACGCCTTCGAGGAGAGTTCGTCACGTCCTTTAACCTCACAGACGAGGCAGCATCTCTATTCTCCTTCTCTTTTGCCTTCCTGCGCTCTCGTCTCTCAGTCATATCACGGTCACTCTCGTCTCGCGTTTTGCTCTTCTTTCTTGGTTTCTTCGATGGAAGTTCGTGGTCGTGGTCTTGCTCTTCTTCCCTTGCTGCGATGGCTTCTACGTCTTGTAAAGCCGCTGCTTCCTCTTCTGCTGATAATTCTATGTCCTGCTGCATCGGTGAACCCAGCACCGGGCTTACAGGACGCGGAGTTGGTTCGATGGAAGGCATGAGCCCACTCGCTCTGCGCGTAAGTTTCCGTTTCCTACTTGTTGTAGGACCTTCTTCCATCGGCGACGACATAGCAGATACGGGTGGAGGTGTCGAAACACGCGATGGAACAGGCAAACGCGAGATGCTCTCTCGCCTTCTTGAGGACGTCAACGTCGCTTGTCGATCAGACCTGATGTTTCTCCCGTGGTCATTCTCTTCTGACGAAGTCTCTCCTTCATGTGGCTCAGGCTCCTCATAGATGTCCGGGACAGTCGGCAATTGTGCCAGCCGCGGCGCAGATGGCGAACGAGGCGGTGGCTTCTGACAGCGTGAGGGTGGGGACGAGTCTCCATTGTCCTTTGGGGAGTGCGGACGTTCCAGTGGTACGTTATACGATTCCCGAATGAAACCAAAATGTTTGAGTAGGTTAAATGCCTGTAATATAACTCAATCAGTTCAGAAGCTCAGAAGCCAGCAGCGTGTCTGACAGAAATTGCAGCCGGCAAGCATAAAGGTAGGCGAAGCGAAGCGAAAATAAAACATAATGTCAAACTCACCGCCGCCTCGGCATCGGCCATGATCTTGTGGCTCTTGACCTTCTCCCGCTTAAGTTGCGACTGCAACGCAATTTCGGATGCGCGCAACCGCAAGTTCTCCACGTACAGCGTCGAGATGTGTGCGTTCAGCTCCTCGATCTTCATACTCAGGCTGCAGTTTTGTCTTGTAGTGCGCAAATCAAGAGATCGATGTCATTAAAAGTAGTGGTAATTAATAAGGTTGTGGAAGACGCGTGACGTACTTTGTTATTTGTTTATTAGCAAAGAGGAACTTCTTCTTGACTGTGTTTGAAACATGAAATGAAAGCGCGTCAGAAGCCATTCACGCCAATACACGGAGAGTGACACGATATGGTGGAGTCAAGCGCGTGCGGCACACGCGGACGTAGCTCATACATGGTGTCCACCTGTCCAACTTCGCGGGAGAAACGACATGAACTTACAGTTCTCAAACTCAGCGAGCGTGTCATTCTGTCGAACGGCGATATGCACGCGGGACGAGTCGCGTCTGCTCATCGCGCCCGCTGTCTACAACCAGGTCGTCGTTGCCGTCGTCGTTGTCGAGAGCGAGGTGTTGTTGAAGAAAGAAAGATGGGACCACGCGTTTGAGTGACGGCAAGTGAATGGTGATTGTTGAACTGCCCGAAGCGGTAACCACTCCTCGGCCGCTTTTCTCCCGCGTGCGTGATCTGATCTGATGATTTGATCGATTCCATTGACGCGGAGTCAGAACTCTGATCCGCCCTCAGAAATTATTGGACTCAAATCAAACAAGACTGTTTACATCCGTACTGTTACAATATGCTCGAAGGCGCACATTTCCTGAGGAATACGAAATGAAAGAAAAATGCTTATACTGCGACAGCGTAGAACAGTCATTGGAAACGCGCAGAATCGCAATGTCAAAGGTAGTAGCAATGCAATGCTTTCTTGCCCAATTCTGTATTGCGATACAAGGTGCTATTTAGCTGTCATTTAACTTGCTATTAATAATAATAATAATAATTTAAACGCACTCCTGTTCTTTACGTAAGCCATCTTTCACATGCAGTGAATCGCGTCGCGTCGTGTGTTCGAGGCTCTCCTTCTTACCACTCTCATTTACCCGTGCCGTTTCTGCCTTACGCACTTTTCATGATCCAGGAAGATTATTACAAAACAGGACGTGACCTTCTTGAGCAGCGCCAATATGTTGCAGCCTTTAATGCGTTCGACAAAGTTCGTGCAAATCTCTGACCTTGCTCATGTGCTGTGGCCACTATGCTTACAGATCGCTGAAGGCAGCGCGTGAAAATAAGAAGAACGCCCCAATTTTCCACCTAATAATCCCCATAATAGAAACATACATCCAGATCCTTGAGCCATCGAGACGCAGTCAGAAGTTCCTTGATGATTCTCTAAAAATTATAAATGCTGCCGCAGAATCGGTCGATGAGGAAGATGTAAGCCTGGTAGATCGGTGGATGGAAATAATGAAGGAACTTGGATCACGGCCATGCTACTTCTCAAAACTACCGATAGAGACAAAAACCGGGATATTCGCGCTCATCATTGACGTTAACGACACAAAGAAGTTTACTTTGAGCCTCGTTTGTCGAGCTTGGCGAGACATCATCAATGGGTCGCCACGCTTTTGGCGTAACCTCGTCTTGACACCGAAGACAAGCCAGAAGCAGGCCGACGCTTGGCTGCAACGTTCAGGAGGGACGTTGTCCAGTTTGCATATCACTGGAGGGTTTTCGTTTAGTTCCCGGCCCGATATGCTCAGGGAAGCGAACCCAAGTATATGGTCAAGACTCGACACGTTAAAACTTATTTCCAAGAAGGCTTTCCGCATAGATTCCCTTCCTCAGGTGGCGGTCGGCAAATTGAATCTAAAAGAGCTTGAACTGCATATCGATAGACTATCCACTGGAACCTGGCAGGCCCGGAGCAAGATGGGTAGGTCACGACTCCGGCACTTGGTGTTGTGCGCCGCATCCGGTGAAGCGATGACGACCAACCTCTTGTTCACTTCTTTAACGACTCTCAGACTGCACTCGCCATTCTCGGCAAAGGATACCCTGTCATTTCTGAAAGGGACACCGATGCTTGAAAGTCTGTTCCTCACGTCGTCGTCAACCCGACATCTCAGTACAGAGCGAATCGACTTCGTTGAACTTGCCTATCTCAGACACCTGGAGCTTCATCTTTTCATGTACACGATCGAATATTTGCAACACGTCCGTTCTCCAAATGTTAGAACGCTCAATATCATATACGCTGGCGATGTGCTGGTGATGCCTCAAAATTTAACGCAGCTTGAAGACCTTTATCTACTAGGTTGCACTCTAGTTGCGCACGCTTTCGTCTCTCTTCTTCGGGCAGCAGCATCACTTAAAGCACTGCGGATTCCGTTATGTTACTTCCGCGATGCTGATGTAAATGCAGTCATTGGGGAGTTGGCGAAACCTGTGTCAACGGACGAGGGGAAACAGGCTGCATCTAGAGTGATCTGCTGCCCTCAGTTACAGCTCGCGAATTTTCTGGACTCCTTTGTCTGAAAGCAGGTGCAGTTCTCCGGCTTGTTAAGGCGCACCTTCCCAGTGTAGCGTCATTAAAAAACGAGCTCGGATCTTCGTCTTCGTCGGAAGAGTCACCGGGCGAGCCACTCCGTATCCTTACTTTGATCCTTGATGACTGCCCGCAGTTCGAGCGCAATGCAATACCCTGGCTCCAATCTGTCGTACCGGAGCTTAGCCACGAGTTGACGCAGAAATAGTGAATCGATACTTCTGTCCAGGAGACAAAGGGTGCAAAAGGTACCTAATTTAATGACCGAGTCTCAAGAATCGCCGCTCTGTTCTTTCGCTGGCGAAACTCTTTTTCTGGTATCCCAAAACTACTTGTTCCGGCGAATCAGGTATGTACTCTTTATTTGTGCCTTGCTTTTGCTCTCATGCTATTTATGAAACCACTTTTACGCTGACCATTGCTCATGCTAAATTTATTCACATAGTTCCATTACATCTGCTCTTACTGTGAAACATCACTGCTACAACCTCCAGTCCCTGGTACAGTGATTATACTTGCTCTTCGGCTCTTACACAGTTTTATCCGCACGCATTGTAAAACCCAGCTTTTAAACTGTGTTGCACGCACTCTCTGCATGTGCGATTGTTTATTCCCAGTGATGCTCTATTGCTGCAACTTCCAGTTCCATATTTCAGCGAATTACACTTACTCTTTGATGCTTTACTGGTACACTCGTACATTGTAGAGGCTGCTTCTTGTGCTGCTCGTCTGTAGATGTTATTCTTACGTGTTCCATCGATGTCCCATTCCACTCGAGAATGTCCGACCCCTGAAAGACAGGAGATACCAATGCGTTCGTCTACATAGCTCATGGCATATTGGCATATTTGTCCATTAGATTGCACATAATTCACGTATTTATTTTCATCATCGTTATCAAGAACCTGGTTCTCTTTGCATTTCATACATCTGTGTGTGATGCTAATTTTGTTTTGATAGATTTGGCTTTTGTACTTTTGATTAGCGCGCGAGGTTCAGTTCGTGGGCGAGACTTTGTACGTTTGTCTAAGCGGTGAGAATCGGAGACCCGATAAGAGACCGGAATTAGTTAGGCGTAGATCACGGAAATGAATTGGCGTCTGTCTGGACTTCGGCGGTCGAACCTTTTGAGGTCCTCCCGCGGCTCGATTCCCAGAGCTTGCACAATCGATTCAACCTTTCCGTCATCAGCACGGCTTGATATAAGCGTAGGGTCGAAATAAACAATCAAAATGTTCCGTCCTTATAAGTCTTCTCCGGTGTACCTTGCCGTGGTCCTCTCTCCCCTGCCTCTTGGCTCCCTCTGTGAACTCTCCTCTCTTACCAACTTGTACTCACTCATTTTCTCCCTCTCTCTGGTTCTTTAGGGTTACTGTCGTCTTATCGTATTCTTGTTCAGATCTGCTACTCTCCGCTTTGCATGCCTGCCTAACGAGCCTCCTTATTTATTCAAATGTCTACGAATCTAACCATCGACGACTCCTCGCCTGATATTATTTATTCGAGCAACTGGGCCATACAATCGTCTTCTGTCGACCCGAATACAGAGCGCTTCTTCCAGTCAACGTACCATAGTGCGCAAGCAGACGGCGCTTCCGCCAACCTCACTTTCAGCGGTACGATCTCTATTGCAATTCACATGTCCCCTCTCCCCGTTTCATCATTATTTGGATGAGTCGGTCACGTCGGCGTACTGATGGGAGACGTGATACAGGCTCTGCGATCTATCTATATGGCTCCAAGGGACCCGGGCATGTGCGTACACATGATATGACACGTCGAACACGTCCTAAGATGTGATTATCTGTTATTGTCTTAGGCAAATTATAGCATACAATTCGACAACTTCATCATCTTCTTTTCGGCCTCCGATTCGCAGACGGAGTACCAGCAGCCGTTATTCGGACATACATTCAACACGTCGGGAACCCACTTCGTGTCATTTACGGCGCACCATGATGGAGCTAATCAATGGCTCGACCTTGATTTTATCACCATCACAGTGAATCAGACAGATAGGTGTGTTTTGAAACCTTTTTAGACTGGATTCGCAAGCGCCCGCATTATTTTGGGCTGGAAGGGAATTGGACTTTAGACTGATACTGTATCTCTTCCCAGCAATGCTACGGTCCCATCACCAGCCGGTACATCTTCACCTTCTCCAACAGCTTCTCCGACGATTTCCCCACCTTGGGTGTCAGAAGCATCGTACGTTCTTCTGCTTCCCAATCTTCCTAGAAGTGATGCTTATCCTTGGGGGTACACTCATGTTCGATAGATCCTCGCTTTCGGCGACTACACTGTCTGCGGCGACCACATCCCCTTCAACATCGTGAGTACACACGTTCCTCGCCTGAGAGATCTCTCGCATCAAAGTTATGCTGACCGATACATCTCTTATATCGATGATGTGATGACCCCCTCTCCGTCGACCTGTTGATTTCCTCTTTCGTCCCAATTCCGACTACGCGAATCGCTGTGCGTCCCGTGCCCGCGTGCTGCGTCACCAAAAATACGTACAATGTATATCATTCATGATATGCGGTCGGTGGGTTCCGCATTGGCAGGAACGGCTCGGGCGAATCCTCGACATCAAAGCTCACGCTTGTCCTTGCGGCTGTTTTCGGCGGTATCATCGCGGTTGCGTTGTTGCTCGCGCTCGGCTTATGGTGTGTCCGCCGGAATAGAGGCCGACCAGACGGTCGGCCTGCTTTGAGAGTCGGGACACCCGGTACGCGGATGTTCTCGTCGTACAAGCCTCCACCGTCACCGCCGTCGTTCTTTGGTGGACCGATGTCGCCCGCTTCGGCGGATGTGTATTCTGCACACTCACCCTCGTCGCGTACGGATCCGTTCCATCCCGATTTATTGCCCACGCCAGATAGGGATTCGCATCCTATGGCGCAACGGGTGCATGGGCCTTTTGGTTTGGGCGATGGTCGGCATAGTCCGTTTAGCCTTCTAAGCCAGGGCGGGGCGACGGTCCTTACTGCTGGAAGTTCCGCGCAGCTACTCAACCCACATCTACGCAAAACGGACGAACCACCAACACATAAACAGTCCGATTCGGAGGGTAGCATGGGCATCGCGGCGCGTATCGGTCGTGCACGAAGTCCACTCCAGCGTTTCCGACGATCTTCTGATTTGCCTATATACAAGCAACACCGTGCACACGAGTCAGAATCCGGTGTCAATGCACTCAAGGTTGCCGCGGGTCTTGGACCAGGGACGAACACACAACCTATATCCGAGAAACCCGAAAACAGTTCTGAAGATGTAGGTGATGGGCAAGGTCAAGCTCCAGTTCCTGTGGATACGCAATACGAATCTCCTCGACCCCCACCGCTGCCTCCTCTCGCTCCCTTACACGCCGCGCACCGCGCCGAGTCAGATATCTCATCGAGTTCAACCTCCAGTCCACCGCGACGACCAAAACGCCCTGCAGACGGCTTAATCGATTTCATTGGTAGTCAACTCGCGCACAGATTAGAGAGGCGGGAAACAGCAAAGAAGAGGAGGGACGACGGGAACTCTGAACGGACTAATTTCTTGAAGGTGTAGTTCTGCTTCTCCTATACAAACTTAGAGACAGTAGGGTATGAGTAGAAGAGAAGGGGTGGGAGATGGACTTTTGCTGAGCCGCACTGCTTTGTTTGTCTTGTCCCGTCTTGTTCTGGCTGGTCTTCACACTTCTTGTGGATGATACGCATTCATTATTGAGTATGCTCTTTTTATATTATAGTATTTGTGCTTTTTTGTACGATACCCCGACTCGGTTCGTAGCGTTTTGCCATAAACAGCGGCCTTCTTGAAGGTGCATCATGAGTCAACAGGACCTAAGACCAAATCTAAACATGTATGAGGAACGGTCGAGATGTAGAGCATGCTCATAGATGTTCTTTATGAACGATAGTAGCTTTCTTGAAGAATCGACCTAAGTGAGAACCAGGAACCAGAATCAGACGTGGGCAGCATGTGTAGAAAAGTCCGATATAGTCTATCATATACAGGAATGAAGCATGCAGGGTAAATAGGTACATGAAACAAAGAATAAGTGGCACTCAACCGAGGAATAGTCAATACTGTAATAACATCATAGTCATAGAAGCACCACCATCAAACTAACGACCTGAGAACCCGACGTAGAATGCAATATGGAGATTAGTGTTCAGCTCGTCCACCAAGTGAAGATCCGCCACGCGACCCATAAACCGACAATAACGCCTACACAAGTGAGGATGTTGCGCCACGTCCGTACGCCACCTGAAAGACCGAATGCGCGCGCTGCGCGCTGAGAGGACTGGGCGAGAGAGGATCCGAAGGACGTAAATGTGTTTGACTGTGGAGTGTACACGTTAGCCAAATGAGCAGAAAAGTATGACGAGTGAGACGAAAGAGAGAGAAAGACGTACAGTCTCGTCCAAGGTAAGATGCTGCCGCTCGACATCTTCGTGGATATCCGAAGTCACCTAGCATTTATCGTCTCTCGTGAGCTACAATGCACTGAGAACAGGGGGTGTTGGCGAAGCACGTACACCACGTAAAGTGCGTATCTTTGACGTGAGCTCATCGAGACGCTGGTCATTCTGAGTCTCGATCTGGTCAGCGTCGCGTGAGGAGGCCATGATTCATCTGCACTTGCTGTGTACGTATCGGTGTCTGTCTGAAAATTAATTGCTACTCGTCGGTGACCTGTGTCAATGATGAAACGCACAAGAATCCATCCATACGGATGTGCTTCGGCTCGGTCCGGCAAGGCTGCCTAATTGGTGCTAACTCGTGCTGCGAATGGGATCCTAGCCTAGCAATTCCAAATTTCCACTCTTTTACAAGTGTTTTCTAGACCTCATATACATGTGTCCAATACTCCTAATCAACTCGAGGGACAGTTTAATTTATTCGGATTGGAAGTGAAACACCAAGTAATCCAAGCTAGCAATTTTAGTGTAGCTACTAGCTTTTGCTTTCGGATCCACATTTGGACGTTACCTCTCACGTTTGTTATTTCTCACGTACAAATAGATTAAGTAAGCTATAAATGGCACAACACTACTGCTGGTGCAACTAATAATGTTCACAACACACCTTCACGTCGACACTTGAGTGCAGTGCGATAGACGCATAAGGTGCACAATCAGCAGGACATCTGGTGCGACCCCTGAACAGTTACTAATCCTGCACAGCGACACTTCTCATGTGTTGATGCTCCCACTAGATTTGCTCATCCGTATCTCCGCTTTGGGCCTTCTTCTGCTGTCCTCAATTAGCATTTATCCGTGAAGCTTTTCTTCGTACATGTTTATGTACCACACGTGAGCCCTAAAATACGGCGATCGAGCCATGAATGTCTTCAAGCTTCGCACAGTTGCAGCTAATTACCATACTACCGGAGAATCTTCGGAGGGACGGCTAATCAGCTCTACACATGGTATGGTGCTCAATGGCACTGGTATATATGCACGGCTCACCGTCTCGTTCAACCCATTCTCAACCCCAATATTGTCGTCTGAAGTACCACAGAGCCCCGTTCACACTCTCAATAGTTAACGATGCCACCCTCCGATTTTGCAAATGCTGATATACCCAGCATTGTTGAGAAACTCACGCTTGAAGAAGCCACTGCACTCATTGCTGGGGTCGGCTTCTGGCACACCCATGGCATTGAACGCCTCAATATACCTGCCGTCAAAGTCAGCGCCCTCTTATTGAATAAATCAGGTTGACGTCCTACTAATGACATGTGTTTGTAGGTCAGCGACGGACCAAATGGTATATATGAATGCGTCTAGCACACGTCGCTAATGACAAGTATGCTTTGTACTAACCCGTCTGCACAGGTGTTCGCGGGAATTTCTTCTTTATGGGAACTCCGGCGAAGTGTTTGCCAGTTTGTCTTCACCTTCCGGACAACATACCAGTTTCCCTACTAACTCCCCTTTACTTCATCCCGACAGTCTGCTACAGCGTTGGGGGCAACATTCGACACAGACCTTATTCACGAGGTCGGCGCGAAGCTCCTTGCTCCGGAGGCTAAACTGCGCTCTGCCTCCATCATCTTAGCACCGACGTGCAACATCCAGCGAGTAAGCATTTACTTCGTCTTATCTTTATCCTTACTTCTCCGTAATGCGTCTCTTCCCAATGATCCGAAGTAATATAGTCGACTTACTTATATCTGTACTCTCTTTAGAACCCACTCGGCGGGAGGGTACGTCGTTTCGGCATAGTTTCTCGCATCGTGCACGGATCAGATTGTACTTTGTTTAAAAATAGAGTTTTGAGAGCTTCTCAGAGGATCCCACTCTCTCGGGACTGATCGCGGCTGCATACGTTGCGGGCATCCAGTCCAAAGGGATTGGAACCGCAATCAAGCACTACGCGTAAGTTGTCCCCGTTTTATAATACATAAAGTCGTTTTCATGTGATTGACAAAATTATTTGCATAGCACGAACGACAAAGAAAACGATCGCAATGCATACGATAGTCAGGTCAGCGCGCGGGCTCTCCGCGAGATCTACCTTATGCCGTTCATGCTTGCCGAGAAGTATGCGAAGCCCTGGTCCGTCATGACAGCGTGAGTGAAGCTTGGTTATTGTTGTCGTTATATGCGTTGAAAGTAAAGAATAATTGTAGATACAACAAGCTGAACGGACTGCACGTCTCCGAGGACCCGTTCATGCTTAAAGATGTCCTCCGAAAGGAATGGGGTTCCGATGCCATGATCATGAGTGACTGGTAGGCCTGGAAACGTGCTAAAACATCCTACTATCTATTAAGAAATAAAAATACCAGGTTCGGCGTTTACAGCGTCTCAGATAGCATTAATGCAGGTCTCGACCTTGAGATGCCAGGAACAAACAAATGGCGTACATGGGACAAAGTCCGTCGCTCAGTTGAAGCACGAAAGACCACCGCGCGTATTGTCAAGGAACGCGCGGCGAAGGTGCTCGAGCTCGTGAAGAGGTGTGCACAGGGAGCGCCGGATGTACTTGACGGTGATGGCAAAGAGCGGACGCATGAAAGCGAAGAAGATATGGCTCTTATGCGGAAAGTTGCCGCGGAGTCTGTCGTTCTGCTGAAGAATGAGGGGGATCTTCTGCCTCTTCAACCTTCGACACTGAAGAAAGTTGCTATTGTTGGCGGTAATGCGAAGGCGCTTGTCCTGTCAGGCGGAGGCTCCGCAGCGTTGAAATCATCATACTTCATTTCTCCTTTCGATGGTATCGTGAAAGCACTTGGGGAAAACGTTGAAGTCACCTTTGCCGAGGGCGCGAGAAGTCCGTATAATCCACATCGTCTAAATTCATGTCTGACGTTTCTTTTGTGAATAACTAGCTTTCAAGGCCCTCCCTTCGCTCGACAACGATCTTGTCACGGAGAAGGGCGAGAAATGCTGGGTCGGAGAATGGTACTCTAATGGACCAGACGGCCTTACCGCTCAGGGCGACCCAGTGCTCACGCAAGTCATCGATGAAACAAATGCGTTCATTTCAGTCGACAAGCCCAAAGGACTTGCATCACACTTCACGCTCCATTTGCGTGGCAAGATGAAGCCTAGGAAGAAGGACACGAAATTTGAATTCGGGTTGACCGTGGCTGGACGTGCCAAGGTCTGCAGATTGCTTCGTTTGACCTTACATATATACTAACATACCTGACAAAATTCTAGTTGTACGTCGACGGTAAACTCCTGATCGACAACTGGACACGCCAACGTCGCGGTGAAGCATTCTTCTCCACAGCTACGCAAGAAGAGAAAGGCATCTTCGAGTTGAAAGCAGGCGTATCGCACGACATACACGTACACTACGTTAATGTACGTGGCCCAGCGGATGAGGACGAAGACGAGTTACTTATGGATTCTAATCCTGGTATACGCCTCGGTGGTGCAGTGGTACTGGATCCAGATGAAGATATGGCACTTGCCGTGCAACTTGCGAAGGAAGCTGATCTTGCTATCGTTGTCGTTGGCTTGAATAGCGATTGGGAAAGTGAAGGGTATGATAGGACTACGCTGGCCCTGGCTGGTCGGACGGACGAGCTTGTGGAGAAGGTAGCAGCGGCGAATAAGAAGACCGTCGTTGTTACGCAGTCGGTAAGTTCTTTCTGCTAATCTCTATATGAACTCCATCAAATTTCCCGATTTCCATTTCCGTTGGTTTGCAGGGTTCTGCCATTGCAATGCCATGGGCGGATTCGGTTCCCGCGATCGTGCACGCATGGTACCTTGGAAATTCGACAGGGGATGCCATCGCCGACGTACTGACAGGGAAAGTCAACCCATCTGGCAAGATGTCACTCACATTCCCGAAGAGACTCGAAGACGTACCCTCTCATGGGCACTTCCACTCTGAACATGGAACCGTGCTCTATTCTGAGGACTTGTTTGTCGTGAGTTACCGATTGTCGTGTTTAAGGAGAAGGAGAGGTTCACTAGTTTCTTTGCAGGGTTACAAACATTTTCAACATAGAATTATCAAACCTCTGTGGGCATTCGGGTAAGCACGCAATTTCATCTCAATCACAATGATCATTGTCTGACGTATGAAACTAGCCATGGCCTTTCATATACAACGTTCCAGTATCTGGATCTGAGCGTTTCAAAGCCAAAAGTCGTATCCTCGTCGGACGGGAAGAAAGACCTCTCCATCACCATCTCGCTCGCCATTACCAACACAGGTCCCGTTACGGGCTCCGAGACAATCCAAGTCTACGTTGTACACCCTCCAACATCCGCACTCACGCAAGTCCCCCTCGCGCTCCGCGCATTCAAGAAAGTCCGTGACCTGAAACCGGGCGAGAAACTCCCTGTGGAGCTCACGCTGGATAAATATGCTGTGAGCTATTGGGAGGAACGTATCGGCTCGTGGACAATTGAGAAGGGCGAGTACACGGTTCACGTGGGATCTTCGTCGGACAACTTGCTCTTGAGGGCACCGCTTGTCCTTGAGAGGTCGGACGTTTTCGAGTGGAATGGACTGTAGAGTGAAAAGTGTGAAGTATAATATTTGAAATGAGTAGCGCAAAAGCAGTTTTGTACAGTGTACGAGTGAAACAATAAACGTCAAAGCAAATGCATGATTCACGAAGAGAGGTAGCCAGAAGTCAGTAATAATAAAGTTTCACTGGGAAGAAACAATTGCGCATATAGAGTGTGTTATATACAGTATAAAATCCGGCTGTAACAATGGAATCAGCGTTATAGAGCAGAAATAATAGTTAGAATAAGGCGTTGGAATTAATGATGCTTCGCTGGAAGGACAGTGGGAGGAATTTGGGACAGAATCGCACGCTCAGGACAAAATAAGTATTGTACAATGTACAAAGTGGTTTTATACGATGTGTGTGTGCAGCGGCAACGCATCGAGAGGAGTATCCATTTCATCGAACAATGAGTACAGAATCGCAACAAAACATAGTGGGGAAGAGGAATCAATAAATTCGGTTCGTGCGGCATTGATTCTGACTTTTAGTAGATGAATGTTGTTTTATAACTGAAATGCGTTACGACGTCCCTGAGCCAATGTAATGCATTGGACTCAAACGGCGGGCAATCGTCAACAACCAAGGTCAGGATGCGACGTAGCTTGACCTGAGGCTCTTCCAGGGAAGAGAACAATCCCAGCTCGTCATGTGGGGACGTTGCTCCGAGTAAATGTGCCTTCACAAGTAGAACGACCAGATCTGTCTTTAGGCGACGGAGTCTAGAAAGGTTTACAGTCTGTAACTGTGGGCAACAGATCATCTGAGATGTGCCCTGCTCCTCCTCCATTGACATCGGTCTCGCCAATGCTTCAATAACAACGTTTTCATCTCCATCGCGGAAGCTGCACCGTGGAATCTCAAGTGCTCTAAGTGACGTTGCTGTCCGAAGAAGAGCGACGAAATCAGCAGCAGGGACAACGCAAGATGAAAGAAGAAGATGTTCAAGCTTCGTTAGATATTGTGGTATAACCAACGGACCACGGGCGCGTATTACAGTAAGCGTTCTGATGTCTGGAAAGCGAATTTATTTCAGATACTTATTCGGGTGCCAGAGATGGTCGAGCCGA
Source organism: Fomitiporia mediterranea MF3/22 (assembly GCF_000271605.1). Lineage (NCBI taxonomy): Eukaryota > Fungi > Basidiomycota > Agaricomycetes > Hymenochaetales > Hymenochaetaceae > Fomitiporia > Fomitiporia mediterranea. The sequence goes on from NW_006760388.1 coordinate 3,379,936, forward strand.
AGGTGCCTGAGATAAGTCAGTTCAACAGGATCAATTTGCCCAGGATTTACTTGCTGGGATGGGGAGGGTGTGAGGTCCAGACTCTCAAGCATCGGTGTCCCCTTCAGGAACCAAAGTATCTCCTTTGCCGAGAATGTTGAACACAATTCGAGAGCCGTCAAAGAAGTGCAGAAGAAATCGACACTCGGCATCGGCATGAATTCGTTACTGTTGGCATGCAGCATGAAGCGCTGAAGACGCGACTTGTCCATCTTACCAAGTGCCACCCATGTCCCACTGTATAGCATAGCCAGAACTAATTCAAGATTTACTAGTTGCAGTTGTTCAACCGTCCCCGGAGGAAGAGACGAAAAGCAAACACTGGTTTGGGAAGTAATTTTCAATGTCTCAAGTCTTGACCATATATCGGGATTAGCTCTCCTAAGCATGCTGGGTCGAGTACTGAACGAAAATCCTCCAGTAATGTGCAGAGTAGTCACCGTTCCCCCCGAACGTTGGAGCCAAGTATCTGCCTGCTTCAGCCTTGTTGTCGGCGTCAAAACAAGGTTACGCCAAAACCGTGACGACCTCATGATGATGTCTCGCCAAGCTCGACAGACTAGAGTGAGAGTGAGCACATTCGCATTGTCGCTGTCCACGACGAGGGCGAATATCTCGGTACTCATTTCCTCCGGTAGCTTTGAGAAATAGCATGGCCGTGGTTCGAGTGCATTCATTATTTGTTCCCGCAGATCCACAAGATTTGCAACTTTCTTGGCGTTCTCATCAGCTCGTTCTAGGGCCAGATCTACCATTTTTAGAGACTCTTCAAGTCTGCCTATCTGTAGAAGAAGCGCAGCAGAGTGCCTATATGCCTGGTGGAGATAGTTGGAACATTGCAAGCTGAATTATGAGTTTTTAACTGACCTTCCATGACTCTGACTCTGGCATGAGGTCGATGGCCTTCTGTACGTCCCTCAGTGATTCGCGATAGCGGTTTAACCGTTCTAATACGAGAGATCTCTGGTAGAAAGTAGACGCATTCGTCTTATTTTCACGGGCTGCCTTTAGCGATTAGTAAGTATTGGCGCTACTCTTGATGATGATCAGAGAGCTGCACAAACTTTGTTGAAATATTTCAAAGCTGCCTCATAATTGCCCTGCTCAAATAACGCACACCCTCGCCTGTAGTCGTCCTCCCAAGTCATGGCAACTGATTGAGATCGAAATGGTACAAGTAGATAGGTGTGGCAACACTATTAGGTTGTAATGAACATTGAAAATATAGGAACTCGATCACGTGGCAACTTTATAAAAAGAGTGATAAGCTTAAGGTAAGGCAATGTGTTTACATGCGAGGTTATAATCATATATAAGGACCTTATATTCACCACGATATGTAAAAAAGCTGTGTCTTAGGAATAAATTTTAATATGTTTTGGTGCACGTTTTGTGCTACGTGCAGATGTGTCTTGTATGATTTTGTAGCTCCCTCGTCGCCTTTGCTCGTTTTCGTGTCCTTTCGACGTTTTATTAGAAAGACTCTAGATAATCTGTACATCTTATGTCGCCTTGACCCCGTTCACCGCATAGTCGCACATCCTCCAACGTCAGTAATATCGCAAGTTCCCCCCGCGCTTCACACGTTCAAGGAAATCTACGACTGACTCGGAAGCCGGGCAAGAAACGTTCTATAGAACTTAAATTGGAGAAATATGTAGTAAGTTATTGGGAGGAACGTACTGGCTTGTGGACAATTGAGAAAGGAGCGTATGCCATTCATGCAGGACCGTCATCAGATAACTTGCTCTCGAGGTACCGCTTGTCCTTGAGAAGTCGGTCGTTTTCGAGTGGCATGGATGGTAGGGACAATCACGTAAAGTATAATATCAGGAGATAAGTAGATATGTACAGTGTACGAGTGTAACAATAAAGTGTTGAAGCATATTCGTGATTCACTTGGAAAGGGAGCTAGAAGTCGTAGTAATAAAGTTTCACGGGGACGAAACGATCGCACATGTAGAGCGTGTCATAAGCGGTTAAATAGCCGGCTTTGCAATGCGTGGATTGTAACACCGAAATCAGCACCAAGGAGCATGGATAATTACTGGGGTAAGGAGTTAAGAATCGCAGCTATGGTGCTTCACTGGATGGACGAGACGGAATTGCACACGCAAGACAAGGAGTGATGGACAACGTGGGTTTGTACGACGTATGTAAAAATAAAGCACAGAAAGGGGATCTGATTCATTAGAACAAAATGCACGGAATCGCAACGATAAAACTTCACGAGGGACGAATCCAGTTCATACGACGATGATTATGACTCCTAGTGTGGTCTGCCTTTAAAGCTGAAATGCGTTACGCTGGCCCTAAGCCAATTTAAAGCATTACTGTCAAATAGTAGGCAATCGTCAAGAACCAAGGTCAGGATGCGACGTAGTTTGATCTGAGGCTCTTCCGACGAAGAGGCTAATTCGAGCTCGTCATGCGGGGATACTACTCCGTGTATATGCGCCTTCACAAGTAGAACGACCGAATTTGTCCTTAGACAACTGAGTCCGGAAAGGTTTACAGTCTGTAACTGTGGGCAACAGATCATCTGAGATGCACCCTGTTTCTTCCTCGTTGGTATCGGTCTCGCTAATGCTTCAATAACAACATTTCCATCGGCACCGCGGAAGCTGCACCGCGGAATCTCAAGTGTTCTGAGTGACGTTGATGTCCGAAGAAGAGTGATGAAATCGGAAACAGGGAGCACGCAATGTGAAAGGTGAAGATGTTCAAGCTTCGTTATGTATTGAGGTATAACCAACGGATCACGGACGTGTATTATAGTGAGCGTTGTGACGTTCGGAACGCGAGTGTATCGCAGATACTCTTTCGAGTACCAGTAATGGTTGAGCCGAAGATCTCTGAGATGAGCAAGTTCAATAGGATCAACCTGCCCAAGATTAAAGTATTCGGTTGCGTCGGACTTGAGATCCAGACTCTCAAGCATCGGTGTTCCCTTCAGGATCGAGAGCGACTTCCTTGCCGTAATTGGTAAACACAATTCGAGAGTCGTCAAAGAAGCGCAGAAGAAACTGATGCTCGATATGAGTTCGCTATTGTTGGCACGCAACATGAGACGCCGGAGACGCGACTTGTCCATCTTACCAAGGGCCATCCATGTCACATTGTCTAATTTATCCATACTCAATTTAAGATTTACTAGTTGTAGTTGTTCAACCGTCCCCGGTGGAAGAGACAAGGAGCGAAGGCTGCTTTGGGAAGTAATGTGTAGTGTCTCAAGTCTTGACCACATATCGGGGTTAGCTCTCTTGAGCATGCTGGGCCGAGTACTGAACGAAAATCCTCCAGTAATGTGCAGAGTAGTCAATGTTCCTCCTGAACGTTCGAGTGTAGCATCTGCCTGCTTCAGTCTTGTCTTTGGCGTCAAAACGAGGTGACGCCAAAAGCGCGACGACCTATTGACGATGTCTCGCCAACCTCTGCATACTAGAGTAAGAGCCAGCATATTTGCATAATCACCGTCGACGACCAGAGCGAGAATTTCGGTACTTATCTCCACCGGTATTTTTGAGAAATGGCATGGTCGTGGTTCAAGTGCCTCCATTATTCGTTCTCGTAGATCTACGAGAATGACATCTTTCTTGTCGTCCTCGTCGGCACGTTCTACGGCTATATCTACCATTTTCAGAGACTCTTCAAGTCTGCCCATCTTTAATAGAAGTGCAGCGGAGTGCCTATATGCCTGGTGGAGATTATCGGAACACCGCATATTGAATTATGAGCTTTCTACTGACCTTCCATGACTCTGACTCTGGCATGAGGTCGATGGCCTTCTGGACGTCCCTCAGTGATTCGCGATAGCGGTTTAACCGTTCCAATACGAGAGATCTCTGGTAGAAAGTAGATGCATTCGTCTTATTTTCACAGGCTGCCTTTAGCAATCTGTTAGTATTGGGTCATTGGCTCCGAGATCAGGGTCAGAGAACTGCACGGACTTTGTTGAAAGATCTCAAAGCTGCCTCATATTTTCGCTGCTCAAAGAACGTACACCCTCTTCTGTAGTCATCTTCCCAAGTCATGACAACTGCGTAAGGCCGAAATAGCAGTAGTCGAATGGTAGGAGTGGATGCGAGTGGTGACAATATTGGAATGGAAAAAAATTCAGGCAGGTGAAAAGGAAACCCGATCACGTGGCGACTTATTGTTGCATGCAGAGAGGTGTCTCAGGTGTGCCAGGCCTTGTGTCAGGGTGTGCCTCACCATCTTTGCTCTTTTCCTTTCGTATCCTTTCGACGGTTGGTTTAGAAAGGCTCTAGATAGTCTACATATCTTATGGTGCTTTGGATTCATTCTACCACATAGTCGCACATCAACTAACATCAGCACCAGTACAAGTTCCCATCGCGCTTTGCACATTCGAGTACGTTCGTCACTTTGTGAGCTGAAGCCAGGCAAGCGACATTGTATAGAACTTACACTGGACGAGGTTCGTACTAGATCGAAGACAATTGAGAAGGGAGGTATACTACAGCTATGTGGAAAAAGTGTTCGTCTTTCCTGAAAAGGTAGACAGATTAGTAAGTGATTTTCGTCGATTTATTAGGCAGTTAGAGACGCGTCAAGCCACAAGACAAAGGCTTGACGCGTCTCTAACTGCCTAATAAATCGACGAAAATCACTTACTAATCTGTCTACCTTTTCAGGAAAGACGAACACTTTTTCCACATAGCTGTATTCGTGTAGGATCGTCGTCGGATAACTTGCTCTTGAGGACACTGCTCGTCCCTGAGAAGTCAGACATCTTCGAGTGGAATGGACCGTAGAGCTAAAAGTTCGAAGTATAACATCCATGGAAAAGCAGTGCAAATGCAGTTTTGTACAGTGTACGAGTGTGACAATAAAGAGTGGAAGAGCATGTATGGTGCACTAAAAAGCGAACTGGAAGTCGTAGGTATAAAACTTCAACGGGTAAAAGCATGGATAACAACTCGGGTAAGGAGTTGAAAATCATGGCAATGGTGATTCACTGAAAGGACAAATGAGACAGAATTACAAAAGCAGCATGAGTGATGAACCGCGTGAAAAGTAACTGTGCAATGCATGTTTGCGATAGAAACATATCAAAAGGAGTATCTAATCCATCGTATAACGAGTATGGAACCGCAACAATAAAACTTGGCCAGGGAAAAAAATCGATGGATTTAGTCCCTGTGGCATTGACCCTACCTCCTATAGCTAAAACACGATACGGCAGCTTTGAGCCAAAGTAATGCACTCGGGTCAAATATCGGGCAGCCGTCAAGGTTCAAGAAAACGATGTGAAGTGGTATGACCGGCGACTCTTTTGGTGAACACGGAGATAAGAGCTCACTATCTGAGGACCGTGCACTGGGGAGACGCGCCTTCACAAGTTCAACTACCGGATCTGCTTTTAAACAATGGAGTCCAGAAAGAACTACACATTGTAACTTCGGGCAGCAGAGCATCCGAGATGCACACTGTTTCTCCTCTGTTGGTATCGGTCTCGGCAATGCTCTAACAACAGCATTTTCATTGCCACCGTGGAAGCTGCACCGTGGAATCTGCAATACTTGAAGTGATGCTGCTAGTCGCAAAAGAGAGACGAAGTCGGCCGTAGGGAGGATGCAGCATTCAAGGCAAAGACGTTCAAGCTTTGTTAGATATTGCGGTATTGCTAACGCTTTTTTACGGACGTGTCGTATTGTGAGCAGTCTGACGTTTGGAGAGTGGATGTATTGCAGACACTCGTTCGTGTACCAGAAATAATTGAGCATCAGGTGTCTGAGATGGACGAGTTCAACGGGATCGATTTGCTCTACACTAAAGTATCCGCACCACGGCGATGTGAGGATCAGACACTGAAGCATTGGTGTTCCCTTCAAAAATGAGAGAGTATACTTTGCCGAGAATGGAAAGCACAGTTCGAGAGTCGTTAAGGACGGGAAAGGGAGGAAGAGGTCGATCGTGGGTAAAACGGTAGACTCAGAACGTAGTACCAGCTCTTTGAGACGTGATTTGTCCATCCTGTTAAGGGCTTGCAAGGTACCGTTGGTTAGCTTGCCAATAAGCAGCTCAAGCTTTACGAGTTTCAATTGATCGGCCGCCCCGTGAGGAAGAGATGAAATGTCATAGCTCTTCTGGGAGGTGAATTTAAGCGTGTTGAGTTCCGACCATATGGTCGGTTCAGCCTCCCTAAAAATACCGGGTCGGGCACTACAAGAAAGTCCTCCAGTAATAAGCAGAGTAGTCAATGTCCCCCCTGAACGTTGGAGCCAAGTATCTGCCTGTTTCCGCCTCGTCTTTGGCGTCACAACGAGTTTACGCCAAAAGCGCGACGACCCGTTGATGATGTCTCGCCAAGCTCGGCAAACAAGAGTGAGAGCGAGCATGTTTGCATTGTCACCATCGATGACGAGCGCGAATATTTCGGTATTTATCTCCACTGGTAGCTTTGAGAAATGGCATGCTCGTGGTTCAAGCGCCTTCACTATTTGCTCCCGTAGCTCCACTATTTTTGCAATTTTCTTGGCGTTCTCGTCAGCACGCTCTAGAGCCAGATCTACCATTTTCAGAGACTCTTCAAGTCTGCCTATCTGTAGAAGAATTGCAGCAGAATGCCTATATGCCTGGTGGAGATAATCGGAACATTGCATATCATATTGAAGTATGAGTTTTCAACTGACCTTCCATGACTCTGACTCTGGCATGAGGTCGATGGCCTTCTGGACGTCCCTCAATGATTCGAGATATCGACCTAACCATCGTAATACGAGAGACCTTAGGTAGAAAATGGAACTATTCGTCTTATTTTCACGGGCTGCCTTTAACAATCTGTTAGCACCGGGCGATTGGCGTTCCGAGATCAATGGCAGAGAGCTGCACGAACTTTGTTGAAAGGTTTCAAAGCCGCCTCGTGTTTGCGCTGCTGAAAAAGTGCACAACTCCTTCTGAAGTCGTCCTCCCAAGTCATATCAACTGCATAAGGCAGAAATGAGACTAGTGAATACAAGTGGCACTGGCACGAAACGACGCGACGCGACAAACGATTCACGGTGCACGTGAATATAATTATTGCTTACGTAAGCAGAGTGGAATGTTGCTCCTCACGCTCCTGCTTAAAATTCACCTCATCACAAGCTGGTTCACATGTTGTGCTGCACTGTGAGCCTAAGAAAGAAACGCAGCACTTTGCTATTGCCTTTGAGACTTTGAACATCGTTAGTGACTAATCTACGTCCTTGTAGTATGAAGGTAAATAGTTCTTTGTTTCAAATTGATACCATTTCTCCGAACATTGCTAACTTTCTTCACCTCTCTGAATGCTTGTTAGATCGCCATTGAGGGATGTTGTCATGGACAGCTCGATTCTATATATGAGCATATTTCTCAACTGGAGAAACAAAATAACTATAAAGTCGACTGCCTGCTGATCTGTGGTGACTTCCAAGCCATGCGAAATCACCAAGACCTCCAATGCATGGCCGTACCGGATAAATACAAGCGTATAGGCGGATTTTATAGGTGTGGGTCAAGTTCTTTTACGTAATATTGAAGCCCTCGTGGACTCGTGGGGGTGTCGATGTTTTGCGATGTCCCACGTTGTTGAGTGTTGGGGCACAACGTGCATTCCCGCAACGTAAACACTGGCATCTTTTCAATATTATGACTGTTCCGCTGACGTGGGCGATTACTAATCTCCGCATAGATACTACACGGGAGAGAAAACGGCGCCTATCTTGACACTCGTTATCGGTGGGAATCACGAGGCGTCGAACTACATGTGGGAGCTGTGAGGCATTCCTCTGGTCATCTGCAGACGAACGATAAACACGAACTGTTCTTCGGTGTCTTCTAGGTATCACGGTGGATGGTTAGCTCCAAATATATATTTCCTCGGCTTCGCAGGCTGCGTGCAGGTCAATGGAATCAGAATAGCGGGTCTGTCGGGAATCTATGCGGAACATCATTACAAATTAGGTGAGTTACTGAAGGGGCACACACATGATCTTCGGAAATGAAACAAGTCAACAGGTCACTTCGAAGCCATCCCTTACAATAATGGCGCGCTTCGGAGTATATATCATGTTCGCGAATATGATATATTCCGTCTTTCTCAGGTGAACTCCACACATGATCGCTTGCTGCCCACCCCAAGATTTGAGCGGACATTGATATCGACATGTTGTAGCTATCATCCGCTGATATAGTATTATCCCATGACTGGCCACAGGGAATTGCGAAACATGGGGACGCGGATGATCTACTTCGCCGCAAGCCCTTCTTCCGATCAGATATTGAGTCGAATGTACTTGGGTCGCCTCCAGCCATGCAGCTTCTTCGGAGATTAAAACCAAGTTGGTGGTTTTCCGCACACCTGCATTGCAGGTTTGAGGCGACTGTCGTTCATGAAGAGCTATCTTATCAAACTAGAACGCAAGGTTCGTGGTGTTCTATACCGGTTATCCTCTGTAGCCTGAACTACCGAATGACAAGGGCAGGGAGATGGAAACAATCCAGACGAGATTGTAATAGATGATCTTGATGATGACCTTGACCCGGAGTCGGCCGAAGCGAAACCCGTGGAGATCACTGTCCCATCGGAAGCGGGTCGGGCAGAAGAACTGCCTATCAATCCCGACGAGATCTTACTCGATGATGAGCTGGAGGGTGTTGCCGCGCCGCCACCAGTACGGGACACGACAAAGTTTCTTGCATTGGACAAATGCCTCCCGCGGCGACAGTTTTTGGAGGTTTTGATCGATTTGTTTTTCAAATCTTTAAACAGCCTGAATTGACTTCTAATAAAGGTTGTGGACGTTCCCTGCGCTGATTCTCCGGAGACTCCTCGACTCATGTTCGATCCAGAATGGTTAGCAATCACCCGAGCTTTCCATCCTTATCTATCGATTGAGCGCCTCCAACCTCGACTGCCGGACACAGCAGAAGCAAAAGAAAGGGTAAAACAAGAGTTAGAATGGGTAACTAGGAACATCAGCGATAGAGATGTACACGATTGCCAGGTCTTCTGGCCAACAGCACCTGGGCCGGGAAGCGAGGGACCCAACAGGAATAGACAACGTTCGCACGTTTCTTCCTATTTTAGAGTAGTATCATTTAGCATGCCTTCATTTCACAGCTCCCTGGTTTACGAATCTACAGACCGAGGCTTTCTGCGACATGCTGCAGCTCGAGAACAAGGTGAATCCTGTGCCAAAGAATATGCCCTCCAGACCGCCTGCAGTCGCGTAAATTTGTGTTTTGCACGAAGAGACCTAGGCCAGAAGCACCGGAACACTGGTCCAAAGGGGAAGGAAGAGTGTAGTTTACGGAACTGTGTATCAATTTTGGAACATAAGATAGGACGCGTGTCTTGGCATAGTTGATATTTCTCTGTAGTGGCTGAGTCACTTGAGAGTCAGAAGTACTCGGACTGCCGATTGAGCGGCTTCCCAGCGCATATCTTGGTCCAGACGTCTGGCCATGAATGTTTGCACGAGTTCAGTGCATTGCAGAGAGATAATAAGATAAGTCACGTGAGTATCGAACACGGGGTATTCCCGACTTCCTGCCTGCTCACAGCTTATAACTATCCCTCACCTTCCCCGTTCTACCTGGCAAATACACGCAGCCAGAGGAACGCATCTTCGCCAAACACTTAACTGCTTGCTGTATCCCTTGCTTTCTTAATCCCTCCGCCGTTTCATCTGTCCACACAAGTCCTCACTTATCATCTCTAAGATGCCTTCAACAACGGCCACGACATCGATTAAGAAGACGACTACCTCAGAGCATCCGAAGGCCGATTCCGCTCGAACCGCAGAGACTCAAGAGCCATCCTCTGTCAATAAGGCTCAGGCGAACGAGAGCCTATCCAAAGAAGAAAACCAGTTGAAAGAGTACTCCAAGGAGCTTTACGTCTACACACTCGACCTGCTCAACTCCGTGCGAATCGACAATGCACACAAGGGCGTGAACGGGAAGGCATACATGCTCAAGCGCACGATCTCGGATATCGCTGTACCTCTCAAGACGATGGCCATCGTCAGCGGCGATGCTCCAAAGGAGTCGAAGAGTGCCGCTGCACCTGCGTGAGACTGCCGACCCTGGTCCTGCTGGCGGGCAGCTGACTGTGTGCAAATGGACGCGGACATTCTCACATCTTCATTGGTGAGTCTCGTCAATGCGTGTCGCAGCGTACTTTCTGCCTCATTCTTTCTCTTGTATTCTAATACGTTTTGCAGGATGTCGTGCAGCAGGCCTGCTCATTATCGGTTGCTACGAGCTTTTGCCATCTCGAAATTTCCTCCGGTTCTGTTGGTTTCAAAAATTATGTGCATACCATGTGTTTTTGTATTTCTAATATGCCCGTATTATCTTTCTTTGGTTTACCCAACACCCTTCGCGTCATGATCATCTGCACCAGCCCCCGTTCTCCACTTCCCCTGTCTGAAACAATCGGATCGGACTTGCTATCAATAATTCTACCCCTTCTGAATGATGATCGCTGTTCTTTCCTGTCTAGTCTATTCGCCACACTCGGCCTTCGACGTCATGTCCATTCTCCATTTATCCCTTATGATTTTGGTTCCCCATTCAACAAATCATGCCAGAAATTACTGTGTACCGAGGACATGCAGAAATGTAAATTAGCGTATGAGCTGTCTCGCAGTATATTATATTACATATGTACTTGTTCTATTCCATTAAGTTTGGGCCATCTGATAAAAAAACAAATTTTGAGGGAGGAATTGTGAGCACGTGGTTGTGAGATACTAGAGTTGATAACGCGATCGGAAATTAGACTTTCTCTTCAAATTCTTTCCCGTGCAGATCGAAACAAACATGTAAACTTGTGATTAAACTGCACTATAGGTACATACTCTACACTACAGAAATATTCCCTTTAATTAGGTTCTGTAGAGTATGTGCCTTGGGGATGAAACTGGGCTTCAAAATCGATTTTTTGTCCAACTAAGACATGAATATTAAGTAAATAAAAAACATATGATTAAGGATTATCTATGCTCTGCACGAGAAGTCCCAATTTGGACATCGCACTTTTATACACAATCTGACAAGGGAACACATCAACATGTAAGCGTTATAACTGAACACAAGAAACATGCTTAAAATATGTTCTTAGGAATAAATTCAAATACACTTTCGTGCACGATTTGGTGATAGAAGAAATTCAACTTGCAAACGTCAAGACATTTAAATCCCTAGCAATGTTATTCCCAACCAATGATAAATCAATGTTACCCATAAACAGTCCCTCATTATTGCAGTAAAGCACAAACGCCATCAAAATCTATACATCCAAAAAAACCAAATTTTCACATGAACAATACTACTATTACCCACAGTATCGATGAATTATACAGTATATGCTAGAAGCAATACGCATAAACGACAGATAAATCAAGGGTAAAATAGCTACATGCTAGATAAATTATGCAACAACTCAAGTCACAAATCGATTAATTAAGCAAACGCTATAGGCAAGTCAAGAGTGCAATAGCTAATTGCTGGAGAAATCGTATAATAACACAAGTCGCAAACCATTGTACTGCACAGTGTGTGCCCATAGAAAACATCGGTCGTTGCTAGGGCGGATAAAAAACCACCGGCAAGCCTTAAGAAAGACCTAATAACGGTATGGATCAAAATGTTAAAATAAGATTGGATGGAATAATTAAAGCAACGGGGAACGGCAGGTGTCAAAAGCATTGGTGGAACATGTATCGAAGTAAACAGTAGATGAAGAGATTGGGATGACATACCCGACGATGGAGCAATACCCGCCCTAACAAGGAGCGCGATGGCTTACATGACCACATTCTGGTTGCACAAGATTTGGACCCGGCACACAACACAGAGCTTGGTAAGAACATAAATCGGGAATAGTACCACACCATGAACGTCGGTATATACGTATCCAATACTTGGAAATGAGTGAAAAACAGGCTTCGACTTGAACCATTGAGCAGAGTGGGCAACCTGACAGTACAGGAATTAGACAGCATTAGGGGTATATGTAGGCATGAGAGACACCATTCGCAAAGGAGAGATGATAACTTACAGCTTTCGTCGGGCAGGAGATTTGAGTGGCCAGGACCGCTGCCTATCGATTTCCAGCAACAAACCCGTCTCTTATATACCCATCCCGGGCTCCATAATCCTGACGTCGACACATATAACCTAAGGTGGAGACCGCTAACAACACAACCCCTTTTCCTATTGTCAACTAATGCTGCATAAAGCGTATCGTCTGCTCATTCAGCACCGACTCGGTATGCGTGTAGATTCCATCCACCGTGGAAGTGCCGTCGGAGTATGTGTAGAACAGAGGGAAGTACATCATCCCGTAATGCAATTTCCCCTGCTCTGGTGTTGAATTCCTCCAATATAACATCTCGCCCGTCCTGGATGAGGGGAAGATCGATCGTGGCGCAACAAGTACGGTAAGCAAACATGGTCCTGGTTTTGGGGCAGCAGTGAACAATTCACGCGCTGGACTCGGTTAACTCACTTCCCACTCAGATGAAGTTTCTTGGTGTACACTCAACATGATGCACAAAGGTACTAGTTATACGTATTCCAGGAACTAGGTTACGAAGAGGCGAAGAGCAGCACGATCTGTACGGAATGTACTTAAAAGCAATAGGCAGGAAAGGAACCAAGCATTCGGCTGAGAAGATAGGTCTGCAACGCAAACTCTGATTTTGAGGGTCCGGATATTTTCAGAGGCCAGAGCTAATTCATTATTAGGCTTTACTTGTATTCACCGATAGTACGGATGTCGCTGAGATGTCCTACGAATTAATGGTCTACACCTCACATGGGTGCTTCCGGATTTCTTCCAGGAAGAGAAGAACTGTTGAGAGGGAGAACTTAAGGGGGGCACGCATAGACAAGGGGTGAGG
>NW_006760388.1:3394810-3400422 GCF_000271605.1 Fomitiporia mediterranea MF3/22
ATTGTCTATTTTCTCCCCCTTCAATTTAAGGGAGGTTTACCGTTTGAGAAATTGAATATTTTGTTTGATGGTAATTTTATTATCATGCTAAGTTTTATAGCCTTTACTTTCATTGTCTAATCCTATCCAACAAGCAATGATACCTTGCTGTTGTATTTTTGTAGGATTTTCGTTGCAAATAATAATATATTAACCAAATTCGTATATATTATCAATTGTTCTGTGTGTTCTGTAATGTTTGTAATGTAGGGTATTATAATTTAAAGCAGTACACAGTGTTCTATTATGAATATAGGTAATATGAATTGCTACTTTGGCCCATAATGTAAACAGTAATTCAGTAGATGTTAGATATGCTCTTACACCTCTAAATATAGTTTTATACATTCGTTCTGCTATTCTGTTCTGCTGTAGAGTATGATGTACTGTTAATCTTTGTTTTGTTCCTTGTGAATCTAAATATTGTTGGAAATCTTCACTAAGGAATACAGTATCATTATCACTTTGTAAAAGTTTTATTTTAACTCTATACTGTGTAAATATTTTAGTTGTCCATTGTATGTATTATGTATATACATTGGATTTTGTTTGTAATTTGAGCATTATACACTAACGAGTAGAATCGTTTACAATTGTTAATAAGTAGTGTATGTTCTTATATGTGTACAGTTCAATAGGACCAATAATATCAATATGAATAAGATCTCCAAATTGATTTGCAAGAGGAGATTAATGTAGTTTTGGTATTAGTGTATGTTCAATATTTACTTTTATACATTCAATACATTCTTTTTCTTCATAGTTCATTATTTTAGTTGATAGTACACTTGGTTGTGTCTTTAATAATTGTTTAATATAATTGTAACTTATGTGTCCAAGGCATTTATGTATATTATAAATAGATAGTTTGTTCATTGTTTTTAATAAATGATTATTGTACAAAATATACAAGTTATTTCTCAATTGTATATGTCTGATGTATTCATTACATAGTAATGTTATAGTACAATTATCATTTGTAAACATAAAAGAATAACCTTCCCTACATAGTAGCACTTGACTTATGAGGGAAAAGGTCATTTGTAGATAGTAATAGACGTTTTGTAATGTTATAATACTTTTTTCTTGTATATTCTTTGGGATTTTGATACACATAGATCCAGCTTGATTAAGAGTCATTATTGACCTATTTGCAAAAGTTACAATTGTAGGAGTTATGTTGTGTACATCTGTTAATCGAAATAGATAAGGAGTAGCATGTATTGATACACTAGAATCAAGTAAATCCATTGTTTACATATAGGATTTCTTGTTAGCTATGATTGTATTTGTAAATACATTGGTACATACCTAGGAAATGTATTGTTCGAATTGTTTGTCCTGGTTGCTCAGAATAAGAGTGTAGGCATTATTGTTCATTTCAATGTTGCCTTCTTTTAATTCAACATTGTTTTTGTTTGGGTTTTTAATAATAAATGTGTTTGTTGTGTTTTCTACAGTTTGATTTGTTTTATGCACAATGTTAGCCTGATGTTTGGTGCATGCAAGCTTTGTAGCTTCAGTAGGAGGTTTGTAGCATTCCTTAGAGAAATGTCCTGTTTTTCCACAATTGAAACATTTTGCTTTTGTTGGATTGAACAGATTTGGCAGATTGAATTTCCTCTGCTTATTGGCTTTATACATTGTATTAATGTGTGCATTATTCTTTGTCTGATCATTGGAATCTTGTACTTGTTTAGCACAGTAATTGTTGTAGGCATTCTGTAATGTAAGGATTAGTTGCTTTGGTTTGACTTTCTTATGTTCATTGACTGGTTTGCCTTTGTTTTGGGCATCAGTAGATTGTATTATTGTATTTACTACATGTGTATATTGCTCAGGAGTGGCAAGCAATATTACTGCTTTGTATATAGAGTTGTGTAGTGGATCACTGTTAGCAGACAGAGTTGTGTATGCTTCCTCAAGTCTGTCTAATGTATGTCTGAAATGTTTTACATAGTCTCTACAAATAAACAGTACTGATTTGTCAATAGCCTTTTTACATACTGTCTGAGGGTTAAAGCATTCTTCAAGCACTTTCATTAACTGAGGGATAGACATATCAAAGTGTATATAGTTTGCTAATATTGTGTTGACAATGTTATTGACTATGCATGCATGAATAGCCTTAGCCATCTCCCTCTCAGCTTTGTTCTGTAGTTCATCCTTTAGTAAGTGTTTGAAGTACATAGCTGCAACACTAGAAACAATGTGGTAGTGCTACATCTTGTAGTTTGCTTCAGTCTTAAGCATTGTAATGTTTTGACCAAAGTATTTAGGTACATTGGCTGGTTTACAGTGTGTATCTGTATGTGGGGGAACCATGATGCAAATGTGTGCAAATGTATGTGAGTAAAGAGTTTAGAGTGTACAGTGGATGCATGTATGTAGGGAGCTCAAGGCTCATAACCTGTTGAGAGGGAGAACTTAAGGGGGGCATGCATAGACAAGGGGTGAGGTGACAATTGACTGCTCAGTGTCTCTTGTCCTTATATTGTATGTATTCTAACTGAGACATTATGAAGTCATCGTCTCGTGGTTCGTCCGTTGATGAACTAATCATCTCATAATAAGAACTGAATCTGGTGGACAAATACCATGCACAATTGAACGAGGGGAATCGGAATGAATGATACGGAAGGCTTACGAGATCCTCCGTCAAAATGTGTACATCCAGGGCTCCGCGATTACGTTCGAAGATGTTCCCAGTCAAAACAAAGGGACATCGTGCTGAGCAACTAACGTCCCTGGTTCAGACTCAATCTCAGAATCTTGATGAACCCTCGAGAACAAACTTCCGTGAAGGACGATCTGCGGCGAAACAAGACTAGGGAGGGAAAAGTCGAGACCAAGTCTGCAGCCCCACACAGCCAATGAACACAGCATCATTACCTTATCAATTCCAAAGCCTTATGGCGTGCGCCCAGACGAATCGAATATGTCGGTCCATATGCTTACCGGAAGTAATGGCTAAATATGCCCTTAGATTCTCCAAGGGTCGTTTCATTTTTTAATTTAAATATCCGTCCAGAAAAGGCGAGTCATTAAAACTACAGAAGCTCGGCTTAGCGGCGAAGAGGCAGCCATTGCTTGTACCTGTAAGGCTTCTTCTCTCTGACAGCTTTCCGGAAGCTTGAAGGCCTCCATACCTTCATCGCGTCCATTGTTAGTACAAGGAAAGTGATCAGTCGATAACAAAAATCCGACTTACCCTCCAGAAAAAGAGCAACGAGAAAAGGACCAGGGCTACTAGGAAGCTAAGACAGCCTGTTGCTATCCAGGCAGTGGGCAGCCCAAACTTGACGTCAGCGAGTGATTCATCACCATTGCTTGCTTCCAAAGCTGTCTCGTTAACTCCGAGCCATGCAAAAGTGACCATCGATGCCGCAAACAAAAGTGTTGACCAAATTAGTAACACCATCGGCAGTGCAAGAAGGATGGCTAGTAGCTCGTCGCTCTTTACGATTCTCTCTGCTTTGTCAAAAAAGTCGAACTGTAATTGAGAATATTTAGCCGGCTTGATTCGACATAGAAGCTAGATTCTATATTGAGCCTTACAATGACGGTTAGCTCAAGGTTTGAGCGCGACTTGTGCTGGTGTTGCCAGACATTAAGCAGGCCGACGATAATACTTGCGATCGAACATAACGTGGAGTTAATACCCAAGATTCGGGTTGTCGAGTCGATTCCGGGAATGGCAAGCAATGCTACGGAAGCACTGACCAACACAGTCGCCTAGATCATTACGATAACTTCTGAGGCTCGTTCCTTATTTGCCGACAGGTAGAAAGAACACTTACCACAAGGTTGGTGTTAGTCCAGTCTGCCACATTTTCATCTACAAATGTCTGCCAGCGTTCCATTATAGTGTCTGTCCTTCCAGGACCACTTATGAAGAACTCATTGATGTGCCTTAAGTATGAATAGGGCGCTCCAAAGCAAAGTATGGACATAGCGAAGCTTAAGAGTAGGCTGAACGGTGCGGCATGCGGCCTGGTTAGGTCATCGTTTCTGATCTTCAACGTCCTCTTTAGATAACGTCGAGCATCTTGTTGACCGTAATGCTGTCGTAACCGCTCCCCGGCTTGCCACACAATTAGAACGGAGTCCTAATACCTGTATCTGCTAGGCGCACCTATTCGCTCTAGAATACTCGCAACAAGATGAGTCTTGATATATCCATTTCGTGGAGAATTAAACGTTTCCTCATTGTCTGACATAATCGACAGAACATCAAGCAAGTCTTTGCTAAGTTCCCGCGAATAAGGCGCAATGCTCTCTTCTGAAGAGAGAAGACGATCTGCGCACAAGTCGTAAGACGATCGCCAAACCGAAAGGTTAAATGATGAACTATACCTTGTAAGAACCAGGTCAGAGCCGCTTTTGCATCTTCTTCGGCGTGTGAAGGAAGTGGTGCATGACAAGGATGGCTCATGATATACTCCCAATATGCTTGCTCATAAATTAATTCTGTCCGGTGATCCGTTAAGTATTGCATGTTTGGCAATATGAGAACCATGTGAGCGCACGTTGCCTAACGTCGAGTTCCTCATCTTGCCACGACCAGTCGTCAGTTTCTGAACCTGGCCGATGTACAGGAACTTTCTGGCTGAGCCTTCGCTTCTCGTGGTCTATGAAGAGCTTCTCCGCTTGATTCACCCCAGACTCCAGTTTACAGTCTATCCAGAGCTCACACGACTCAGGTAGCAGTTCGACAGGAAACCCCTGGACTTCGCGCAAGGCGGCCTGGAACTCTTGCAGACCCAATTGGTACTCAATCTTGAAGTCGGTGACTATTCGATGGTCTGCGTTGAAATAATAAACCCAGCCTTTTGGATGTATATACGACGTCCATCCAGGAGGAAGAGAAGGTGATATCTAAGGTAGTGAATTCAATTGCGAAGTCAATTTTTTCGCAGTTGTGTACACAAGTGGTAGGACACGTACTGAAGGCCTTGATCTGCAATGGGCGAGAGAAATAAAAATGGTCAGAAATTCGCGTAAATTATGAACAAAGCACATGGACGTAGACTATGGACATACTTGCGAGAACCAGACCTTTCCGACGTTTTTTCCGAGGGCCTCAAAGCAGCCAAGTACGGCGCCTGCAACTTTGGAAAATCGCGAACACTGACAATTGGGTGTTCAGGCGATGGTGTTCGTTGTCCCAGAGGGTCGGCACCGCGCACGTGAAGTAGGTTGGAAGGAGTCCTCATCTTGCAAACTGAGCGACAAAGAAATTAAGTAACAAAGTATACGAGAGGGACACAGTGAAGGGTATCAGACGTGATGATGGTCGTTGTAGAAGACATACGCAAGGCCACAGCTGTTCACTGCCGAGTCCCGACAGAAAGTATCATCGCCGACTCTTGACTTTTCGCATCCGGGCCCTGAATCCCACGGCCCAATTAGGGATGACCCTGACTGACCACTTATGTAATTCTAGCATACTGTGGCCCTTGTCATGAACAGAGTGAGAAGTTAGGAGGGGGGTTTGGGGGGCTCTGTCACCCCAATTAGGTTTAGGATAAGTTTGGGCTGTTAGGCTTAGGTGTTAAGTTGGGTTTTAGTTA
>NW_006760388.1:3400786-3404762 GCF_000271605.1 Fomitiporia mediterranea MF3/22
CAGAGTGAGAAGTTAGGAGGGGGGTTTGGGGGGGCTCTGTCACCCCAATTAGGTTTAGGATAAGTTTGGGCTGTTAGGCTTAGGTGTTAAGTTGGGTTTTAGTTAGGATTGGGGGAGGGGAATATTTATTTTCTTAGGAAAAGTACTTTATTTTGACTTAGTGAAATGTGAGAGGAACTACATGTGGCCAATTGGAGCTAACTAAAAATGGGCCGTGGGACTCAGGGCCCGGATGCGAAAAGTACGCGACTATCATCGCCATCTCCTGTCACAAGCATCTCCACCAGCGCTACTTTCGCTTAAAGGATAGAAACTAGGAAGTAAAAGGAAGCAAAAGTAGGCGCATCAAGACGGTACAAAACTGATGGCCGTGATGCCGATCCTTGATTCACCACTTGCAGTGCTATGCGCGGCACAACTCTGTACTAGTCGAAGTCGAAGCTAAGATAGATGGCGGTCAAGTATACTCAGTCAATGGGCTCCAGAATTAGGACTACCCTACGTAACTGCCTGCCTTATACCCTTACATCCTTATTGAAAGCATGCAGAAATTACACATGTCTGACTTTATCCGAGAGTCGGGAAAGCCGTTCTAGCAATGTTCGACAATTTCAAACGTTGCTAACGAAGTAGCGGCGACTTGCGACTGTATACGAGCCCTTTCTCGGCATATTCAATAATACAGCGGAAGGGAAGAATTTCCATTTGATACGTATTTACTGTGATAGAAACCAAAAATCCAGTGCCGTAAACATTTCCGCACTTCACAGGCTTCCGATACTGCGCAAGATATTAGGTTTCCGAACGGTGCAAGGACGGAAACAATGATGGAAAAGCCATGAGGCAGTCGCTCAAATACAGCGGTGTTCAGGTAAATGTCCACGGGAGTAAATAAAATTCCAAATCGCGATTGTCGGATAGATTTGAATAGTTTTCTTTGCATAAGCATTTTTAGCCATGACGTTTTACGGGTCACCCAAATCCGGTTGGCCAATAAATAGCAGTCATTCAGACAGCGTGAGTCTCAATGCCAAAAATACTGACACCACGCTACATAACAGTCAGAGGACTCTCGTCAGTCTGTATTGTCTATAAGCACACAAAGAAAACAGACCTTTCTGGGGCAGTTATCGGTTAACTTATTACAGCCAAATATAGATATGTTCTTCAACCCTTCACATCCATCGAGCAAAGCCTTCACAACAAAATCATCCACCTGGCGACAGAACCCAACATCAATTTTCTTGAGGTTCTTAGCTTGCTCTCCAATTGATAGAAGTGCCTCATTTGAAGTAGACTTGAAGCTATTGATATCCAGTTCTTCAAGGGCGAAACCGGAATGACTGAGAAGTCCAACTAATGTCTTATCCGCGAGTTCGTGGTTCCTTCGTAAGGAAACATGACGCATAGGGACATTAGTAGTGCTCGCGAAGAAATCGCCCATCGCGGCATCTGTAACCTCTGGGAGTTCTTCCAATACCAGCGATGTCAGGACACGAACATTGGGTGTCAGGCCTTCAGTAACGAATTCGTCTGTAAGGAGGTCGTTCTTGGAGAGATTGAGGTGGGTAAGGTTCGAGCCAACTGCATTGAGCAGCGCGATTACTGCCTCCGTGCCTAGGCTCTTCGAAGGCTCGCTCAAGTCCAGGCTCGTCAGGTTCTTGAAATTCTCAACGTATCCCAGGAATTCGTCGCTCATGAGTCCGATTTGGCTCAATCGCAGCTCCACCAGGTCAGTGCAATATTGCGCAAGACTTTCCATGCATTCTATGTCAAGACGAGGGGACTGAGTGATGAGAAGGCCGGTCAATTGAGGACATGCTGCGAATAGCGCTGTCCATCCATCCGGTCTGACAAGAAATGGACCAAGCAGTTCTAAGCGCTTGAGGTTGAGCATATGTTCGCCCCAGAACTTTATTGCAATGTCATTGATCATGCCACAAAAGTCCACTCGGAGTGATTCAAGAGCCGGGTTTAAAGAAGCCAGAGTGCAAAATGCATTTGGGCCAAGTTCTGACAAAAGTCATCAACCGATGGAAAATAAGATTATCGGGAAAGACGGACTAGTTGCATCATAGATCGTGAGTTCAGTGTTTCTCACGTCATAGAGAAGCATGGCGTTGTCAATTGTTCTGCAATATAAAGAAATTCGTTGTGAGACACGTAAAATGGCATGTCTTCTGAAGACGTACAAGCTACGGTTTCTTGCAAGTGCTCTTCCTATTTCAATCCTGTTCGTAAAACCAACATCCCCTAAAGCCTCGACATCATCGATGTGCTGACTGACGACCTATTTGAATGCTTCCGTAAGGTTCTGCTGTCAAAACCTTGAGCTTTATTCCAACCTTAATACACAAAGAAGCCAAGGAAGGTATTTCTCTATCTTCGTAATTTACGATCTTGCGCTTTTCTTCTGGAGCTTTCCGCTGACGAGGAGCGGACTTCTTCTTGAACGGGTCAGCACCGCTTGCTTTTGCACATAGATGACACAGCCAACCGGGGCCTGGAACTGCTGCCATAGTGTAACGGGTCTATGAAAGTGCATATTAGCTTCTACCTGAATACAGTAGAAGTAAATTTGCATACCACAGTGAATTGTTTCCCGCACTTAACACAGTCCTCAAAGCTGCCAATAGGAGGCTGGGCGGTACCTGAGAGACCCGCTCTCGTCCTATTGAACGACGCACCGCGAGATAGTGCATTGTACTCGTCATCCTCAGAGCCATCACTGTAGTCGTCATCGTCGTCACCCTTTTTCTTCCTGTTCTTCCTCGCTTTTGCTTTCTCTTTTGCCTTCATTTTCTCTTCTTCCTTTTTACTGAGCTTGCGCTTCTTCGCCGGTTTTTCGTCCTCTTCATTTTCTCCATCCAAATTGTCCGAGTCATACTCAACTGCCTCCTGCTAGTGTAGAGATTAAGTGGCTAGCAATATAAGCACAAATCCACATGACTGACCTGAGTCGTCTCTTCTACTTGGTTGGTTACGTCGCCATTGGCCGCATTACTTGGCCCAGCTTCAAAATGCTCTTCTTCACGCGTATTAGCTCTAGCCGCAATAAGTGTTGACGTGATGCCTTGTTCCTATGCACAGGAGAGTAATAAGTATAAATACGCCAGGCCTTTACAATGGGCTTACTCGAAGAAACTCTGTCAATGCAGACGTCGGACCTCGAACATTGTTACTCGCTCTTCTACTCATTTTCTCTCTTGCTTTTCGAAGAGTCTATGCAGTAAGAGGCCTTTTTGGTTAACAACGTCGAAAGATAAGAGCGTACATAGAAAGGTGAGGGCTTCAAGATGATGGCTGTAAAGTCGCGACGCGTCACGTCACGCGACAAACCTTATATAAATTACACGTCGTGGGTGTCTGCCACATCGCACTTTTGTGCAGAGCCTGACAAGGCAATATATGTACATGTAGACAATATAAGCGAATATAAGGACCCACAATGTACAAAAAAGATACGTCTTAGCAGTATATTCCAATACATTTTGTGTTCGTTTTCGTGATGCAGACTCAGAAAAGAAAATGATTGTTGGCAATGAGATCTTTCTAAGCAGTTATAATGCAGTTGCATACTTTTTGCATCCGGGCCCTGAGTCCCACGGCCCATTTTTAGTTAGCTCCAATTGGCCACATGTAGTTCCTCTCACATTTCACTAAGTCAAAATAAAGTACTTTTCCTAAGAAAATAAATATTCCCCTCCCCCAATCCTAACTAAAACCCAACTTAACACCTAAGCCTAACAGCCCAAACTTATCCTAAACCTAATTGGGGTGGCAGAGCCCCCCCAAACCCCCCTCCTAACTTCTCACTCTGTTCATGACAAGGGCTACAGTATGCTAGAATTACATAAGTGGTTAGTCAGGGTCATCCCTAATTAGGCTGTAGGATTCAGGGCCCAGATGTAAAAAGTTAAGAGTCTTATAATGCTTGTACTACCTGTTTGTAAACTATATATAGTGAGTCTACTTC
>NW_006760388.1:3417663-3425318 GCF_000271605.1 Fomitiporia mediterranea MF3/22
TTGAAAATGACCTTTTTTGTATTCTTCTCTGCTTTCACTCATTTTTGAAAGGAATTTAATACTCTATAGAGTGTTGTATTCATAAAATGCTAGACTACAAGTACCAATTTACAGAGTGTAATATTATTGTGTTTTGGGGAAGTTATATATTTGTTTTCACCTGTGTAATACTTTTGTCATATACTGTAAAGTTGTAACAATTGTACTACCTGTGCATTTGTGCAACATGTGTTGTAGGTGCTTGTGGGTGTTTTCCTTTTTGTTCACTAGACTACCCTGTATCCTACTACACATGTATACACATATATAAAGGGTTTTCGAGCTAAGGGTTAGGGGATTCTTTCTCCTTCTCAGTACTCAATTACTAGGTTATCCTAGTCAGTAGTTGAGTGTACTGGTAAAGAGAGAATCTTTGTGTAAGGCTAGTATACCTATCCTTACACATTTTTGACTGAACCCACCTTTCTATAAACCTGCTGGGCTTTGACGACCAGAACTGAGGGCTTGATCACCCTAATACATTCCTCACATTGCTCAGTACTCCTTTGAATTCAAAGAAATCAGTGAGTAGTTTGCAAATCTAAATTAGTGTTAGTGTTTTGAGGTCACAATGATTCCCTTAGAGTAGTTCACACTAGTAGGGGTTCAGTAGGCTCTGCTCATGGTGTATAGGCGTTGATACAAGTTGACTGTATAGTTGGTAATGTGTTGTGTACCATTATATGTGTTCTATGAGCTTCATCATCCTTATATTAAGTATTATATATACTATCTAATATTGTGTGTCTCGGATGTATGTCTCAGAAGACATGTCTAAGACATATGACACATTTATCCAGAATAAATGCTAACACTCCCCTTCAAACTTATACTAGTTGATCAGGCTAATATAATGTTTGATAAGTGTTTGTTTGTTGTTTTACTAATATCATTTACATCTACAATGTAAATGTTTCGTTTGCTTTGTATATTAAGTCCACTGTAAGTGTTGCATTCGTCCAATGTATTATTATAATGTTTGATGTAATAAATCAATTGTTAATTCAATTATGATTGCTAAGAGAGCTGCAGAATCTCTTTAGTGTTCGTTCGTTCATAGTTTTAATATTATTAATGTTATAGTCGTCACTATAATGTTTTATCATTTGTATGATAGTAGTTTTCTTGTTTGCAATTTAATATAATATGTTATAACTTTGTTTTGTTTGTTTTTCATGTCATATTGTTTGTTTTGTGTCATAGTATGTTTATTTCTTCATACTGTACTGTTCTGCAGTTGTTCTGTTATTCGTTTCGTTTGTATTCGTATTATTATATGTGTAGTTCGTTTTATATTCTTACACTCGTTGTGTAATTAGAATTGTACTTCGTTTGTATCGTTTCGTTTGTATAGTTAATACTATATTTAATAACAATGTGCATGTTATTAATTTGTTCATGTTAATTTGTATTCTTGTGCATTTGAATTGTGTTACTAGTAGTTTTTCCACTTTTACTTTTGCAATGAAACTGTTGAATCATGCTTGTAAAATGTGTTATTGATGTTATTATAATGTCCTCTATTCATCATGTATTATCTTCGTTCGTTTCGTTTTGTATTCATACCTTTTAAGCATTCAATTGTAGTTCTATACCTTTATATTGAAGCATTGTATTGTTTGCAATTCATA
The DNA here is from genome assembly GCF_000271605.1 of Fomitiporia mediterranea MF3/22. NCBI lineage: Eukaryota > Fungi > Basidiomycota > Agaricomycetes > Hymenochaetales > Hymenochaetaceae > Fomitiporia > Fomitiporia mediterranea. The sequence goes on from NW_006760388.1 coordinate 3,419,334, forward strand.
ATATCATGTATGATATGTCAGATTGCTTCATATTAAGGTTGATTGAGGTTTTATTCTTCTGTTATTTGTATTGTTTTATCATCTGACTGTTTGTAAGTCTGTTTAGGCACATTATTTATGTTTTAAACATATAATATGTTTGTATTGTTTTGCTGTTTTGCAGTAGATATATTTATTATCAATATATGTGTGCATTGTGTTTGTTATCATTTAATGTGTCCTTCAACTTTTACAAACTATAATGTTATTTGTATGTTTGTATTGTTTTATCATTGTGATAATGTTTTATTATCATTGTGTAATGTTTATTCGATTAATATATTGCTCTGCACAGTTATAATACGTGTTTGTTGCTTTTATTTTGTAGATAGATGAAGTAGTACACTTCACAGTTCTATTTTTCATCATATATTGTAATATTCGTTTGTTTTATTGCTTATTTTGTGTCAAATTCTGTTTGATATTGTTTTAATCATTATATTTGCTTTATTTGCTGAATATATGCATGCATTCATTATGAGATATGAATTTATTTCATTAATTTTGAGTGTATTGCTCATTTCGTTCATTATGATCAACATTATCTTGTTTGCTTTAAAAGGATTAATGTTTTGATTGCTGTTACGTCTGTTGCTTCTTTTAATTAACTTACACGAGTGCTTTGTACATCTAGTGTTGATTGCTTTGGGAATATGTACCATTCCTTGGCTACATTACATTAATTCTTAATTATCTGTCCAAATATTACTTTGTTTGGTTGATTATTTGTTTGCTATTATGTCCTGCATGCTAGGGAATAAGTGTTGTAAGTTTTGCATGATACATGATTGTTATTTTCAATGTATTATACGTTCCATTTGAGGAAAGCATAGTTGCATTCAATATTTCCATATAGTTTGTTATGTACCAGAGATGCTTTTCCACTCAACATCTTTGTATGTAGTGTACTTCTTTGTGTTTAGGTATATGCTCTGTAATATATTCGTTTGTAATACATTCGATTGGTGCCATATATGGTGTGACCATTAAAGATTTCAGAGAAAATGTCTCTTGCATAGGTATTTCATTGTTGAATTCAACAGATTCACTTCTTATTTGTTGCAATAACTTTGTAATTATGTTTTGTGGGATGTGCAAGGTTAAATAGTGATGTAGTCAATATTTCTGCATCATTTAATTGTTTGCTATGTTTCTATTATTCATTATGTTTTATGTTTTGTGAATTTTATGTTTGTGAATATATGCTATTACTCCCCTTCAATTTGAGAAGGTTTACTTTGAGCAATTGGCTTTTGTGTGTGTGTAATTAATTCGTTTGTGTGTTTTTGTCATTTAATCATTTGTTTAAGCATTGTGTATTAATGCATGAATGTGTTTTGTTCAATAACTTCAATGTTATTTGTTATTTTTGTCTGATTTTGTTATTAATTCTTTATAGCATTTGTACTCTTTGTTATTCAAGTTTATACTCAAATAGATTGCATGTATGCTTGTGTATTTCGTTTGATTATTATGTGTACATCCAAATAGTTTGTTAATCATTTGGTATAGTGTTGTTTTAGCAAGCATAAGTTTGCAATTTCGTTTGTTTTATTTGTATACATTATGATGTGTTGTTTAGATTTGCTCAGTATTGTTTGTCTTCTGTTTGATGACAAAAGTATTCAAGCTATAGTGTTTTGTTTCTGTTCTGTTTATGTATTTTATTCTTTTGTGATAGGCACAAGCTCAAGCAAGGCTGTTAATGAAGAATACACTGTTATGATATTGTTTGAACTTCAAATAGCTAATAATATGCTTTAAGTATTGATCATAGATTTATTCTTTACAAATTCTATCTTTCTGCCATTTGCAGTGATCTATTAAATCTGTTACACATTGTGTTTAATCATTAGTAAAGTGTCTGATTGAGTTCCAAACTTATGTTTGTTTCTTTTGGATTTCGTTCCAACATTCGTTTGTCTTTTGTGTACTTGGCAGCAGTGTTCTTTCTGTTGTATGGCCCTTTGGACTATCCAATATTAGGCTCTAATGTTTTGTAGCATTAGTTGTTTTGTTTGGTGTCTGTATTATTGTATTTTGTCACGTTTTTAAGTAATATTTAATTGTTTATATTGTTTATACTGATTGTATTAATTGTATTGACTTAATACTTCATTATCATGTATATCTTATTGATATATTATATTGTTACAATGTATTTGTAACTATTGTTTGTTCGATTTCACATTGTAATAGTAATTGTGCAAGGTATAAGATATGTATTTGCCTGTATAGTATTGATATTGTGTTGATATTATGCATATATGCATCATTATATTGTTTCATTGTTTGTAGCATTATGTTTTAATTTAATGTAATACTTTGTATAAGTATATATGTTTGTTATTATATGTTTAGACTGTTCACAACATTGTTTTGTATGTTTTATTACTTGTTTTATACATTATTATGTGTTTGTTCAATTGTATTTTGCATACAACATTGTGTTATTCAACAATTAATAGTTTTATGTGTTTGAATGTATTATTATTACTTTGTACGTTTGTATATTCGTTTATCTATGTGATATGTTTGTATTTTGTAAATATATGTTATTTATTGTGATCGTTCATTTGTGATAGTATAAATCGTTTTTATATTCGAGTTATTATGCTTTAGTAGCATTTATACTCTTGTTTTCGTTTTATTCGTTTGCCTAATCATTATTAGATTGATTATACGTTTGCAATATATTACTTTATATTGTTATTATGCTTTGCTAGCATTGTTCTTTCGTTTATAGTATTAATCATTTATATTATTGATATACTATCAAATGTTTGTTTGTTATGTGAGACGTTATTAATATAATGTGTCTCTGTAGTGTAAGATGAAGTAATTCAGTGTTTGGATATAGTATTATTGAGTACTCATTGCATTTAAAGCAACTAGTTCATCCGTCTGTATGTCTTAGACATCCAATACATTGTCTGTATCCAATATATGTCTTGTATTATGTATCCAATACATGTCTTGTTAGTTTAATAAATCAATGTGCATTTGGGATGCTCAGACAGGTGTGTCTAGGTCCACATAGATAATACGTTCTGGTTACGAGTATCAACCATATCTTGTTGTATAAAGTGATTGTAGTCTTCCAGACAAGACAATTTGCATTTGGTATGCTCAGATGAGAGTGCCAAAGGTTCATAGACAATTAGAATGGATTGTACATGTAGAATCAAATTGATTCAGTGTTAAATGGAGTAGTTCAATGATACTTATTGAGTTTAGTATGATTGAGTGTATCATATCATTTGTACTATGGTATATAGTACACTGAAGCGTTTGCAATGACAATTGTGGTGCATATAGTCATACATATAGCTAGTGAGGAGGAATCATAATCATTTAGATGATGATTTCGAAGAGTTGTGTTTGTAGAGGGTAAGATAAAAGTGTAGTAACAATGTAGACATGAGCAGGGAGTGCAAGGCTCATAACCTGTTAGTGTTTTGAGGTTGTGATGATTCCCTTAGAGTAGTTCACACCAGTAGGGGTTCAGTAGGCTCCACTCATGGTGTGTAGGCGTCAATACAAGTCAACTGCATAGTTGGTAATGTGTTGTGTACCATTATATGTGTCCTATGAGCTTCATTGTCCTTATATTAAGTATTATATATACTATCTAATATTGTGTGTCTTGGATGTATGTCTCAGAAGACATGTCTAAGACATATGACACATTTATCCAGAATAAATGCTAACAATTAGAGACACATATACTCTCACTATAGCTACTAGGATACTCAGAATGCTTGAGGGACACAAACGAATTGTTCCCCTCAATGTGGAGAGACCTCCTTGTTGATATTGCAAGAGGTGAGCATCATTCAGAAGTGCTGAAGAGCAGCTTTCCCTGAATGCAGAGAGATTCGAAACAGTGCACACTACAGATTTCAAATTAACAGAGCATGCAGACAATGGACAACAAGATTATCTGTTGAGTACTGAACACAATGTGGCCACCAAGCCTCAGCAGACAATCCTGGAAGGGCCCCCAAGTCCAGAAGTTGCTATTAACATGTTAGAGAATAAGTCCTTGTCTGTTGTGGGCTGGAGGCAATCTGATGACCCTTTGCCAGGTGATAAGTCCTTGTCTACACTAGGCTGGAGGCACCCTGATGAACTATTACATACAAGTAATGTAGAACAAAGGCATGTACCTGTACTGGCACATATTGTTAGACTGATGCACACTGTAGAGCAGACACTAGTGAGTGCTTACCTTACTAGGCTCACAGAAGTAGATAATAGTGGTACAGAGAGTGTAAATGCTCAGGAAACTGGCATTGAGGATTCTGTCAGTAAGAACAAGGGTATCAGTAAAGGAACAACACTTTCCTTACAGCAGGAAACATTCCAGAAGGCCAGAAAGACATTCAGAAACGTCCCTAGGCTAGAGACACCAAAAGCCATGAGTAGGCTAGCCAGTCCATTCAATCAAGGAATTGATATCAAGGAATTGAACAAGAGAACTCATAAGTACAATAGTATGTATCAGGAACATGAAGGAAACATTGATTTGGACACAATCAACCTATCTAAACTAACTGGAGACAAGTTAGCTAAATGGATGTATTATAAAGTACATTGTCAACACTTAGAAGCTACTAAAGGAATGCCCAAACAATTGGAAGATGCTCTACTGTTTGAAAGCACACGTCCTTGGAAGAAAGATCCAGGTAAACCTGTACCTAGTAATAAGAAAAGTGTAAGAGCAAATAAAGGAAAAGCTCCAGACATTTGTAATTACAGTCAGGTAGAACTTGACAGGTCCAGCAAAGCAGATTCTGATGTACAAAGAATGTATTTTCAGGAGATAGAGCACAGACGAAATGCAGAATCAGGACAATAGAATTTCAGAAATGAAGGCTATAGCAAGGCTCCCAGAACTCCTCAGGAATTACCAGTTCGTTTCAAGCAAGAAACATATTGCCCCAAGATAGAAAATCAAGGCAAGGACACATACTACAGATACAACACCCTAGGCAGGGCAAGGAGACACATTGCAGAATGAAATACCTGCATATATGCACCATCATACTAATGTTCAAGGATTGACACATACATCCAGCACAAAACACAATATTAAAATGAACAGACTGAACTCAGACGTGATACATACAGTTCTGGATGCCTCTGATAACAGCAAAGACGAATCAGAAACTGCAAAAGGTAAAGAGAGCAAGGAAAAGAATTTCCACTACAGTTCTGTACCCCTTATCAAGCACAGTACAGATAGGAATAGTAAAGGCCACAGAAAAAGAACCACACAAGATACCACTGAGCCACAAAGTGCGAATACACTGCAGACAAATAGATTCGCATCAGTGAGACCCTCAGACAACCTTGCAAGAAAGAGTTATGTGAATCGTGCAATACAGAGAGCAGAAATTGTAAAAAGGCAGGATCCTGACCTGGATCCAGGCAATAGCTCTTTGGATTCTTCAGATTCGAGCAGATACTCAAGTTCTGACAATAGCAATGATAGCAATGTATTATTCGAACCTACAGACATTGATTCAAGTAACTCTGAAGGTACTAAGAAGTGTAAAAAGCTTGCTAAGAGGAAATGGAACAAGGAACTTCTGAAATTGAAGATACAGATGCAGAGTACAAAACCTATCATTCCTACAGTTTATTCAGGTGAACCTAACCTTCAAAGATACACCAAGTTCGTCATGGAAGTCAATCAGTACATGAAGCAATCAGGTTTACATTATTTCCCTAAAGAACAAGTGGGAGTACTACCTAATTTCATTAAAGGACAAGCTATAGACTTCTATCTACAGAAAATAGGCATGAACGAATCTTAATGGACCTTATCACAATTCTTTAAAGGTCTAATAGACTTTTGTTTCCCATCTAACTTTGCAGAAATACTTAGGAAAGAGTTTAATACAATGAAACAAGGACACAGAGTCATACAGGAATATTTGT
>NW_006760388.1:3427334-3437763 GCF_000271605.1 Fomitiporia mediterranea MF3/22
TTCAACACTCTGGATGGAACAATGGTTAGTGAAGTAATGCAATTAGGTGATTGTAACAGCAGAGCCACCTATCAAGTGTTAATGAACCACATTTTCCAACCTTACTTAGGTGACTGGATAGATATCTACCTAGATGACTTAGTGATTTATTCAGACACGATTGAGGATCATATGCAACATCTCAGAACTGTCATTGATATATTGTGCAAGGAGAAATTCTACCTCAATGAACATAAGATACAATTGTTCCAGAAAGAATTGAAGATACTAGGCCACATTATCAACGATCAAGGCATTAGAATGGACCCTCATAAAGTCGATTCTATTCAACAATGGAAAGTACCTACTAATAAAGATTTGTTACAAGGTTTCTTAGGATCAGTAGGGTATTTAGCACCCAATATACCTCAGTTACACATTTCTACAGGTATTTTATCAAAAATTGCAGGAGAAACCACATTTTTCAGATGGACATTCACTGAACAGCAAGTGTTTGATCAAATAGTAAAGCTAGTATTGGATTTCAGGCATAATCACAGGATAGTATTGGACTACAGTAAGAATGCACCACCTATCAACATCATTACAGATGCTTTGGCTTCAGGAATTGGAGGAATAGTCAGCCAAGGTCATGATTGGAAAGATTCCAAGATAGCAGTGTTTTTCTCAGCAAAATTAAACCCTGCACAACAGAATTACCTAGTACACAATGTAGAATTACTAGCAGGAGTAGAAACTATGCTAAGACACAAGAATCTACTACAAGGAATGCATTTCTTTTGGTATACCAATCACAGAGCGTTAGAACACATTCTAAGGCAACTAGTATTAAGTGGAAGACAAGCCAGATGGCTAGAGAAGATATCAGACTTCGATTTCACTGTAAAATACATTCCAGGCACTACAAACATTCTTACAGACATGTTATCACACATATACTCAGGAGATTTACTAGGAACAACTCGATCTCAGTAAGAATATACATTGCAACTTGATAACAATGATCTATCAAGGATTAATCAAGTCAGGAATAACATTTCACAGCTGTTAGAGATACAGGATACTGTATATATTGAGGCTAGACTAGCAGCAGTAAGGAAAACTTCACCTTGAGGATCAATTACAAGTCGACTACACAGCAGAAAGGCTAGATTAATTACCAGACATGCCAGAAACTCACAGACAGACCTCTAAACAGAGGGCAGGCCTGCTACAAGGACTAGAAGCCAGTTTACAATACTAGAGAACACAGAGTGAGATCAGGAAACGGACACACACAGTAAAGTATCAGAAACACTACCTCAGGACACTGAACAATCAGATTTGCATGAAATAAATTCACCTGCAAACGTACCAGACACCAGAAGTAATATGCAAGGATACAGACATTCAGACAATGATATTAGATCGGAAATTAATGATCAGAACGTCCCAGTACTAAAGAATGCTACTGATCAACTCTGGAACTCAATTGAACCACAGTTACCTGATATTATAGCTCAATCTTCACTGGATTTACAATTCCCAGAATGTCTCAAAGGCAGATATTATGAGGATAACTTCTTCAATCAGATATTATAAGATCTGAAGCACTTCCAGAATTTTCATGTCAAAAATGGACTCATATTTCGCTAGGAGGGTGAGAGGTACATACTTTGCATACCTAGAATTCTAATACACAACAGAAACACTAGGGAAATTGTAATAGAGCATACACATTCTATTTTGGCACACCTAGGACTGTGAAAGACACTTTTGTACCTTAGAGAACAAGTTTGGTGGAAGGATATGATCATAGACATTAATTCCTACTGTGATTTGTGTCATACATGCAAGATCAGCAAACCTAACAATCAGAAACCGTTTGGTTTACTACATCCACTCTCAGTACCTAATAGGCCTTGGGAAGGCATAGGAATGGACTTTGTTGGACCTTTTCCTGAATCAAAGAACTGTTTGGGACCTTTCAATATGATTTGTACAGTTATTTGTCTATTAACTAGTATGGTACACATTATTCCTACTAGGCAAACATACAGAGCAAGAGAAATCACAGAGATAGTATTTGAAAACATCTAGCAACTGTGATTCCCTATTCACCAGTACGTTTTGGAGAAGATTACATGAACTTATAGGTATTAAATTGAAGCTATTGAGCACATATTATCCACAGACTGATGGATTGACTGAGAGAATGAACAGAACAATTACTCAGATGCTCAGACAGTGTATTTCTCCTAAACAAAAGGATTAGATACATAAACTACCTATGATTGAGTACACTATCAATACAGTAAGGTCAGAAACTACAGGATATACACTATTCTTTCTAAATTACAGCCAGATGCCAAGGAACTTGATATGGAACAACCCTAGGAAGGATGAATATCCCAGAGTAAGGACTTATGCTCAGAAAGTAAAGGATGCAATACTACAGGCACACAATGCAATCCTTCAGACAAGGGTAAAGCAAACTAGACATGCTAATAGACACAGACAACCCTCTTCCTTTGAATTAAACAATCTGGTGTATGTTTCTACAAAGAACATGAATCTACCAAGACAGCAAGCAAGGAAACTAGTACCAAAGTACATAGGACCTTACAGAATAATCTGGAACACAGGAAACAAGGCATTTGAACTAGATCTACCTAGGGAAATAAGGAATCATAACATACACCCAGTATTTCATTCATCACTACTTAGGATACATGTTCTAAACAATGATAGATTATTCCCTAGAAGGGAAGTAGGACAAGTTACTGGATTAAACAATGAGAACAAGGAATGGACAGTAGATTCAATTGAAACTCATGCAGGACAAGGGACTACTGCTTTGTTCAAAGTACTATGGAAGTCCAGAGATCACACATGGCTACCCTATGATAAAATTGCACACCTTGAGGCATTAAAGGAATACTTAGACATACTTGGAATCGATTCTATCAATGCACTAACTCTAGGAAAGGGAAAACTCAATACTGATGACCCTCAGGTTAGTATCAGTCTAGTAAAACATGAGGCAACCTTTCAAACACAATGCTACAGCATGGACATACAGGTAGACATATGTAAAGGCTTTAAAAACTGTGCATATAGTCACTTTACTGTGCATATCATGTCTACTACTCAAGAATCTGTTACTCATACATTTGCATCTGCTTTTCTACAAGGCACAAATATGCCTCATCCTCCTCTACAACTCTTAGTTGGCCCTCAAGTACAACCAATCACACAGGATTGGGTTACTCACAACCACAGTACAAGCACTGACTATGTTTTCGATCAAGAGGAGCTCAAGGAGATTGCAGCTTTCTCCAGGGCTATCCACAACAATTCCCTTGACCCTACTATGCAACTCCCAGAGTGTTATCTCATTGTATTATGCTTGTATAACTTCCACATTCCTTCTCATACAAGACTGAGCCTGCTACCACTGTTCCAAGACCACATTCAACATGCTAAGATGATGCAAGTGTCCCAGGACTTTGTATACTGTAAGAACATAGCTTTGAACCAAGGTAAATGTGTATATATTCTGCATTATATTATTATGAGCACATATACCTTACTATTTTACTTAGGTGCAAAGTGTAGAGCTGAGCAAATCAACAATGGAACCACTATATTCCACTCACACAACTGTAAATGCCCTTAGATCGATTTGCAATTACTCTTGACGTCCACCAATCTTACTTTGGTACTTGATATGAGTGCTCTGAGCTCATTCAACACTCAAGGCATTACTCTACTGCTGAATCTACTGCTTTCTACTCAATTTGACAGCCATTCTGACCAATCTGCTATGAGTTCCACCAGTTCCACTGCAGAACATGTCCAAGCCGGACAGGAACACGTCCAGTCCACTACAGGACTGATTAAAGACACACCCATGGCTGCAGAGAACGTCCTAGTGTAGTAGTACTGAACTTTGTAGTAAGTTACTAACATTTTCTTTTGTTTTTGTGTTGTTATTTCGTTTATTCCAGTACTAACTCCCTTAGCATTTAGGACTAAATGCTGGAGGGTGAGTGTAACAATTGCACTACCTGCACATTTGCACAACATGTGTTGTAAGTGCTTGTGAGTGTTTTCCTTTTTGTTCACTAGACTACCCTGTATCCTACTACATGTGTATATGCATATATAAAGGGTTTTCGAGCTAAGGGTTAGGGGATTCTTTCTCCTTCTTGGTGCTCAATTACTAGGTTATCCCAGTCAGTAGTTGAGTGTGCTAGTAAAGAGAGAATCTTCATGTAAGGCTAGTATACCTATCCTTACAAAAGTCTATCCTAGAGTTTAATACTTTAAAATGCTGTTTAATGAAGGAGGACAATCAGACACTTACAGAACTTATTTGGATCTCTTCCAATCAAAGCTGTCTATTCAGTCATAATAATATTGAAAGGGCAGCTAATTAACTCCTTAAGGTATGATATAATACAAGTTACAAGCCTGTAGGACCTACATTTGTTCAGAGATTCCTAGAGTGTCATTATACTAAGCTAAAAACTTACTAGAGTTCTCATCTTAATACACAATAAGTAAATAGCCTAAATCTAACAACTGTTAGTAAATGGTTTAACATTCTGGAGGAGGAAACTGTAAGATCTTTATAATTTTATTACAATATATATACAATACTTACATTATACTTTACAAGTTTACAAAGTCTACAATACATTATAAGCAATGTAACTTTTTCCTAATAGAGTCACAGGAGTGAATAGAAATAAGCTAGCAGCTTTTAAGAGGAGGAAATTTTGTACAGAGAGAGACAGAGGCCTAGGAGGAGTTGGTAGGATAGTTAGAGTGTGCCAGTATGACAAGAGTCACAGTCTGTTCAAAGGAGTGCTTTTTGTAACATTTCCCTCATTTTTTCTTACCTCTCTATTAATTTTTTGGGGCACTCTATACTTGTATAATTTTTACATAGTATACTAATCATAGTCTAGAATGTATATAATAGAAAAAAAACAAGAAATTTTTTGTATAAAAAATTATACAGAGGGTTCAAAAGGTTGTGTTTAAAGGACTGGTGAATGCCTGTACTACTGTTTGTATAATTCCTTAGAATAGTAGTGCACATGATTTTTTTGTTACATTGTGTTCAACTTAGTAAAAATTACAGAAAAACATTGATTTCTCCATTAATATACAACATTATCTTATAATTAAGTAATGAAAAATTAGATAAGATAAAGATTTATTATAATATGAAAAAAAGTGAGAGATTTAAGGCTTGTTTGATAGATATAACAAAATGAAAGTGTATCTGCCTAATTCTGTTACAGTTCTCTACTCTTGTACCTTCAGTTCTAAGGGTTCTGTACCCTTCTGTACTAGAACTCAGGACTTCTGTCCCTTGAGAGTACTGTCTATAGACTATATGTGTACTGACTCTTACTACTACCCCTCCTTACTTTATCATTCTGTTCCTTTGACTACCCTTTCATTCTTTGTTCATTCTATAGTCTCTTACCCTTTGTCCATCCCTTCATTCTTTGTACCTTTATCTTTGACCTTCCTTTCTTTCATTCTTTATAGCTTATTATTCTTAGTAGCTTATACTCCTTAAGTACTCTTGTATAGTTTAGTATATATAGGTGTACAAGATCAGACTAGTTCTATAGTCTTGATCTTGTCTACTCTAAGCAGTCCTGTACTCTTAGGCTCACTCTATATACTCTACTCTTGTCTTACTCACTCTCTCTGTCTGTTCTACAAGTTCTGACTATGTTCTAGTACTTACATTCTATATTTCTGTTATATAAGATAGTTGTAGTCTGGGTCCCCTTGCTAAGCCTTCAGGTCCCCTTTATACTGTTACTGACATTAAATTAAGACTACTCATTACTACCCTACAACTCTCCTACATTTCAGGCATTAGTACTTACTATTGTGTTAATCTCTTTTCTTTGTCCTAACCCTTTTACATTTCTAAATTTTAAACTTTCTAAACCCTTTTAAACTTTTGCCACCCTTCTTCTATTCATTACCCCTTTTAGTGTAGTACTGATTCCTTTGTAGTGTAAACATGGACCCTCCTACACTGACTGTCACCCTTACTGTCCTACCAGATTAGTAGTTACAAACAGACCTAGCTTAATATGTATAGACCTTTATCTAAGAGGCCTTTACTAACTATGTACTCTCAGCCCTCTTAGAACCTGTTCCAATTGTTCTAGAAGTCACAACCTATTCTAGAAAGAAAGTACATGTAGTCTACCCTTCAGACTTTAATAAGTAGTACTTTGAGGACTTTTAGTACTAAGTCAAACTATATATGACTACTACTTTAACTAATCTATTCTTAGATCTTGATTGTGTCCTATTTGTCCTCTCCTTTATGAAGGAAGGCAACACAGCCACCTGGGCCTAGAACTGGATTAAAGGCTATCAGATTAGAAGCCTGATCTGACTTTAGAACAATGAGTTGTATTTAGAATTTATAAAGTAGCTCTATACTTCCTTTATTAATCTGAATAAGAAGTATAATGTATAGAACAAGCTTGTGTCTCTATAACAGGACAAACATTCTACTAATACCTTCTTTCAGGAGTTCAATATTCTGGCCTAGAAGGTAGGATTTGTACTTAGGTTTAATAATGTTCTTATTAGAATGCTTGAAAAAGCTCTCTACCTAGAACTAGTTAATAAGATTCTTAGAATGATACTAGAACTAATTACTTACACTGAGTAGAAGACACACACCATTTCCTTCAACCAAGCTACAGTTTGGATGTATTAAGTCTGTACAGAATGTTTACACATGTGTCTAGCTCTAACAGTTCTGAGCTCTCAGATTAATCCACCTGTAATTTACAATTAATCTGTTCTGATAAACATTAGAGAAGTCTGAAAGTAAGGAGTATACTTTGTCTACAGAAAGTTAGAGTACTAAATTAAGGACTACTTACAGAAGTAACAGTATATCTATTAAGTCATTAGAGTAATAATGAGTAACAAGCAGGATTTATAGTAAGAAGCCTTTTTTACAAATTTAAAAGTTACCTTAGAACTCTTAGACTCTAACTATGTATCTTAGGATTTTGTAGAGGCCTAACAGTAAATGTGACACTAAAGGGTTATGACTCAGATTTTTTAACAGTCACTTTTGATTCAATAGACACTGTAGGATTAGAAGTAAATAAAGTAAGAAAAGTAGAAAAAGTAGAAAAAGTAAATCAACAAAATTATTTATTAAAAAGAAAAAAGCTGAAAACAAAAGTAGATAGTTCTCTTAGTTCTTCTGATTCTTTTGATTCTTCTCTTTGTACTTCATCCAAGTCTAAATCTGTACAATCTAACCTACTACTTCTGTGTTCTAAAATCTTAGAATGTTTGAAACACTATCTAGCCCTATTTACTACTCAGTAGTTTGTCTGTAGTATTAAGTAGGGATAGTCTCAGCTAAGTTTACAGTTAAGAACATAGATCTGTCCTTGTTAAAAGAGAGAGGTTAATAAGAAAATGTTAGTACATATACTCACTCTCTTAGACAACAAGACTGTACAAGCTGTATGTTCCCTTTAGAACAAGTAGCAATTTATTAGAGAATGTTCTAAGTACTAACTCTAGGTTCCTATCCTTTTGGCTCCCTTCTCAGGATTCCTCCAGATCTAAACAATAGTTCTAGTAGACAGTAAATACACTAGTTTATACATTAATAAGGCCTTTGTGTAAGAATACTACCTTTCTACTTAATATGTTCTACTTCTAATCCTAGTATACAATACAGACAGAACTCTGAACTGAAATGGTCAGATTACTAAGTTTGTCTAACTACAGATAACTATTTAGGATCATAAGGAAAGTATTAAGTTTAGAGTTACTAACCTTAGAAAGACAGACATCTTTATTAGATTTAAATAGCTTAAGGCTTACAACCCTACTATTAACTAGTTAGAGTAGACACTCACATTTAATTAGTGTTCTAAGTCTTACAACTATCTTACACTACTGTCCTAAGTAGATGTGAATACTTCCAATGTTACTAACAGTTCTAATAAAGGTGACTAGTTGTTCTTCTTCAACTAGGATAGATATGTAGACACATATTCTAGTTAAGGTAGAATAGAGTCAATCTGAAGGATGTCTAAGACAGAACTAGTTCAGAACCCTCTCAGAACAACTCTACTCTAGAACACACATAAACCCAGCCTACTAGATTTTGTCTAAGAGTTTCCTAAAGTCTTTAGTAAAGAGGAATTTGACTAGCTTCCTAAACACTATTCTTAGGACTATACAATCAAATTGACTAAGGGTTTCTAACCTAAGGATTGTAAGGTCTACTTACTCAACAGAGACAAGTAGGAGGTACTCAATAAGTTCCTTTGGGAAAATCTTTAGAATGGCTAGATTCAACCCTTAAAGTCCTTTATAGTCTCCTCTTTCTTCTTTGTCAAAAAGAAAGATAGAAAGCTCTACCTAGTTTAGGATTATTATTGTTTTAATAAGGGTACTGTCAAAAACAAGTACCTACTCCCTCTGATTCAGGAGCTTATTAATAAGATACATATATTCAGGGTTTTTACTAAGTTAGATATTTGGTAGGAGTATAATAATATTTGGATCTAAGACAGAGATGAGTAGAAGGCTACATTCTGAACCAATTATAGATTGTACAAACTAACTGTAATGTTCTTCAGACTAACTAACTTGCTTACAACATTCTAGTCATTCATAAATCATATTCTTACAGATCTGATTAACTTAGAGTATGTTAGTGTGTATCTAGACAACATTCTGATCTTTACTCAGACAGTTGAGCACTATTACTGACTGATCCAAACAGTTCTATAGTAGCTCTAAGATAATAAACTGTTTCTCTAAGAAGTAAAGTGTTCTTTTGTACAGGAGTTAGTAGATTATCTAGGCTTTGTAATTGGTGGAGGAGAGGTCTGTATGGATCTAGCAAAGGTAACTGTAGTTTGGAACTGGCTACAACCTTAGAACCTGAAACAGGTCTAAGTATTCCTTAGGTTTGTAAACTACTACTAATACTTTATTCAAGACTTTAGTACTATTACCTAGTCCCTTTACAATCTTACTAGCAAAGATGTTCCTTAACAATAGGGTGATTAGTAGTAGTCTGTGTTTAAGTCTCTCAAGTAGGCTATTACTAGTAAGCCTGTATTAATAGTTCTGACAGTTGTAGACAAGTTCTGAGTTAAAGCCAACTCTTCCAACTTTACAAATAGAGTAGTACTGTCTTAGTTTATTAATAGAAAGTAGTGTCTAATAGTGTTCTAATTAGAATCCCTCTCTATAACAGAACAGAACTACCCTATCTATAACAAGGAACTTTTTACAATTGTCTGTTCTCTAAAGGAGTAGTGTTAATATCTCCTTAGTACTATACAGAAGTTTAAGATTTAGAGTAATTACTTTAATCTCTAGTACTTCTGAGCACCTTAGAAGCTCAACCACTATTAGGCTTGCTAAATGTTAGAACTGTAGGACTACAACTTTATACTGACTTACAAACCTAGAACACAAATAATGAAAGCTAATTTACTCTTAAGATAAGTAGGTTATGAAAGGGGAGAGAATAATAACAAAAATCTTGTTCTCCTAGACAATTCCTGTTTTGTATCTGAGACAATCTAAGAGATCTGACTCAAATCCAAGAATGTTAACTTTGTCACCTATATACAGTAAGCTCTAAGACACACACAGGACTAGGTTATAGTAAAGTAGTTAGAGAAGTAGGCTAGGGATTAGAAGAAGGATAAGAATGGACAGGTTTACTAAGAAGGCTAACTGTACATTCTAAAGGATTGAAAGCTGTAAGAGGACATTGTCTAAACTTATTATAACAATCTGACTATAGAACATTCAGGCTAACACAAAACACAGGAACTTATTACTCAGAACTACTAGTAGCTAGGAATGTAGAGGGAAATTCTAAAGTATGTGACTAGTTATAATATGTACTAATAGACTAAGACCTACTAGACAAGGGTTTAGACTCCCTTACATTCATATCAGATCCTAGATCACTCTTAGGAAGAAGTCTTAGTAGACCTGATTAGTAAGCTACCTAAGTCTTAGGGTTACAACACTATCTGTGTAATCATTAACTGATTCTCTAAGCAAGTCTACACAGTTCCAACCTAAACAGAACTTACTTCTAAAGGTATAGTGTGTATCTATTAGAATTATGTCTTCCAGTTGTACAGACTCCCTCAGAAGCTTATTCACAATCACAGACTACAATTTGAGTCAAAATTCATATAAGACTTGTACACACTTCTCAGAATTTAAGAGAACCCTTCTACTACATATTACTTACAGACTGATAGTCAAACTGAGTAAGTCAATTAGAAGATTGAGCTCTATCTTTAGATGTTTATCAATCATTAGTAATCAGATTAGTCTGAATAGTTAGCTCTGACAGAATTTGTGTATAATAACTAACAATACT
>NW_006760388.1:3447892-3465045 GCF_000271605.1 Fomitiporia mediterranea MF3/22
ACTACTCAGTCCCAAGTCTTGAGTTAAGCTTTTCCAAACTTAGTTACTGTATTTTACAATTCCTAACAGACAGTCCCTATTCTTTCTCAATCATAAGAGACATTTGTATTAGAAGACAGTTCCAAACTGGAACAGTAGTTCTGAATCTGTAACAGACTTTGTAGAACAGATACACAAGACTAGGGAGGACACACAAGCTCTTTTAAAGAAGGTAGTATAGGTTATAAAGTAGAACTATGATTGGAAGAGGTCTACAGCTAAGAATTACTAGTCTAGTAACAAAGTTATGCTAGAAGCTACTAATCTAACCTTAGATTGCTTAATAAAGAAGTTGGACAACAAGCACTTCAGACCCTTTGTCATTAAAAAGAAGGTTAGTACCTCTGTCTACAAACTCTAACTTCTAATAATATGAAAGTACATACACCTAGTGTTTAATAAGGTTCTGTTGTCTTAGTACTATGATCTAAGTTTTCCTTTGTAACAAAGACTCCTACTGCCTCTACCAGAACTCATTAGTTCTGAACTAGAATACAAAGTAGAGTACATAGTAGATACTAAACTACTGTGTAGAAAACTCAAATTCCTTGTTTACTAGAAAGGGTACCTAGTTGAAGAACACACTTAGAAACCTACTAAGAACCTTACTCATACTCCTAAGACAATCTAAGACTTCTATCAGCTTCATCCTAGTACTCTGTACAAACTCAGCCTTACAGATTTCCAAGCCCTACTGTTCTAACCTATACTTAAACTACTAACTAAGCTTAATGTTCACTAATCAGGACAATTGGTTTTAGAGGGAGGGTGATGTTACAGTTCTCTACTCTTGTACCTTCAGTTCTAAGGGTTCTGTACCCTTCTGTACTAGAACTCAGGACTTCTGTCCCTTAGAGGTGCTGTTTATAAACTATATGTATACTAACTCTTACTACTACCCCTCCTTACTTTATCATTCTGTTCCTTTGACCACCCTTTCATTCTTTGTTCATTCTATAGTCTCTTACCCTTTGTCCATCCTTTCATTCTTTATACCTTTATCTTTGACCTTCCTTTCTTTTATTCTTTATAGCTTATTATTCTTAGTAGCTCATACTCTGAGTACTCTTGTATAGTTTAGTATATATAAGTGTACAAGATCAGACTGGTCCTGTAGTCTTGATCTTGTCTACTCTAGGTAGTCCTGTACTCTTAGACTTACTCTATATACTCTACTCTTGTCTTACACACACTCTCTCTATCTGTTCTACAAGTTCTAACTATATTCTAGTACTTACATTCTGTATTTCTGTTGTGTAGAATAGTTGTAGCCTGGGTCCCCTTACTGAGCCTTCAGGTCCCCTCTACACTGTTGCTGACAAATTCCTAATCTATCAATATTCCTTTGAAAATTCTGTAACCTCTCTTAGTATATGGATAAAATCTAGAGAAAGACACTTAAATTATTTTATTCATTTCTTACATATCTTTCCAAATTTTGAGAGACAGGGGTACTGTATTTACTTTGTTATTAAGGTAATTTTACACTAACTACTTATTCAGTCCCTAACTTCAGAACCTTACTGCCCTTTTCATAAGTATTGTCACACTTAATAATTTATTATTTTTTGTCACAAAAGTAAACAAAACAAAAAAATGATGAATCATCAAGTGTGACAATACTTATGAAAAAGGTAGTAACAGTTTGTAAATTATGATCCAGCATGTGTAGACCTCCTTTATAGCTGTAATAAACAGTATGAGACAGGAGTCTTATATCTTTAGATTTCAGGAGTTCTTGTCATTTAGTTGTCTCAAAAGCACACTCTTACATAGTAGAGCATCTTGTTCTTAATAAAGTACATACAACAGGGCAGTAGATAGTATTAACAACAATAAAGAGTATATAAGAGTCTCCCTGTTAGAGGGGCAACAGTGTATTGTCAAGTAGTTGAGTACTTAGCACACAGAGAAAGTACTACTGTGGCAGGAAACTCTACTACAGTATTGTAAAGGATTCAAAGGCTAAACACAACAGAGAAAAGGAAAGATACATCATATCTTACATTTGATCATATAAAATAAAAACTTATTGTATAGCAAAATGCAAAGCTCAACTGATACTGTATGATAGTAGTCTCAGTTGGGAGGCAGGACATCCCTTCAAGAAACAGGTCAGTACTAGCTTAATAAAATAGAAAATGTATAATACATACAAAGGGCCCTTTGTACAGGCCTCATCCTAAGGCATGACAACACCTGACTTTGAAACTGTTGTAGCACTACTCTCAGACATTGTACAAGGCCTTTCACCCCTAACTATCAGTTGGCTAAAGAAAAGCTCTGCCTTCTGCTCTATGGTTTCAAGGATGAAAAGCACTTCAGTTACTAGAGGTGTAACCTACAAATAAACTTGAGTATACAAACCTCAAGTATAATATAGTAGTAGATTGTGTAACAATGCTAGCTCATTATACAAATTGAAGTAGAGGTAGTAACCAATACAAGACAGCCTGGACACTCTAATGTAAGGGTACCCTTTGATTCTAGACTTAATGTAATACACAAGGACAGTACATTCTGTGTGAATGTCCAGAGCCTATACAGCTTTAAATACAAATTTGAATTTAATCATCTTCTGTATAAAGTCATTATAACTCATTTTCCTGTAATCTTCAAATAACTTCTTAATGTGCAGGTCACTCCTGAAGTTGTAGTTAATATACTTAATATGACTTTCAGCATATATGACATTAAGCTGCTCCCTATCAAGTATAAATCCACACATTACTGATTCACAAAGTAGGAGCAGTTGTCAGATGCTTGCATCTATTATTAATAGCTTTTCTGCCATGTATTGAAACCTGTCTTAATTAGGATGATTGTACAGAGTTTACACATACTTATAAACTAGAGAATAGGTCTGTCAGACAGGTTAATTTGTTATAATAACTGATAATACATACTAAGGTTGTTCAAAAATGTGACTCCTCCCCTGATACACCTTACTAGATTGTTTACAACTGAACAAAATTCCAAAACATCTATTAGGTCTCTGCCTTCAAAAGCATACTGTTGATAATATTTGAGGACCTGAATTAGAGTATTAACAAGCTCCTACTGTGTGTCCATTACTTTAGGTAGACAGATGGCTCTAGGGTATTACCTGTGTGGCTTTGTAGGACTTGGTAGCTTGGAAGAATGTCTACTTTCCTTGTCCTACACCTTCTTACTTACTCTTACATTGATCAGTGTATTATATATACTGTACATTACTATCTTGTTATAATACTACTTTATGTAATACTTAGAGAACATATAGTAAAGCTGGTAAAGTTTGAGTGTTGAATTACTTGGGACAGTATTATCTTCAGGAGTTTTCTCACCTTCTGTTCAATCTACTGTTGATTGTAATGACTTGAGGATTCCTTATATCTGTTGTAAGTAGTTCTCTACTATAGTCAACTTATTTAGTAATCTGTTCTCTCTAAGGCAAAGAATGACTTGATTGTTGTCTGTAGGAATGTAGTCAACAGTGACTACCTCTCCCCTTGATTGTGACACAAGGAGAGATGCTAAGGCATCAAGGACTTGTATGAGTCTCCTATGACTATAATTGTAAAATGGTAATTCTGAGATATTTATTAAGGCATGAATTACTTCTTACACATTTCAAGGTAACTTGTGTATTTTGGGAATCACAAAAGTTTCATCATAGTAAGCAGCAAGTATATACTCTACAGTTGAAGAGAGTGAGTAAGTAGAAGGAACTTTTTTTTTTGAGACAACTTGAAACAGCTTGTCTAGAGGAGTAAATAATATAGTAATAATGACAGGAAGTAGGCACAGGGGAGTAGACAATGTGAACAACTGTGATGTGGTGAACAGAATGAGAGGAGCACTTTTAAGGTATGTACTAAGTGGTACAACCTGATGTAGACTCTTCCAGAAAGTTCTGTACAGAGTACAGAAAATACATTTACTATACAGTTACTTTATTACTTTCTCTTATCCCTTGTACTTTCTCCTCCTTCCTCTCACACAACCACCTTTCTACTCTAATCTGATTGAGTAGATCCTACTAGAATGGATCCCTCTAACAAGATTGACTTTACTCAGTTCCTATAGAATTAAGATTATGTGGCTCAGAGACTTACACAGTCTGTATTGTAGAATGTAGGATTAGAGAACACAAAGTATGGTGCCCTCCTTTGTTCTACAAGCCTAAGATTTCATAATAAAAGTATGTTTATTCCTTTAAATGTCAATTTACATGCTTAGCTCAAAGATATCCTGAGTAATAGAAGAAACTCTACACTTGCTCTAATGTTATCAAGTACACTTGCTAGTACAGTTGCTTGTAAACATTGTAGTTATCTCCTGATTCTGTCCTAGGCATTTGACCTTCCTAACACAGTCATGCCTTGAGAAGAGAGAATACTTGCTTAATAGGATTGAAATCTGGTGAGTATAGGGAAAGATATTCAAGCCTGACACTCTTATTCTCTTTGTTAGTAAATAATCTAGGTATAAAGCCTAGGCTCTACATACTTTGCTTCAACCATCTCTCAGATTTCTAGGGACTTGTGGATCAGACAGTTATCTATAACTAAGATAGATTGTAGCTTAGGAAATGGATTCATGTACTCTAGTATACTACTAATAAATGTCTTAAAGAGTTCAGTGTTAAAGGAACCTTCAACAATCATACAGTCTACAATTTGTCTACAGTAATACTAGGGAGGATAGAATATCTTAGTACTGTAAGTGTTACTAATTCATTCTAGCTTATAATAAGAAATCTTACTGTTTGCCCTACATAAAGAATGTCTTACAAACTGCTCACAAGCCTTCTAAGGCCCATGCCTGATCTCTCATATATGTATGTCAGTCACAAGCACTTTCATCTGCAAATACTATATACTAAGGCCTATAATATAGGGACATGTATACTCTAAATTCAGCCTGTAAGAGTTTATTCTACTCTTGTGTGTGTCTTGTTGTCTATAAACCTAAGTTATATCCTCCTCTAACAGATGAAGTGTCTCACACACCTTTTTTAAAGTGAAACCAACTCTTTTTAAAGTCCTATATACTGTTGTTTCTGAACACTTTATACTACATTACTTTTCAAGCATCTTTTTCAATTCATCCAGGTACAAATCATTTTGAAATTCTATCTGACTACATATAAACTTAATATTGTAAATATTTAATGTGTAAGTTGATTTCTTTTGACATGATAAGAGCCTCTTATACTTACTCAAGTGTTATTATAGTCTAATAGTCTTAGCCTACCTCTATTTGACAGCTTTTGTACACAGGTAAGATACTCTGTACCTGACTATGTCTTCAGGATGTGGTAGACTAATGACAAAGGTATATCCAGGTAAAGGGAAATGTTGGCAACAGATAGATTGCAAATGCATCACATTCAAACTGTTGCTTCTTTCAGTAAAGGAGGTATAGTCATGTTTATACAAGGCAATTTAGGTAAGTTAGTCAAAACTTTACTAACTAACTTACTTACACTAGTAGTGTAGGCTGTCCTTTACCTGTCAGAAGGGATACAGGGATAATAGGAAGAGGGGCAGGCAATGTGTACAAAACTAACCAGCTAAGGACAACATTGCTCATATAGAAGACAATGTGTTTAGACACACAGATTATTCTACTGTTTACAGGTATAGTATTTCCTCTGTCTTTTCTGTCTTTCTGACTACTATACATTAAAGTATAATAGTAAGTACTCAAAAACTGTGTTGCCCTCTACCTAGCTTGATTCAAAACACTCACCATACTGTCTGAAGGTAAAGATTACAAGGTAGGAACAGAGAAGCTAACACACTGTTAGGAATTGTAAAATACAGTAACTAAGTTTGGAAAAGCTTAACTCAAGACTTGAGACCAAGTAGTTTATATACAAAACCCTATTAGTTATAAGTCTAGAGATTGGCCAGATCAACTAGGCTACCTTTGTTATCCTACTGTACTTCTACTAGTACTAACATGACTACCTACTTCTGAAAGTGTCCTAGTCTATGTTTTACTGTCTCTGTACTTAGGACTTGCTAGATGGTCTTTAATTCTACAGCTTCTCTTACTTTCATTAACAGCTTTTTAATGTATGTGTAAGATATACTCACTTTACTAGTCCTAATCCTTAGGAATAGTAACAGAATAGAGTATAGAGGGTAAGACTTGTAGACTTGTAGAGTGAGAGGGTAGAGGAGTCCTGCTTTAGTCAAGCTGTAAGTGTAGCCTAGTAGGTTGGTAGTAGAGTACTTCCAAGTACTAGGTAACTTAAGTTAATAAAACTATCTTTTGAGGGCCAAACTGGCCTCCTTATATATCTTTTACTAGAGTAATGTTACTCTAGTAACTTTAGTAACTCTCTTTACTGTTGTTCCTATAAAGTAGAGCTGGCTAATCCTTTAGACTGTATACTATACTAGTTTGTGTCTTCTATTAATCTGCTAACTCTAGTTTGTGTCTTCTTGTATTCTAGATTAATCTTCTAATGACTCCTTTACTATATTGTTATGTCTTCTATACTTCCTCTCATACTTCTAATGACTCCTTATGAGTCCTCCTAACTAGCTATACTGTGTAAGCTGTGTAATACTTTTCCTATAAAGTAGAGCTCTCTATTGTTCCTATAACTCTGTCTGACTCAACCTGTACTTTCTGTACACTAGTTTGTAATACACTTTCTCATAAGGTAGAGTATTATGACTTCAAATAACTCCTTATGACTCTTGTAATATAAAAGGCTGTACTTCTGTACTACTCCTAGAACTTACAACCAAAGTTCTAGACTGTCTTGTGTACACTCTAGAACTGACAACTAATGTTCTAGATCTTTCCCTAAGTCTTCTTCAATAGACTTAATTTAGGAGACAATTATCCTTATTAACTTCTAGCCTTATCTTTGTACTTCTGTATTCAATCATAGAACTTACAACCAAAGTTCTAGATTGCCTCATGTATTCCTCATATTGTTCTCATATAGTCCTCATGTTTATGACTTTATTACTTTCCTATCTGTATAAGTAAAGTGTATAAAGGAGACTACTTTCCTATAGTCTCTCCTTAGAGCTCTTAGTTCCCTTTCCTTCACTAGTACTAGTTCTTCTCAAGTATAGAGCTTCAGAGTATTGGCTCTAGCTTTTTACTAGCTTTAATAGTTCTTTGTCTTTGTACAAAGTGTTCCTAGCTAACTATATAGTTTCTTCTCAAGTAAGTATAATATTTTTCCTTTTATCTCTTCAGGTTTTCTCCTAGTCTTTTCCTTTATACTTCTTACTCTAGACACTATACTCTTTCCAGATCCTCTCTCTATACAAGTATTCTAAATGACTTGTCTTTGGTTGAGGTTATTAAGTAATACTATGCTAGAGTATGTGTTTAACCTTGGAGAGATAAAGACCTTATTCTCAGGTTTTGTTACCTTTTCCTAACTGACTTAGTACCTACTCCTTTCTGTCCCCTCTCTCTGCTAATAGATTAATCACCCATTAGTAATGATTAAAGGTTAATAATACTGAGCTAGAGTTCTTACTATATTACAGCTATTGTTAGAAGGAAAGAAGAACACTATTAAAAAGGTACATTAATTTCTGTAATTCTATATGTTAACATTTATTTTAGATAAATGTATTATATGTCTCAAATCACACAAATGTCTTACAAATATACACTATTACTAAGACATGTCTTCTAAGACATACATTCAAGACATCTAATATTAGATAGTATATATATTACTTTAATCTAAGGACAATGAAGCTTAATTACAAACTATACAGTTGACTTGTATTAACACCTACACACTATGAGTAGAGTCTACTAAACCCCTACTTGTGTGACTTACTCTTAGGGAAACATTACAACCTTAAAACACTAACAGGTTATGAGCCTTACACTCCCTACTCATATCTACATTGTTACTATACTTTTATCTTACCCTCTACAAATGTAATGCTTTGAAATTATTGTTTTAGCAATTATGATTTCCCTCTTAGTAACTATATGTATGACTATATACACTACAATTGTTATCTTGAACACTTTAGTGTACTATACACTATAGTACAAATAATTTGATACACTCAATCATATTATACTTAATAAGTATTATCAAACTACTCTATTTAATACTGAATCCACTTGATTCTACACATACAATCTATTCTACTTGTCTACAAACCTTTAGCACCCTTATCTGAGCATACTAAATACAAATTGTCTTGTCTTAAAGACTACAATTACTTTATACAATAAGAAATGCTATAATACTTGTAACTAGAACATATTATCTATAAAGACCTAGACACACCTGTCTGAGCATTCTAAACACACATTAATTTATTAAAATACTCTTAGACAGACTAGTTGCTTTAAATACAATGAGTACCCAGTAATACTATACTCAAATGCTGAACTACTTTATCTTACACTATAGAGATACATTATAATAATAACATCTCACATTATGAATGAACATTTGATATTATATTAATAATACAAATGATTAATACTATAAACAAAAGAATAATGCTAGCAAAGCATAATAATAATATAAAGAAATACTATTACAAACATACAATCAATCTAATAATGATTAGGCAAACAAACAAAACAAAAACAAGAGTATAAATGCTACTAAAGCATAATAACTCAAATATAAAAACAATTTATACTATCACAAACACACAGTCATGATAAATAACATATATTTACCAAATACAAATATATTGTATAGATATACAAATATATACAATGAAATAATAAAACATATTGTATAAATATATGAATATACAAATGTACAAAATAATAATAATACATTCAAACACATAAAACTATTATTCATTAAATAAACACAAAGTTAAATACAAATACAATTGAACAAACACATAATAACAATAAAAACAATTAATAAAACATATGAAACAATGTTGTAAACATTCTAAATGTATAATAACAAACATATATACTTATACAAAGTATTAAATTAAATTAAACCATAATGTTACAAACAAAGAAACAATATAATAATGCATATATGCATAATATTGACATTATAAACTATACAGACAAATACATATCTTATACCTTACACAATTACTATTACAATACAGAAATCAAACAGACAATAGTTACAAATACATTGTAACAATATAATGTATTAATAAGATATACATGACAACAAAGTATTAAGTTGATACAATTAAGACAAACAGTTTAAACAATATAAACATATCTTGGACATATTGAAAAACTATTATTAACATACAAAATGTTATAAACAATTAAATGTCACTTAAAAACTTGACAAACTACAATAATACAGACACAAAACAAAACAACTAATACTACAAAACATTAGAGCCTAACATTGGATAGTCTGAAGGGCTAAGTAATAGAAAGAACACTACTGCCAAGTACACAAAAGACAAACAAACACTAGAACAAAATCAAAAGAAACAAACATAAATTACTGTAAATAGCAGAAAGATAGAATTCACAAAGAATATATTTATAATCAATACACAAAGGATATCATTAACTATATTCTTCATTAACAGCCTTACTTGAGCTTGTACCTATCACAAAAGAATAAAATTAATAAACAGAATGGAAACAAGACACTATAGCTCAAATACTTTTGTTATCAAACAGAAGACAAATGATACTGAGTGAATCAAAATAATACATTACAATGTATGCAAATATAACAGACAAAATACACAAGCTTATCTTTACTAAATAATACTATAGATTATAATTATCCAAATAACAAACTATTTAGACATACACATAATAATCAAACAAAATACACAAGTATACATACAATCTATTTGAGTATAAACTTGAATAACAATTAGTATAAATGCTAAAAGAATTAAAGATTAAATTGGACAAAGATAACAAATAACATTGAATGTATAAGTCTATTAGAATGTTACAAAAGTATTAGACAAAACACATTCATACATTTATATACAATACTTAAACAAATAATAAAATGATGAAAACATACAAACAAACTAATTAAACACAAAAGCCAATTGCTCAAAGCAAACCTTCTCAAATTGAAGGAGAGTAATAATAGCATATATTCACAAAACATAAAACATAACAAATGATTGAAACATAGCTGGAACAGTACTAGTAGAGTGCTAAATACTAAGCTTAAAGATTGTAGAACACACAAGGACTGACAGGACAAAGGTATCTTTATTACAGTCAGTAAACAAGAACTCAGAGTACATAATAAGACACACCTTTGTTATAGTCAGTAAACAAGAACTGGTGTAACAAAGGTGTAGACATAAGCTTTATATACTAGAGGAGAAAGGAAAGTGGCTCAGACTAAAGGAATGTGTAATACAAGTGAAAAAGGAAACTATATGTGTAGCTCAGGATTAGAACTAAGAATGAGTGGCTCAGGACTAGGAACTGTATGTGTAGCCTAAGGCTGTACAAGAGAGTTCTGTTCCAGAACTCTCAGAACCCTCAGAACTATAGTAAGCTGTACAGTAAGCTTACACCCTTCCCTCCTCTAAACTACTACTACTGTTTATGTAGGTAAAGATTCAACCATTCATACAAAATGTCTAGAGTAGAGTTCTGAAGCTTGGACTTGGATTTCTATTCTCTTCCCTGTTCACTCTATCCTTCCTATTTGATAAGGTATTACTAACCTCTACCTTAGTAGTACTAGTCAATAATGTGAGAGACTTTCTAGATTTTGTCTACATTATTAATAGGTCCAGAGTGTGTAAGAGTATAGTCTAGGAATAGGAAGTCATTGTTTAAAATATAATACTTGAGTTAGCTTGAATAGAACCCTAGAAAGGTCTGATTTGAGTCTAGAAGTTCTAAAGTATACTTAGATTTGTTTAGATTTACTATAATAATAAAGTATAGTCTATTGTATCTAAGTATAAACTTAGTAGCTTGACTCAGGGTATTTACTTAGTAGTCCTGACAACAGTTCTGAGTTAATAACATTACTTGGTCCTCTACCTAGAACTAATCCTCTTCTACCTAATACTAGTTTACATAGTAGGTCTACTGTATTTTTACTACTAACAGCTGGTTCTAAGTATCTGCTACCTGTTAGTAGATCTAGGCCACAAAATCCTCTGCCTCTACTTCTAGAGTATGTGGTTCTAGTAGTTCTGAGGGCAGAACAAGTAGTAGAACTATATAGAGGGTAGATCTGTATTAGAGCTAGAACAGAGAGTATCTAGTAGATACATTTACTAAGTTTATAATACAGAAACAGACCTATAGAAGTCTAGACTTCCATCCCTGTTACTGTCAGTCTACATAGAATCTAAGAAGCTGGTTTACTGTCTTATTAGTGTGTTTACTAGCTCTATCAGTTTCAGAGTAGTAAGCTATAAACATTTTTAACTTTACACCTGTCTGTTCATACAAGACAGTCTAAAAGTAGGATAGGAATAAGTGGTCCCAATCTAATACAATTTCTAAGAGTAGTCTGTTCTTGTAATACTACTTACTAAAGAATAGCTCTACAAAGTCTTCTACTGTCATCTCTATCTAGTAGGGTTTAATCTGAATATTAGTACTTTTAAAACAATCTGTTATTATAACTATTCTGTTAAACTTATTATCTTCTAGTAAGAGTCTAATAAGGTCTATTACTATACTCTCAAAACAGCCCTTCAGAACTGGTAGTAGATGAAGGGGTCTGGTCAGTTTAGACATTGTACTTTTGTTCTGTTAACACATATTATAACCTAGGATATAGTTCTACTTAAGGTCCTAACACATATTTAGCTAGTAATATAACTCTTAGAGTGCTAGGTATGTCTTGTCTGTTCTGAAATGACTCAACTCATTGTGTAATAAGTAGTATAGCATCTCCTGAAGGTTCCCCATTCTAGGAATAACTAACTAATTATCTAGGTAGAGTAGTCTATTGTTAACATTTATTTTGGATAAATGTGTCTAATGTCTTACTATGTACATATATGTGTTATACAATACAGAACTGTCTCATTATAATGTGTTATTACACTGAGACATTAACTGAGACATACATTTGAGACATACAATATAGAATAGTATATATAATACTTTAATCTAAGGACAATGAAGCTTATACAACAAATTACAAACTATATAGTTAATCTGTATTAACACCTGTACACTATAAGCAGAGTCTACTGAACCCCTACTTGTGTGACTTACTCTTAGGGAAACATTGTAACCTCAAAACACTAACAGGTTATGAGTCTTACACTCTCTACTCATATCTATATTGTTACTATACTTTTATCTTACCCTCTACAAATGTAACACTTCAAAATCATCATCTAAGTGATTATGATTCCCCCTCAGTAGTTATATGTATGACTATATATACTATAATTATTATCTTAAATGCTTTAGTGTACTATACACTATAGTACAAGTGATTTGACACACTCAATCATATTATACTTAATAAGTATTATTAAACTACTCTATTTAATACTGAATCCATTTGATTCTACACATACAATCCATTCTACTTGTCTACAAACCTTTAGTGCTCTCATCTGAGTATACCAAATGCAAGTTGTCTTGTCCTGAAGACTACAATCACTTTATACAACAAGATATGCTACAATACTTGTAACTGGAACATATTATCTATAAGGACCTAGACACACCTGTCTGAGCATCCCAAACATACATTGATTTATTAAAAATAACATTGAACAGACTAGTTACTTTAAATGCAATGAGTACTCAGCAATACTATATTCAAATGCTGGACAACTTTATCTTACACTACAGAGATACATTATAATAATAACATCTCACATAACAAACAAACATTTGATATTACTTTAATAATATAAATGATTAATACTATAAACAAAAGAATAATGCTAGTAAAGCATAATAACAACACAAAGAAATACTATTGCAAATGTACAATCAATCTAATAATGATTAGACAAACAAAGAATATAAAAACAAGAGTATAAATACTACTAAAGCATGATAACTCAAATATAAAAACAATTTATACTATTACAAACACACAGTCATGATAAATAACATATATTTACTAAATACAAATATATTGTATAGACATATGAATATACAAATGTACCAAGTAATAATAATGTATTCAAACACATAAGACTATTAATTATTAAATAATGCAAAGTTATATACAAATACAATCAAACAAACACATAATAACAATAAAAACAATTAATAAAACATACAAAACAATGTTGTGAACATTCTAAACATTTAATAACAAACATATATACTTATACAAAGTATTGAATTAAATCAAACCATAACATTACAAACAAAGAAACAATATAATGATACATATATGCATAATATTGACACTATAGACTATACAGACAAATACATATCTTATACTTTGTACAATTACTATCACAATGTGAAAATCAAACAAACAATAGTTACAAAACATTATAACAATATAATGTATCAATAAGATATACATGATAACAAAGTATTAAGTTGATACAATTAATATGAACAGTTTAAACAATATAACATATTTTGGACACATTGAAGAATTATCATTAACATACAAAATGTTATAAACAATTAAATATCACTTAAAAACTTGACAAAATATGATAATACAGACACAAAACAAAACAACTAATGCTACAAAACATTAGAGCCTAACATTAGATAGTCTGAAGGGCCAAGTGACAGAAAGAACACTGCTACTAAGTACACAAAAGACAAGCAAATGTTGGAACAAAACCAAAAGAAACAAACATAAGTTTGGAACTTGATCAGACACTTCACTAATGATTAAACACAATGTGTGACAGATTTAATAGATTACTACAAACAGTAGAAAGATAGAATTCACAAAGAATATATCTATGATCAATACATAAAGGATATCATTAACTATTTAAAGTTTAAACAATATCATAACAGTGTATTCTTTATTAACAGCCTTGCTTAAGCTTGTGCCCATCACAAAAGAATAAAATTAATAAACAGAACAGAAACAAGACACAATAGCTTGAATACTTTTGTCATCAAACAGAAGACAAATGATACTGAGTGAATAGAATTAATGCATCTCAATGTATGCAAATATAACAAACAAAATATGCAAACTTAACCTTGCTAAACAATACAATGGATTATATTTATCCAAATAACAAACTATTTGGATGTATGTATAATAATCAAACAAAATACACATGCATACATGCAATTTATTTGAGTATAAACTTGAATAACAATCAGTATAATGCCTAAAAAGAATTAATAATAAATCAGACAAAGATAACAAATAACATTGAAATTATTAAACAAAAGACATTCATACATTCACATACAAATGCTTAAACAAATAATAAAATAACAAAAACGTACAAACAAATCTATTATACACAAAAGCCAATTGCTCAAAGCAAACCTTCTCAAATTGAAGGGGAGTAATAATAGCATATATTTACAAAACATAAAACATAACAAACAATTGAAACATAGTGAACAATTAAATGATGCAGAAATATTGACTATGTTACTATTTAATCTTGCACATCCTACAAACACAATTATAAAGTTATTGTAATGAATTTGAAGCAAATCTGTTGAATCTGACAAGCAAATCTGCTCAATCCAACAAATCCAACAATAAAATACCTATACAAGAGACACTTTCTCTAGAATCTTTGATGGTCACACTATACATGGCACCATTAAATGTATTATGAATGAATATACTATGGAGCATATACTTAAACACAGAGAAGTATGCTACATACAAAGATGTTGAGCAGAAAAGCATCTCTAGTACATAACAAACTATACAGAACTATTGAACAGAACTATGCTTTCCACAACAGAATGTGTATTACATTGAAAATAATGATCACACATCATACAAAACTTACAATACTTATTCCCTAACATGCAGGACATAATAGTGAACAAATAAATAAGTAAACAAAATAATATTCAGATATATAACTGGGAAATAATCCAGGCAAGCCAAAGAATGGCACATATTCCTAAAGCAATCTACACTAGATGTGCAAAGCACTTGCTAAAATTAAAAGAAGCAACAGAAATAATAGCAATCAAAATGTTAATCCTTTCAAATAAAACAAGATAACATTGATTATAATGAACAAAAATGAGCAATACACTCAAAATAAACAAAATAAATT
The DNA here is from genome assembly GCF_000271605.1 of Fomitiporia mediterranea MF3/22. NCBI lineage: Eukaryota > Fungi > Basidiomycota > Agaricomycetes > Hymenochaetales > Hymenochaetaceae > Fomitiporia > Fomitiporia mediterranea. The sequence goes on from NW_006760388.1 coordinate 3,463,084, forward strand.
CATATTTCATAATGAACACACACATATATTCAGTAAATAAAGCAAATATAATGATTAAAACAATACCAAACAGAGTTTGATACAAAATAAACAATAAACAAACAAATATTACAATATACAATGAAAAATAGAACTGTGAAATACACTACTATTTCATCTATCTATGAAATAAAAACAGCAAACACATATCATGATTGTACAAAGCAATATATTAATCAAATAACATTATGCAACAATAATAAAAACATTATCTTAACAATAAAACAATACAAACATACAAATAATGTTATAGTTTGTAAAGTTGAAGGACACATTAATTGATAACAAACACAATGCACACATATATTAATATTAAATATATCTATTGCAAAACAGTAAAACAATACAAACATACTATATGTTTAAAACATAAATAATGTGCCTAAACAGACTTACAAACAGTCAGATGATAAAACAAAACAAATAACAATGAATAAAACCTTAATCAACCTTGATATGAAGTAATCTGACATATCATACATAATATAACAAATTGTAAACAATACAATGCTTTAATATAAAGGTATAGAACTACTATTAAATGCTTAAAAGGCATGGATACAAAACGAATACAAACAAAGATGATACATGATGAATAGAGGACATTATGATAACATTAACAGTACATTTTACAGGCATGATTCAACAGTTTCATTGTGAAAGTAAAAGTGGAAAAACTACTAGTAACACAATTCAAATGTGCAAAAATACAAATTAACAAGAACAAATTAATAACACACACATTGTTATTAAATATAGTATTAACTATACAAACAAAACAATACAAACAAAGTACAATTATAATTACACATTGAGTGTAAGAATACAAAACAAACTACACATATAATAATATGAATACAAACAGAACAAATAACAGAACAACTGCAGAACAATACAGTATGATAAAATAAACATACTATGACACAAAACAAACAATATGACATGAAATACAAACAAAACAAAGTTATATCATATCATAATATATTACAAACAAGAAAACTACTATCATATAAATGATAAAACATTATAGTGACAACTATAACATTAATAATAATAAAACTATGAACAAACAAACACTAAAGAGATCCTGCAGCTCTCTTAGTAATCATAATTGAATTAACAATTGATTTATTACATTAAACATAATAATAATACATTAGACAAATGTAACACTTACAGTAGACTTAATACACAAAGCAAACAAAACATTTACATTACAAATGTAAATAATATTAATAAAAACAATAGACAAATGCTTATTAAACATTATATTAGCCTGATCAACTAGTATAAGTTTGAAGGAGAGTGTTAACATTTTTTTGACAAGCATAGTAGGAGTGCCCCAAGTACTCTCTCTTATTGAGACATCAAGCAAGTATCTACCTTATATACTACATAGTGAAGTCCGATAATCCAAGACATTCCAAGAGCAGTAATTCTACATAAGGCAATTAGGGATTTCCTAATCCAGAGCACAATCTAATACTCCCCTTCAAGCATTAATTAAGAACTAAGACTGTATGCCTAATAGTTTGTTTAGATGCTTGATCTGCAGGATGTGGAGAGCCTTTGTAAGGATGTCTGCTAATTGGTTCTGTGATTGAACATAGCATACGTTGATGTATTCGTTTTGAATGTAACATTGCACAAAGTCTTTTCATAAATTAAGATGTTTAGTGCAAGCATTGTATGTTATTTTGTCAGACTTTACAGTCTTTATTACACCTTGATTATTGCAATAAATCATAATGGGTGCTGATTCAGTCTGCAGTACTTCTTCGGCAAATCGTTTGTATTGTTAGATAGATCTATTCCAGGAGTAATAGGCGTTCGTAGTGCCTTTTCGTTTTCGAAGTGGTAATGCTTGATTATACTTTCAATATAATGCCTTTGCCGTAAGCTAATCGTGGGTGTGGTCTATCT
>NW_006760388.1:3466237-3475450 GCF_000271605.1 Fomitiporia mediterranea MF3/22
GTGTAGAGTGTTGTATGACAGGTTCTTTATCTTTATTATTGTTATTAGGAAGAGTTTCATTGTTGTTTGATGTATCATTGTTATGATTATTCTCCCCTTCAATCCTAGACATTGGTTTGTCTATGAATTGTACATTATGCTTGACAGTAATTTTATTATCATGGCACACTAAGTGACCTTTACTGTCGTTATCATAACCTAGCCATTGTGTGTGTTGGCCTCTAGGTTGTAGTTTATGCATTCGTTCGTTCTGTATGATACAATATGTACTGAATTCTTGTATATTATCTATTTGATAATGTTCATTATACTGTTTGTAATATGGTGTTGCGAAATTAATAGCAGCTCTTAGTGTTCTGTTATGAATAAACGTTTGATATTGTACTGCATATACCCAGAATTTCATAGGTAATTTTGCTGATAACAGACATGTATGTACACTGTTAAAGATAGTCTTATGCATACGTTCTGCAACTCTGTTCTGCTGTGGTGTATTGTGTACTGTTAATCTATGTATTGTTCCTTGACTTTCAATATACATAGTGAAGTCTTTACTTAGGAACACTGTATTGTTATCACTTTGGAGAGTTTTTACTCTTATACTGTACTGTGTAAAGAGTTTCATTGTATGCTTTACATATTCAGTGAAAGCATTGCTTTTATGCCACATAGGTAGCATAGTTACCCATTGTGTAGCATCATCTACAATGGTAAAAAGATATTCGTACTTGCTGTAAGCTTGTACTGGGGCAGGTCCCCATATATCAATATGGAGATGATCTCTATAGGATTGTGTAAGAGGTGTTGTTTGTATTTTTGGTATTTCATTGCATTGTATGTTTGCTTTGATACAATCTGTACACTGTGCATTTTTATTGTCTGTTATCCTTTGACTTATAATCTCAGGATACTCTTGTATGAGTTTGTGCAAGTAATCAAAATTAACATGACCCATTTGTCAATGTAAATCAACAATAGTGATTGCATTAATAGATTGTTTGTTATGATGAGAAACTATCATATACAAGTTATTTTGTACATGTATTTCACCAATCTTTGTATGAGCAGGAGAATAAATAATACATTCATTGTTTGTTTTCATTAAAACATATCCTGCTTTGCATAATAGTGCTTCACTAACAAGCATGAAGTTCAGATTAGGATGATAGTATACATTTTGTAGTGAAATCGTATTCACCTTTGTATACTCATCAGCTTTGTTTCATAGTTTTACGTTAAATGTCATCACTCCACTTTTGCTAAGTGAGAATGACAATTTATTCACAATTGTAACATTTATTGGGGTCGAGTTCCAAACGTTTGTAAGACAGAACAAGTATGGAGTAGTGTGTACATTTGCACCAGAGTCCAATATATCAATACAATGTATTAGTTCAGTATCATTGTAACATATTGTGTTGATACATACGTTTGGATTGTAACTGAACTCCTCAATGACTTCTTTTGTATTGTCAAATGAGTTCATGAAGTTGTCTACTTGCATGACACCATCCTCTTGTACTTTGAATGCTGAAAATACATCAGATTCAGCAGATAGAGCAGATTGAACAGGTAAGCTGCTGGAACTTGATGCTGAGGCTTCTGCAATTGTAGACTCTAGCATTGGTGTTTCATTAACATCTTCAATGAATGCTGTTTTGTTATTGTCTCTAATGAATACTGCTGCATTAAGTGCAGGTTGAGACAGTGTAGTAGCAGTAGTAGAAGCAGTAGCCGTTTGCCTATACTTTTTCTTTCAAGCTTCTGTTGTTTTGCTTGTTGGAGGATTACAGCAGTCTTTTGACATATGCCTGTACTTGTTACAGTTGTAGCATTTAACTTTATTGTAAGGCTTCGTTTTGCCTTTAGCTACACTTTTGCCTTTCGTTTGTAGGCTGTCTTGTTCAGTATCTCGTTTTGTTTGAGAGTACTGAGAATGATACTCAGTATATGTGTTTTGTAATTCGTGTATCAGCTTAGCTAGTGTCAGAACGTCTTTCTGAGCCACTGTAACCGTTGGTAGTTGATTATAATGGGTAATCTGCCTGTCTAGCATCATTGCTACCCATCTATACTCACAAGGAGTAGCAAGATTAATTGCTGAGATGTACATATTGTTATTGGGGGCTTTATTATGTGCAGACAACTGCCTGTAGATTTGTTCAATGTTGTCTAATGTCTTATCAAACTGTGATACATGCCCTTTTACTATAAACAACATGGATATGTCTACAGCATGTGTCATTGTTGTTTGAACATTGTATCATTCAGAAAGCACCTTCATGAGACTTCTAACACTTGTATGTGTTGTGAAGTTTGCATAAATTGTATCAGTTATTGTTTTCGTTATACAATGATACAAAATGTTGCCTGTATGTATGCCAGCATCATCAGAGGAAGGGGGATTGTGCTCTAGATGGTCTAAGAGCATCATGGCAGCAAGTGCACTGTGTATGCACAAGCACCATATCTTGTATCCCTTCACACTAGCCAACTTTTCTGTTCCCTCAAAGAACTTTGTAACGTCAGAGTCCTTCATTGTAGCATTAACAAAGGTATGTGTTGTAGACAACATTGTAATGAGTTTGGGGGGAGAGGGAGGTCTTGGGCTTGGTGGTCTGGCAGGAGGCAAAGGCGTTCTGTGAGAGCAAGTGCATGGGGGCATTCAATAGGCACCAAGGCTCATAACCTTTTGACAAGCATAGCAGGAGTGCCCCAAGTACTCTCTCTTATTGAGACATCAAGCAAGTATCTACCTTATATACTACATAGTGAAGTCCGATAATCCGAGACATTCCAAGAGCAGTAATTCTACATAAGGCAATTGGGGATTTCCTAATCCAGAGCACAATCTAATACATTTATTTTGGATAAATGTGTCTAATGTCTTACTATACACATATATGTGTTATACAATGTGGAACTGTCTCATTACAATGTGTTATTACACTAAGATGTTAACCAAGACATACATCTGAGACATACAATATAGAACAGTATATATAATACTTTAATCTAAGGACAATAAAGCTCATACAACAAATTACAAACTACACAGTCAACCTGTATTAACACCTGTACACTATAAGTAGAGTCTACTAAACTCCTACTTGTGTGACTTACTCTTAGGGAAACATTACAACCTCAAAACACTAACACTCATTTTCTTTACAAGTGTCTTGAATGCTAATTAGGTTGGCTTAGAGTTTGTAGGAGAACTCATCCATGTCATAACTGTCTCAGATTGACTTTAGAGATTAGGATCTGTCCTGATCTACAGTACTGATCTGATGATTTTGTCTTTAAGAGGGTCTTCTCTTACAAGTTCTAATTTGTGTTCTAGGTACCTAGATAGAGTGTTTACAACTGTATTATCCTCCCCCTTAATATAGTGTAGCTTGTAGTTGTATTAGGAAAGATACTCTACCTACTAGGCTTGTTTTTAGAACAGATCCTTCTGAGTGTCAAAATACTTAAGTGTATAGTAGTTAGTATAAACATAGAAATGAACTCTAAGAAGATATACCTACTATTTCTTAAGAGCTTAGACAATTGTAAGTAGTTCTTGTTTATATACTAGGTAGTTTTGTTTCACACTATTGTATTGTGTAGACTCAAAAGTAACTAGTCAGGCAGTGTTCTGTCAGTAACAGTATAGAGAGGACCTAAAGGCTCAGTAAGAGGACCTAGACTACAACTATCCTACACAACAGAAATATGGAACACAAGTACTAGAACATAGTCAGAACTTGTAAAACAGATAGAGAGAGAGAGTAAGACAAGAGTAGAGTATATAGAGTAAGTCTAAGAGTACAGGACTATCTAGAGTAGACAAGATCAAGACTATAGGACTAGTCTGATCTTGTACACCTATATATACTAAACTATACAAGAGTACTTAGGGAATAGTAAGCTACTAAGAATAATGAGCTATAAAGAATAAAAGAAAGGAAGGTCAAAGATAAAAGTACAAAGAATGAAGAGATAGACAAAGGGTAAAAAACTATAGAATGAATAAAGAATGAAGGGGTGGACAAAGGAACAGAATGATGAAGTAAGGAGGGGTAGTAGTAAGAGTTATAGAGAGAGTCAGTCTGTATATAGTCTATAAACAGTACTCCTAAAGGATAGAAGTCTCAAGTTCTAGTACAGAAGAGTGTAGAACTTACAGAACTAAAAGTGTAAGAGTAGAGGACTATAACATTACCTCCTCTCTAAAACCAATTGTCCTAATTAGTAAACATAAGACTTAGTTAGTAGCTTGAGTATAGGTTGAAATAGTAGGGTTTGGAAATCTGTAAGACAGAGTTAGTACAGAGTACCTAGATAAAGTTAATAAAAGTCTTAAATTACTTTAGTAGTATAAGTAAGATTCTTAGTAGATTCCTAAGTGTGTTCTTTAACTGAGTACCCTTTCTAGTAGACAAGGAACTTGAGCTTTCTATATACTAGCTTAGTATCTACTACATACTCTACTTTGTATTCTGGTTTAGAACTAACAAGTTCTAGTAAAGGTAGTAGAGGTCTTTATTATAAAGGAAAACCTGAGTCATAGTACTAAGACAACAGAACCTTGTTAAACACTAAATGTATGTACTTCTAGATTGTTAGAAGTTAGAGTTTGTAGGTAAAGACACTAACCTTCTTTTTAATAACAAAGGGTTTAAAGCACTTATTGTCTAACTTCTTCATTAGGTAATCTATAGTCAGATTAGTGACTTCTAGTATAACTTTGTTACTTGGCTAGTAATCCTTAGCTACAGACCTCTTCTAATTATAGTTCTGCTTTATAACTTGTACTATCTTCTCTAAAAGAGCTCATGTGTTCTCTCTAGTTTTACACATCTATTCTGTAAAGTCTGTTACAGATTTGAAACTACTGTTTTAGTTTAGAACTGTCCTCTAATACAGATGTTTCTTATAGTTGAGGAAGAATGGAGACTGTCCTGTTGTAGAGTGTTACTAGTTATTGTGTATGAATTCTGCTAGAGCTAACTGTTCAGACCAATCTGACTACTAATAATTAATAAACATTTAGAGATAGAGCTTGATCTCCTAATTAACTTACTCAGTTTAACTATCAGTCTACAGGTAATATGTAGTAGAAGGGTTCCCTTGAATTCTGAGGAGTACATACAAGTCCTACATGAATTTCAACTCAAATTGTAGTCTACAATTGTGAATAAGCTTCTGAGAGAGTCTGTACAACTAGAAAACATGATTCTAATAAATACACACTATACCTTCAGAAGTGAGTTCTGTTTGGGTCAGAACTATATAGACTTGCTTAAAGAATCAGTCAACAATTATACAGATAGTATTATAACTCTAAGACTTAGATAGCTTACTAATTAGGTCTACTAAGACTTCTTCCTAAGAGTGATCTAGAATCTAATATAAATGTAAGAGAGTCTAAACCCTTGTCTAGTAGGCCTTAGTCTGTTAGTATATATTATAACTAGTTATATACTTTAGGATTTCTCTCTATATTCCTGGCTACTAGTAGTTCTGAGTAATAAGTTTCTATGTTTTGTGTTAGTCTAAATGTTCTATAGTCAGATTATTATAATAAGCTCAGACAATGTCCTCCTACAGCTTCTAATCCTTTAGAACATACAGTTAGCCTTCCTAGTAAACCTGTCTATCCTTATCCTCCTCCTAGTTCCTAGCCTACTTCTCTAGCTACTTTACTATAACCTAGTCTTACATGTGTCTTAGAGCTTACTATATACAAGTGACAAAGTCAACATTCTTAGATTTGAGTCAGATTTCTTAGATTGTCTCAGACACAAAACAGGAATTGTTTAGAAGAACAAGATTTTTATTATTATTCTCTCCCCTTTTATAATCTACTTATCTTAAGAGTAAATTGGCTTTCATTATTTGTGTTCTAGGTTTGTAGGTTAGTATAAAGTTGTAGTTCTACAGTTCTAACATCTAGTAGGCCTGACAGTAGTTAAGCTTCTAAGGCACCTAGAAGTATTAGAGATTAAAGTGATTACTCTAAATCTTAAACTTTTGTACAGTACTAAGAAGATATTAATACTACTCCTCTAAGAAACAGACAATTTTAAGGAGTTTCTTGTTGTAAATAGAGTAGTTCTGTTCTATTATAGAGAGGGATTCTAATCAGAATACTATTAGACACATTAATAAACTAAGACAGTACTACTCTATTTGTAAAGTTAGAAGAGTTGGTTTTGACTCAGAACTTGTCTACAACTGTTAGAACTACTAATACAGGTTTGCTAGTAATAACTTACTTAAGGGACTTGAATACAGACTACTCCTAATCATTCTATTACTAAGGAACATTTTTGCTAGTAAGATTGTAAAGAGGTTAGACAATAGTACTAAAGTCTTAAATAAAGTATTAGTAGTAGTTTGTAAACTTAAGGAATACTTGGACCTGTTTTAGGTTCTGAGATTGTAACTAGTTCTAAACTATAGTTACCTTTGTCAGATTTATACAGACCTATTCTCTACTAATTACAAAGTGTTATGGTTCTCTACTCTTATACCTTCAGTTCTAAAGGTTCTATACCCTTCTGTACCAGAACTCAGGACTTCTGTCCCTTAGGAGTACTGTTTATAAACTATATGTAGGCTGACTCTCACTATTACCCTTTCTTACTTCATCATTCTGTTCCTTTGTCCATCCCTTCATTCTTTGTACCTTTATCTTTAACCTTCCTTTCTTTCATTCTTTATAGCTTATTATTCTTAGTAACTCATATTCCCTGAGTACTCTTGTGTAGTTTAGTATATATAGGTGTATAAGATTAGACTGGTCCTATAGTCTTGATCTTGTCTACTCTAGATAGTCCTGTACTCTTAAGCTCACTCTATATACTCTATTCTTGTCTTACTCTCTCTCTATACCTGTTCTGTAAGTTCTGACTACATTCTAGTACTTGTGTTCTGTATTTCTGTTGTGTAAGATAGTTGTAACCTGGGTCCCCTTACTAAGCCTTCAGGTCCCCTCTATACTGTTACTAACATCAGATTAAGACTACCTATTACTACCCTACAACTCTCCTACATTTTAAGCATTAGTACTTACTATTGTGTCAATCTCTTTTCTTTGTCTCAACCCTTTTACATTTTTAAAATTTAAACTTTCTAAACCCTTTTAAACTTTTGCCACTCTTCTTCTATTCATTACCCCTTTTAGTTTAGTGTCAATTCCATTGTAGTGTAAACATAGACTCTCCTACACTAACTGTCACCCCTACTGTCCTACTAGATTAGTAGTTATAAGTAGACTTAGCTTAATATGTACAGACCTCTATCTAAGAGGCCTTTACTAACTATGTGCCCTCAGCCCTCTTAGAACCTGTTCTGATTGTTCTAGAAGTTACAACCTGTTTCAGAAAGAAAGTACATATAGTCTACCCTTCAGACTTTAATAGGTAGCACTTTAAGGACTTCTAGTACTAAGTTGAACTATACATAGTTACTACTTTGACTAATCTATTCTTAGATCTCAATTGTGTCCTATTTGTCCTCTCCTTCATGAAGGAAGGTAACACAGCCACCTGGGCCTAGAACTGGATTAAAGGACATTGGATTAGAAGCCTGATCCAACTTTAGAATAATAAGTTGTATTCAGAGTTTATAGAACAGCTCTGTACTTCCTTTATTAATCTGAATAAGAAGTGTAATACACAGAACAAGCTTGTGTCTCTATAACAGGGTAAACATTCTACTAATGCCTTCTTCCAGGAGTTTAATATCCTAGCCTAGAAGGTAGGATTCACACTCAGGTTTAATGACATCCTTATTAGAATACTTGAAAAAGCTCTTTACTTAGAACTAGTTAATAAGATTCTCAGAATAATACTAGAACTGATTACTTACACTAAGTAGAAAATGTGTGCCATTTCCTTTAACCAAACTATAGCTTGAATGTGTTAAGTCTGTGTAGAACACTTATACATGTGTCTGGCTCTAACAGTTCTGAGCCCTTAGATTAATCTGCCTATAATTTATAATCAATCTGTTCTAATAGACATTAGAGAAGCCTAAAAGTAAGGAGTATACTTTACCTGTAGAAAGTTAGGGCACCAAATTAAGGACTGTCTACAGAAGAAACAGTATATCTGTCAGGTCATTAGAGTAATAATAAGTAACAAGTAGGATTTGTAGTAAGAAGCCTTTTCTACAAATCCAAAAGTTACCTTAGAACTCTTAGACTCTAACTATATACTTTAGGATTTTGTAGAGGCCTAATAGTGAATGTAGTACTGAAGGGCTATGACTCAGATTTTTTAACAACTACTTTTGATTCAATAGACACTATAGGATTAGAAGTAAATAAAGTAAGAAAAGTAGAAAAAGTAGAAAAAGTAAATCAACAAAATTATTTATTAAAAAGAAAAAAGTTGAAAACAAAAGTAGATAGTTCTCTTATTTCTTCTGATTCTTTTGATTCTTCTCTTTACACTTTATCCAAGTCTAAATCTGTACAATCTGACCTACTACTTCTGTGTTCTAAGATCTTAGAATATTCAGAACACTACTTAGCCTTATTTACTACTTAGTAGTTTGTCTATAGTATTAAGCAGGGATAGCCTTAGCTGAGTTTACAGTTGAGGACATAAGTCTGTCCTTGTTAAAAGAGAGAGGTTAATAAGGAAATGTTAGCACATATACTTACTCTCTTAAACAACAAGACTGTACAAGCTGTACATTCCCTTTAGAACAAGTAGTAATTTATTAAAGGACACTCTAAATACTAGCTCTAGGTTCCTGTCCTCTTAGCTCCCTTCTTAGGATCCCTCCAGATCTGAACAATAACTCTAGTAGACAGTAAATACACTAGTTTGTATATTAATAAGGCCTTTGTGTAGGAACACTATCTCCCTACTCAATGTGTTCTACTTCTAATCCTAGTATACAATACAGACAGAACTCTAAACTAGAATAGTTAGATTACTGAGTTTGTCTAACTATAGATAACTATTCAGAATCATAAGGAAAGTATTAAGTTCAGAGTTACTAACCTTAGAAAGACAGACATCTTTATTAGATTTGAATGGCTCTGTTATGGTTCTCTGCTCTTGCACCTTCAGTTCCAAGGGTTCTACACCCTTCTGTACCAGAACTCAGGACTTCTGTCCCTTAGGGGCACTGTCTATGAACTATATGCATGCTGACTCTTGCTACTACCCTTCCTTACTTCATCATTCCATTCCTTTGACCACCCCTTCA
>NW_006760388.1:3476587-3482039 GCF_000271605.1 Fomitiporia mediterranea MF3/22
CTTTGTCCTGACCCTTTTACATTTTTAAATTTTAAACTTTCTAAACCCTTTTAAACTTTTGCCACCCTTCTTCTATTCATTACCCCTTTTAGTTTAGTGTCAATTCCTTTGTAGTGTAAACATGGACCCTACTATGCTGACTGCCACCCCTACTGTCCTGCCAGATCAGCAGTTACAAGCAGAGCTAGCTCAATACATGTAGACCTCTATCTAAGAGGCCTTTGCCAACCACATGCCCCCAGCCCCTTCAGAACCCATTCTGATTGTTCTGGAAGTCACAACCTGTTCTAGAAAGAAAGTGCATGTAGCCTGCCCTTTGAACTTCAATGAGCAGTACTTTGAGGACTTCCAGTGCCAAGTCAAACTATACATGGCTGCTGCTTCAACTGATCTACCCTCAGATCTCAATTGTGTCCTATTCATCCTCTCCTTCATAAAGGAAGGCAACACAGCCACCTGGGCCCAGAACTGGATCAAAGGTCATTGGATTGGAAGCCTAATCTGACTTTGGAACAACAAGTTGTACTTGGAATTCATGGGGCAGCTCTGTGCTTCCTTCATTGATCTGAATGAGAAGCACAATACACAGAACAAGCTTGTGTCTCTGTGACAGGGCAAACGTTCCACCAATGCCTTCTTTCAGGAGTTCAATATCCTGGCCCAGAAGGCAGGATTCATGCTTGGGTTCAATAATGTTCTCATTAGAATGCTTGAAAAAGCTCTTCACCCAGAACTAGTCAATAAGATTCTCAGAATGATGCTAGAACTAGTCACCTACACTGAGTAGAAGATGTGTACCATCTCCTTCAACTAAGCTGTAGCTCAGATGCATCAAGTCTGTACAGAATGCTTACACATGTGTCTGGCTCTGACAGTTCTGAGCACTTGGATCAATCTGCCCATAATTTGTAATCAATCTGTTCTGATGGACATTAGAGAAGCCTGAAAGCAAGGAGCATGCTTTGCCTACAGAAAGTCAGGGCACCAAATTAAGGACTGCCTGCAGAAGCAACAGCACATCTGTCAGGTTATTAGAGTGATAATGAGTAACAAGTAGGATTTGTGGTGAGAAGCCTTCTCTGCAAATCTGGAAGTCACCTTGGAACTCCCAGACCCTGACTACATACTCTAGGATTTTGTGGAGGCCTAACAGTGAATACAGTACTGAAGGGCTATGACTCAGATTTTTTAATAGCCACTTTTGATTCAATGGACACTGTAGGATTAGAAGTAAATAAAGTAAGAAAAGTAGAAAAAGTAGAAAAAGTAGAAAAAATAAATCAACAAAATTATTTATTAGAAAGAAAAAAGTTGAAAACAAAAGTAGATAGTTCTCCTATTTCTTCTAATTCTTTTGATTCTTCTCTTTGCACTTCATCTGAGTCTAAATCTGTACAATCTGACCTGCCACTTCTGTGTTCCAAGATCTTGGAACGTTCAGAACGTTACCCAGCCCTGTTCACCACTCAGTAGTTTGTCTGTAGTATTAAGCAGGGATAGTCTCAGCTGAGTTCACAGCTGAGGACATGGGTCTGTCCTTGTCAAAAGAGAGAGGTTAATGAGGAAATGTTGGTGCATATACTCACCCTCTCAGACAATGAGGCTGTGCAAGCTGTATGTTCCTTTCAGAACAAGTAGCAGTTTATCTGAGAACATTCCAGACACTAGCTCCAGGTCCCTATCCTCTTAGCTCCCTTCTCAGGATCCCCCCAGATCCAAACAATAGCTCTGGTAGACAGTAGATACACTAGTTTGTACATTAATGAGACCTTTGTGCAGGAACACCACCTCCCTACTCAACACGTTCCACTTCCAATCCTAGTATACAATGTAGACAGAACCCTGAACTGGAATGGTCAGATTACTGAGTTTGTCCAACTATGGATGACCATTCAGGATTATAAGGAAAGTATTGAGTTTGGAGTCACCAACTTTGGAAAGACAGACGTCTTCATTAGATTCGAATGGCTTAAGGCTTACAACCCTACCATTGACTGGTTGAAGCAGACACTTGTGTTTGATCAGTGTCCCAAGTCTTGTAGCTACCTTGTACTACTGTTCTGAGTAGATACAGATGCCTCTAATGTTACTAACAGTTCTGATGAAAGTGACTGGTTGTTCTTCTTTGACTGGGATAGATATGTAGATACATATTCTAGTTGAGGCAGAATAGAGTCAATCTGAAGGATGTCTGAGACAGAACCAGTCTGGAACCCCCTCAGAACAACTCTACTCCAGAATGCACACAGACCCAGCCTGCCAGATTTTGTCCAAGAGTTCCCCAAAGTCTTCAGTGAAGAGGAATTCAACTAGCTTCCTGAACACTGTCCCTAGGACTATACAATTGAATTGACTAAGGGTTTCCAACCCAAGGATTGTAAGGTCTACCTGCTCAACAGAGACAAGCAGGAGGTACTCAACAAGTTCCTTTAGGAAAATCTTTGAAACAGTCAGATCTGACCCTTAAAGTCCTCTATGGCCTCCCCTTTCTTCTTTGTCAAAAAGAAAGATGGGAAGCTCTGCCCAGTCCAGGATTATTGTTGTCTTAATGAGGGTACTGTCAAAAACAAGTACCCACTCCCCCTGATTCAGGAGCTCATTGATAAGACACATACATCCAGGGTTTTCACTAAGTTGGACGTTTGATAGGGATACAATAATATTCAGATCCAAGACAGAGATGAGTGGAAGACTGCATTCTGAACCAATTGTGGATTGTACAAACTGACTGTAATGTTCTTCAGACTAACTAACTTGCCTACAATGTTCTAGTCATTCATGAATCATATCCTTACAGATCTGATTGACTCAGAGCATGTTGGTGTGTATCTGGACAACATTCTGATCTTCACCTAGACAGTTGAGCACCATTACTGACTAATCTGAGCAGTTCTACAACAGCTCTGAGATAATAAACTGTTCCTCTAAGAAGTAAAGTACTCTTTTGTACAGGAGTCAGTAGATTATCTGGGCTTTGTGATTGGTGGAGGAGAGGTCTGCATGGATCTGGCAAAGGTAACTACAGTTTGGAACTAGCTACAACCTTGGAACCTGAAACAGGTCCAAGTGTTCCTTGGGTTTGCAAACTACTACCAATGCTTCATTCAAGGCTTTAGTACCATTGCCTGGCCCCTTCACAATCTCACCAGTAAGGATGTTCCTTGGCAATAGGATGATTAGTAGTAGTCTGTGTTTGAGTCCCTGAAGCAGGCTATCACTAGCAAGCCTGTATTGGCAGTTCCAACAGTTGTAGACAAGTTCTGAGTCAAAGCCAACTCTTCCAACTTTGCAAATAGAGTAGTACTGTCCTAGTTCATTGACAGAAAGTAGTGTCTGATAGTGTTCTGATCAGAATCCCTCTCCACAACAGAACAGAACTACCTCATCTATGACAAGGAACTCCTTGCAATTGTCTGTTCCCTAGAGGAGTAGCATTAATATCTCCTTAGTACTACACAGAAGTTTGAGATTTGGAGTGATCACCTTAATCTCTAGTACTTCTGGGCACCTCAGAAGCTCAACTGCTACCAAGCCTGCTGGATGTTAGAACTGTAGGACTTTGACTTTGTGCTGACCCACAAACCTAGAACACAAATGACAAAAGCTGATTTACTCTCAAGACAAGTAGGTCATGAAAGGGGGGAGAATGATAACAAAAATCTTGTTCTCCTAGACAATTCCTGTTTTGTGTCTGAGACAATCCAAGAGATCCAACTTGAATCCAAGGATGTTGACTTTGTCACCCACATACAGTAAGCTCTGAGACACACACAGGACTAGGTTGTAGTGAAGCAGCTAGAGAAGCAAGTAAGGGATTGGGAGGAGGATAAGGATGGACAGGTTTACTAGGAAGGCTGACTGTACATTCTGAAGGATCAGAAGCTGTGGGAGGACATTGTCTGAGCTCATCACAACAATCTGACTGTAGGACATCTAGGCTGACACAAAATGCAGGAACTCATTACTCAGAACTACTGGTGGCCCAGAATGCAGAGGGAAATCCTGAAGTACATGACTGGTTGCAATACATGCTAATGGACTAAGGCCTACCAGACAAGGGTTTAGGCTCCCCTACATCTGTATTGGATCCTGGATCACCCTTAGGAAGAAGTCTCAGTGGACCTGATCAGCAAGCTACCCAAGTCTTAGGGTTACAACACTATCTGTGTGATTGTTGACCAATTCTCTAAGCAAGTCCATACAGTTCCAACCTGAACAGAACTCACTTCTGAAGGCATAGTGTGCATTTATCAGGATCACATCTTCTGGTTGCACAGACTCCCTCAGAAGCTCATTCATGATTGCAGACCACAATTCAAGTTGAAATTCATACAGGACTTGTATGTACTTCTCAGAATTCAAGGGAACCCTTCTACTGCCTATCACTCATAGACTGACAGTCAAACTGAGTGAGTCAATCAGGAGATCAAGCTCTACCTCTGGATGTTCATCAATCATTAGCAATCAGATTGGTCTGAATGGCTAGCTCTGGCAGAATTTGTGTACAATAACTGGCAACACTCTGTAACAGGACAGTCCCTGTTCTTCCTCAATCATGGGAGGCATCTGTACCAGGGGACAGTTCCAAACCAGAACAGCAGTTCTAAATCTGTAACAGACTTTGCAGAACAGATGTACAGAACCAGGGAGGACACACAAGCTCTTTTGGAAAAGGCAGCACAGGTCATGAAGCAGAACTATGATCAGAAGAGGTCTGCAGCCAAGGATTACCAGCCTAGTGACAAAGTTATACTAGAAGCCACTAACCTGACCACAGATTGCCCAATGAAGAAGTTAGACAACAAGTGCTTCAGACCCTTCATTATTAAAAAGAAGGTTAGTGCCTCTGCCTACAAACTCTAACTTCTAGCAACATGGAAGCACATACACCCAGTGTTTAACAAGGTTCTACTGTCTTAATACTATGATCTGGGTTTTCCTTTACAACAAAGACCCCCACTGCCTCTACTAGAACTCATTAGTTCCAAACCAGAATATGAAGTAGAGTACATAGTAGATGCTAAGCTGGTGTACAGAAAGCTCAAGTTCCTTATCCACTGGAAGGGATACCCAGTTGAAGAACACACTTGAGAACCTGCTGAGAATCTCACCCATACTGCTAAGGCAATCCAAGACTTCTATTGACTTCATCTGGGTGCTCTGTGTCAACTCTGCCTCACAGATTTCCAAACCCTACCATTCTGACCTATGCCTGAGCTGCTAACCAAGCCCAATACTCACCAATCAGGATGATTGGTTTTAGAGGGGGGGTGATGTTATGGTTCTCCACTCTTGCACCTTCAGTTCTGAGGGTTCCACACCCTTCTGTACCAGAACTTGAGACTTCTGTCCCTTGGGGGCACTGTCTATGAACTATATGTGTGCTGACTCTTGCCACTACCCTTCCTTACTTCATCATTCCATTCCTTTGACCACCCCTTCATTCTTTGTA
>NW_006760388.1:3482436-3491118 GCF_000271605.1 Fomitiporia mediterranea MF3/22
TACTCTACTCTTGTCTTACTCTCTCTCTCTGCCTGTTCTGCAAGTTCCAACTATGTTCTGGTGCTTGCATTCTGTATTTCTGTTGTGTAGGATAGTTGTAGCCTGGGTCCCCTTGCTGAGCCTTCGGGTCCCCTCTACACTGTTGCTGACAGGCTCAAGGCTTACAACCCTACTATTAACTAGTTAGAGTAGACACTCACATTTAATCAGTGTTCTAAGTCTTACAGCTATCTTACACTACTGTCCTAAGTGAATGTAAACACTTCTAATGTTACTAACAGTTCTAATAAAGGTGACTAGTTGTTCTTCTTTAACTAGGATAAATATGTAGACACATATTCTAGTCAAGGTAGAACAGAGTTGATTTAAAGGATGTCTAAGACAGAACCAGTCTAGAACCATCTCAGAACAACTCTACTCTAGAACACACATAGACTCAGCCTACTGGATTTTGTCTAAGAGTTTCCCAAAGTCTTTAGTAAAGAGGAATTTGACTAGCTTTCTAAACACTATCTTTAGAACTATACAATTAAATTGACTAAGGGTTTCTAACCTAAGGATTGTAAAGTCTACCTACTCAACAGAGACAAGTAGGAGGTACTCAACAAGTTCCTTTGGGAAAATCTTTAGAATGGCTGAATCTAACCCTTAAAGTCCTCTATAGCCTCCCCTTTCTTCTTTGTCAAAAAGAAAGATAGGAAGCTCTACCTAGTCTAGGATTATTATTGTCTTAATGAAGGTACTGTTAAAAACAAGTACCTACTCCCTCTGATTCAGGAGCTCATTAATAAGACACATACATTCAGGGTTTTCACTAAGTTGAATGTTTGATAGAGATACAATAACATTCAGATTCAAGACAGAGATAAGTAGAAGGCTGTGTTCTAAACTAATTACAGATTGTACAAACTGACTATAATGTTCTTTAGACTAACTAACTTGCTTACAACATTCTAGTCATTCATGAATCACATCCTCACAGATCTGATTGACTCAGAGTATGTTAGTATGTATCTGGACAATATTCTAATCTTCACCTAGACAGTCAAGCATTATTACTAACTAATCTGAGCAGTTCTATAGTAGCTCTAAGATAATAAACTGTTCCTCTAAGAAGTAAAGTGTTTTTTTACACAAGAGTCAGTAGATTATCTAAGCTTTGTAATTGGTGAAAGAGAGGTCTGTATGAATCTAACAAAGGTAACTATAGTTTGGAACTGGTTGTAACCTTAGAACCTGAAACAGGTCTAAGTATTCCTTAGGTGTTATGGTTCTCTACTCTTGTACCTTCAGTTCTAAGGGTTCTACACCCTTCTGTACTAGAACTCAGGACTTCTGTCCCTCAGAGGTACTGTCTATAGACTATATGTATACTGACTCTTACTACTACCCTTCCTTACTTTATTATTCCATTCCTTTGACCACCCCTTCATTCTTTGTTTATTCTATAGTCTCTTACCCTTTGTCTATCCCTTCATTCTTTGTACCTTTATCTTTGACCTTCCCTTCCTTTCATTTTTTGTAGCTTATCATTCTTAGTAGCTCATACTCTCTAAGTACTCTTGTGTAGTTTAGTATATATAGGTATACAAGATCAGACTAGTCCTGTAGTCTTGATCTTGTCTACTCTAGGTAGTCCTATACTCTTAGACTCACTCTATATACTCTACTCTTGTCTCACTCTCTCTCTCCACCTGTTCTGTAAGTTCTGACTATGTTCTAGTGCTTGTGTTCTATATTTCTGTTGTGTAGAATAGTTGTAGCCTGGGTCCTCTTACTAAGCCTTTGAGTCCCCTCTATACTGTTACTAACATCAGATTAAGACTACCTATTACTACCCTACAACTCTCCTATGTTTCAAGCATTAGTACTCACTATTGTATTAATCTCTTTTCTTTGTCCTAACTCTTTTACATTTTTAAATTTTAAACTTTCTAAACCCTTGTAAACTTTTGCCACTCTTCTTCTATTCATTACCCCTTTTTAGTTTAGTGCTAATTCCTTTATAGTGTAAACATAGACCCTCCTACACTAACTGTTACCCTTACTGTCCTACCAGATTAGTAGTTACAAACAGACCTAGCTTAATATGTGTAGACCTTCATCTAAGAGGCCTTTACTAACTATATACCTCTAACCTCTTTAGAACCTGTTCTAATTGTTCTAGAAGTTACAACCTGTTCTAGAAAGAAAGTACATGTAGCCTGCCCTTCAGACTTTAATGAGTAGTACTTTAAGAACTTCTAGTACTAAGTTGAACTATACATAACTGCTACTTTGACTGATCTATCCTTAGATCTTAATTACATCCTATTCATCCTCTCCTTTATAAAGGAAGGCAACACAGCCACTTAGGCCCAGAACTGGATTGAAGGACATTAGATTAGAAGCCTGATCTGACTTTAGAACAATAAGTTGTATTCAGAATTCATAGGACAGCTCTGTACTTCCTTTATCAATCTGAATAAGAAGTATAATATGTAGAACAAGCTTGTGTCTCTGTAACAAGGCAAACGTTCCACTAATGCCTTCTTTCAGGAGTTTAATATCCTGGCCTGGAAGGCAGGATTTGTACTTAGGTTTAATAATGTTCTTATTAGAATGCTTGAAAAAGCTCTTTACTCAGAACTGGTTAATAAGATTCTTAGAATGATACTAGAACTGATCACTTACACTGAGTGGAAGACACACACCATTTCCTTCAACCAAGCTGTAGCTTGAATGTGTCAAGTCTGTACAGAATGCTTACACATGTGTCTGGCTCTAACAGTTCTAAGCTCTCAGATCAATCTGCCTGTAATTTACAATCAATCTGTTCTGATAAACATTAGAGAAGCTTAAAAGTAAGAAGTATACTTTACTTACAGAAAGTTAGGGCACTAGATTAAGGACTGCTCACAGAAGCAATAGTATATCTGTCAGGTCATTAGAGTAATATTGAGTAATGAGTAGGATTTGTAGTAAGAAGCCTTTTCTACAAATTTGGAAGTCACCTCAGAACTCCTAAACTCTGACTACATACTCTAGGATTTTGTAGAGACCTAACAGTGAATGTAGTACTGAAAGGCTATAACTTGAATTTTTTAACAGTCACTTTTGATTCAATAGACACTGTAGGATTAGAAGTAAATAAAGTAAGAAAAGTAGAAAAAGTAGAAAAAGTAGAAAGAATAAATTAACAAAATTATTTATTAGAAAGAAAAAAGTTGAAAACAAAAGTAGATAGTTCTCCTATTTCTTCTGATTCTTTTGATTCTTCTCTTCACACTTTATCTAAGTCTAAATCTGTACAATCTGACTTACTACTTCTGTGTTCTAAGATCTTAGAACATTCAGAATGCTACCTAGCCCTGTTTACTACTTAGTAGTTTGTCTGTAGTATTAAGTAGGGATAGTCTCAGCTGAGTTTACAGCTAAGGACATGAGTCTATCCTTGTTGAAAGAGAGAGGTTAATAAGGAAATGTTAGTACATATACTTACCCTCTTAGACAACAAGGCTGTACAAGCTGTACATTCCCTTCAGAACAAGTAGTAGTTTATCTAAGAATGTTCTGAGTACTAGCTCTAAGTCCCTATCCTTTTAGCTCCCTTCTTAGAATCCCTCCAGATCCAAACAATAGTTCTAATAAACAGTAAATGTACTGGTTCATATATTAATAAGGCCTTTGTGTAGGAACACTACCTCCCTACTTAATGTGTTCCACTTCTGATCCTAGTATACAATGTGGACAGAACCCTGAACTAGAATAGTTAGATTACTGAGTTTGTCTAACTACAGATAACTATTCAGGATTATGAGGAAAGTATTGAGTTCAGAGTTACTAACCTTAGAAAGACAGACATCTTTATTAGATTCAAATAGCTTAAGGCTTACAACCCTACTATTAACTAGTTAGAGTAGACACTTGTGTTTAATCAGTGTCCTGAGTCTTACAACTACCTTATACTACTATTCTAAGTAGATACAGACACTTCTAATGTTACTAACAGTTCTAATGAAGGTGACTAGTTGTTCTTCTTTAACTAGGATAAATATGTAGATACATATTCTAGTTAAGGTGGAACAGAGTCAATCTGAAGGATGTCTGAGACAGAACCAGTCTAGAACCCTCTTAGAACAACTCTACTCTAGAATGTATGTAGATCCAGCCTGCTGTCAGCAACAGTGTAGAGGGGACCTGAAGGCTCAGCAAGGGGACCCAGGCTACAACTATCCTACACAACAGAAACACAGAATGCAAGCACTGGAACATAGTCAGAACTTACAGAACAGGCAGAGAGAGAGAGTGAGACAAGAGTAGGGTATATAGAGTGAGCCTAAGAGTACAGGACTACCTGGAGTAGACAAGATCAAGACTACAGGACTAGTCTGATCTTGTACACCTATATATACTAAACTACACAAGAGCACTCAGAGAGTATGAGCCACTAAGAATGATGAGCTACAAAGAATGAAAGAAAGGAATGTCAAAGATAAAGGTACAAAGAATGAAAGGATGGATAAAGGGTAAGAGACCATAGAATGATACAAAGAAAGAAGGGGTGGTCAAAGGAATGGAATGATGAAGTAAGGAAGGGTAGTGGCAAGAGTCAGTACACATATAGTTCATAGACAGTACCCCTGAGGGACAGAAGTCCTGAGTTCTGGTATAGAAGGGTGCAGAACCCTCAGAACTGAAGGTACAAGAGTAGAGAACTGTAACATCACCCTCCCTCTAAAACCAATCATTCTGATTGGTGAGCATTGGGCTCAGTCAGTGGCTCAGGCATAGGTCAGAACAGTAGGGTTTGGAAATCTGTAAGACAGAGTTGACACAGAGCACCTGGATGAAGTTGATAGAAGTCTCAGATTGCCTTAGCAGTATGGGTGAGATTCTCAGCAGGTTCCCAAGTGTGTTCTTCAACTGGGTATCCCTTCCAGTAGATAAGGAACTTGAGTTTTCTGTACACCAGCTTGGCATCTGCTACATACTCTACTTTGTATTCCAGTTTGGAACCAATGAGTTCTGGTGGAGGTAGTGAGGGTCTTTGTTGTAAAGGAAAACCCAGATTATAGTATTGAGACAGTAGAACCTTGTTAAACACTGGGTGTATGTGCTTCCATGTTGCTGGAAGTTAGAGTTTGTAGGCAGAGGCACTAACCTTCTTTTTAATAACAAAGGGTCTAAAGTGCTTGTTGTCCAACTTCTTCATTGAGCAATCTGTGGTCAGGTTAGTGGCTTCCAGCATAACTTTGTCACTAGGCTGGTAGTCCTCAGCTGCAGACCTCTTCTGATCATAGTTCTGCTTCATGACTTGTGCTGCCTTTTCCAAAAGAGCTTATACATCCTCCCTAGTTCTGTGCATCTGTTCTGCAAAGTCTGTTACAGATTCAGAACTACTGTTCTGGTTCAGAACTGTCCCCTGGTACAGATGTCTCTCATGATTGAGGAAGAATAGGGACTGTCCTGTTGTAGAGTGTTGCTGGTTATTGTGCACAAATTCTGCCAGAGCTAGCCATTCAGACCAATCCAATTGTTAATGATTGATGAACATCCAGAGGTAGAGCTTGATCTCCTGATTGACTCACTCAGTTTGACTGTCAGTCTACAGGTGATAGACAGTAGAAGGGTTCCCTTGAATTCCAAGAAGTGTATACAAGTCCTGTATGAATTTTGACTCAAATTACAGTCTGCAATCATGAATGAGCTTCCAAGGGAGTCTGTGCAACTAGAAGACATGATCCTGATAAATGTGCACTATACCTTCAGAAGTGAGTTCTGTTTGGGTTGGAACTGTGTAGACTTGCTTAGAGAATTGGTTGACAATCACACAGATAGTATTGTAACCCTGAGACTTGGGTAGCTTGCCAATCAGGTCCACTAAGACTTCTTCCTAAGAGTGATCCAGAATCCAATACAGATGTAGGGGAGCCCAAACCCTTGTCCAGTAGGCCTTAGTCTGTTAGCACATATTGTAACCAGTCATGTACTTCAGGATTTCCCTCTACATTCCAGGCCACCAGTAGTTCTGAGTGATGAGTTCCTGTGTTTTGTGTTGGCCCAGATGTCCTACAGTCAGATTGTTGTAATGAGCTCAGACAATGTCCTCCCACAGCTTCTAATCCTTTGGAACATACAGTTAGCCTTCCTAGTAAACCTGTCCATCCTCATTCTCCTCCCAATCCCTTACCTGCTTCTCCAGCTGCTTCACTACAACCCAGTCCTGTATGTGTCTCAGAGCTTACTGTATACAGGTGACAAAGTCAACATCCTTGGATTTGAGTCAGATCTCTTGGATTGTCTTGGACACAAAACAGGAATTGTCTAGGAGAATGAGATTTTCATTATCATTCTCCCCCCTTTCATGACCTGCTTGTCTCAAGAGTAAATCAGCTTTCATCATTTGTGTTCTGAGTTTGTGGGTTAGCACAAAGTCAAAGTCCTACAGTTCTAACATCTAGTAGGCTTGACAGTGGTTGAGCTTCTGGGGAGCCTGGAAGTACTGGAGATTAAGGTGATTACTCTAAATCTCAAACTTCTGTACAGTACTGAGGAGATATTGACACTACTCTTCTAGGGAACAGACAATTGTAAGGAGTTCCTTGTCATAGATAGGGTAGTTCTGTTCTGTTACAGAGAGGGATTCTGATTGGAACACTATTGGATGCCACTTTCTGTCAATGAACTGGGACAGTACTGCTCCATTTGCAAAGTCAGAAGAATCAGCTTCAACTCAGAACTTGTCTACAACTGTCAGAACTGCTAATACAGGCTTGCTAGTGATGGCCTGTTTAAGGGACTTGAATGCAGACTACTACTGATCATCCTATTACTAAGGAACATTCTTGCCAGTGAGATTGTGAAGGGGCTGGGTAATGGTACTAAAGCCTTGAATGAAGCATTGGTAGTAGTTTGCAAACCTAAGGAATGCTTGGACCTGTTTCAGGTTTCAAGGTTGTAGCCAGTTCTGAACTGTAGTCACCTTTGCTGGATCCATACAGACCTCTCCTCTACTGATCACAAAGCCCAGATAATCCACTGACTCCTGTGTAAAAGAGTACTTTGCTTCTCAGAGGAACAGTTTATTATCTCAGAGCTATTGTAGAACCACTTGGATCAGTCAGTAATAGTGCTTGACTGTCTGGGTGAAGATCAGAATGTTGTCCAGATACACACCAACATGCTCCAAGTCAATCAGATCTGTAAGGATGTGATTCATGAATGACTGGAATGTTGTAAGTGAGTTGGTTAGTCTAAAAAACATTACAGTTGGTTTGTACAATCTGTGATTGGTTCAGAATGCAGCCTTCCACTCATCTCTGTCTTGGATCCAAATATTATTGTATCCCTATCAAACGTCCAACTTAGTGAAAACCCTGGATGTATGTGTCTTATTAATGAGCTCCTGAATCAGGGGGAGTAGGTACTTGTTTTTGACAGTACCCTCATTGAGACAACAATAATCCTGGACTGGGCAGAGCTTCCCATCTTTCTTTTTGACAAAGAAGAAAGGGGAGGCTATAAGGGACTTCAAGGGTCAGATCTGACTGTTCCAAAGATTTTCCTGAAGGAACTTGTTGAGCACCTCCTGCTTGTCTCTGTTGAGTGGGTAGACCTTACAATCCTTAGGTTCAAAACCCTTAGTCAATTCAATTGCATAGTCTTAGGGATAGTGTTCAGGAAGCTAGTCAAATTCCTCTTTACTGAAGACTTTAGGGAACTCTTGGACAAAATCCAGCAGGCTGGGTCTGTGTGCATTCTAGAGTAGAGTTGTTCTAAGAGGGTTCTGGACTGGTTCTGTCTCAGACATCCTTCAGATTGACTCTATTCTGTCTTGACTGGAATATGTATCCACATATCTATCCCAGTCAAAGAAGAACAACTGGTCACCTTCATTAGAACTGTTGGTAACATTAGAAGTATTCACATCCACTTGGAACAGTAGTACAAGGTAGCTGTAAGACTTGGGACACTGATCAAACACAAGTGTCTACTCTAACCAGTCAATGGTAGGGTTGTGAGCCTTAAGCCATTTGAATCTAATAAAGACATCTGTCTTTCTGAGGTTAGTGACTCTGAACTCAATACTTTCCTCATGATCCTGAATAGTCATCCATAGTTGGACAAACTTAGTGATCTGACTATTCTGGTTCAGGGTTCTGTCTGTATTGTATACTAGGATCAGAAGTGGAACACATTGAGTAGGGAGGTGGTGTTCCCACACAAAGGCCTTATTAATGTACAAACTAGTGTATCTACTGTCTACTAGAGCTGTTGTTTGGATCTGGGGGGATCCTGAGAAGGGAGCCAAGAGGACAGGGACCTAGAGCTGGTGTCTGGAACGTTCTTGGATAAACTACTACTTGTTCTGAAGGGAACATACAGCTTGCACAGCCTTGTTGTCTGAGAGGGTGAGTATATACACTAACATTTCCTCATTAACCTCTCTCTTTCAACAAGGACAGACCCATGTCCTCAGCTGTGAACTCAGCTGAGACTATCCCTACTTGATACTACAGACAAACTACTGAGTAGTGAACAGGGCTGGGTAACATTCTGAATGTTCCAAGATCTTGGAATGTGGAAGTGGTAGGTTGGATTGTGTGGATTTAGACTTGGATAAAGTGTAAAGAGAAGAATCAAAAGAATCAGAAGAAATAGGAGAACTATCTACTTTTGTTTTGACTTTTTTCTATCTAA
>NW_006760388.1:3491332-3492453 GCF_000271605.1 Fomitiporia mediterranea MF3/22
CTTACTTTATTTACTTCTAATCCTACAGTGTCCATTGAATCAAAAGTAGCCATTAAAAAATCCAAGTCATAGCCCTTCAGTGCTGCATTCACTGTTAGGCCTCTACAAAATCCTAGGGTATGTAGTCAGGGTCCAGGAGTTCTGAGGTGACTTCTGGATTTGCAGAAAAGGCTTCTTACTACAAATCCTGCTCATCACTTGTCATTACTCTAATAACCTGACAGATATACTGTTGCTTCTGTGGGCAGTCCTTAATTTGGTGCCCTGACTTTCTGTAGGCAAAGCATGCTCCTTACTTTCAGGCTTCTCTAATGTCCATCAGAATGGATTGATTGCAAATTACAGGTGGATTGATCTGAGGGCTCAGAACTGTCAGAGCTGGATGCATGTGTGAGTGTTCTACATGGACTTGACACATCTGAGCCACAGCTTGGTCAAAGGAGATGGCATGTGTCTTCCACTCAGTGTAGGTGACTAGTTCTAGTGTCATTCTGAGAATCTTATCAACCAGTTCCAGGTGAAGAGCTTTTTCAAGCATTCTGATGAGGACATCATTGAACCTGAGTATGAATCCTACCTTCTGGGCCAAGATATTGAATTCCTGAAAGAAGGCATTGGTGGAATGTTTGCCCTGTTACAGAGACACAAGCTTGTTCTGCACATTACACTTCTCATTCAGATCAATGAAGGAAGTACAGAGCTGCCCCATGAATTCTGAGTACAACTTGTTGTTCTGAAGTCAGATCAGACTTCCAATCCAATGACCTTCAATCCAGTTCTAGGCTCAGGTGGCTGTATTGCCTTCCTTCATAAAGGAGAGGACAAATAGGACATGATTGAGATCTGAGGATAGATCAGTCAAAGTAGCAGCTATGTATAGTTTGACTTGGTGCTGGAAGTCCTCAAAGTGCTGCCTATTAAAGTTCAAAGGGTAGGCTACATACACTTTCTTTCCAGAACAGGTTGCAACTTCTGGAACAATTAGAACAGGTTCTAAAGGGGCTAGGGGCATGTGGTTGGCAAAGGCCTCTTAGATGGAGGTCTGTACATATTGAGCTAGTTCTGCTTGTAACTGCTAATCTGGTAGGACAGTAGGGGTGGCAGTCAGTGTAGTAGGGTCC
>NW_006760388.1:3493315-3506209 GCF_000271605.1 Fomitiporia mediterranea MF3/22
GATGAGCTACAAAGAATGAAAGAAAGGAATGTCAAAGATAAAGGTACAAAGAATGAAGGGATGGATAAAGGGTAAGAGACTATAGAATGATACAAAGAAAGAAGGGGTGGTCAAAGGAATGGAATGATGAAGTAAGGAAGGGTAGTGGCAAGAGTCAGTACACATATAGTTCATAGACAGTGCCCCTGAGGGACAGAAGTCCTGAGTTCCAGTACAGAAGGGTGCAGAACCCTTAGAACTGAAGGTACAAGAGTAGAGAACTGTAACACCTGCTGGATTTTGTCTAAGAGTTCTCTAAAGTCTTTAGTAAAGAGGAATTTGACTAGCTTCCTAAATACTGTCTCTAGGACTATACAATTGAATTAACTAAGGGTTTCCAACCTAAGGATTATAAGGTCTACCTGCTTAACAAAAACAAGTAGGAGGCACTTAATGAGTTCCTTCAGGAAAATCTTCAGAATGGTTAGATCCAACCCTTAAAGTCCCTTATAGTCTCCCCTTTCTTCTTTGTCAAAAAGAAAGATAGAAAGCTCTACCTAGTCCAGGATTATTATTGTCTTAATAAGGGTACTGTCAAAAACAAGTACCTACTCCTTCTGATTCAGGAGCTTATTAATAAGACACATACATTCAGAGTTTTCACTAAGTTAGACATTCAATAGGAATACAATAATATTTGGATCTGAGACAGAGATGAGTAGAAGGCTGTATTCTGAACTAATCACAGATTGTACAAACTAACTGTAATGTTCTTTAGACTAACCAACTTGCCTGTAACATTCTAGTCATTCATGAATCACATCCTTACAGATCTGATTGACTCAGAGTATGTTAGTGTGTATCTGGACAACATTCTGATCTTCACTCAGACAGTTGAGTACTATTACTAACTGATTCAAGCAGTTCTATAATAGCTCTGAAATAATAAACTATTCCTCTAAAAAGTAAAGTACTCTTTTGTACAGGAGTCAGTAGATTATCTAGGCTTTGTGATTGGTGGAGGAGAGGTCTGTATGAATCTGGCAAAGGTAACTACAGTTCAGAACTGGTTGTAACCTTAGAACCTGAAACAGGTCTAAGCATTCCTTAGGTTTGTAAACTACTACTAATACTTTATTTAAGACTTTAGTACTATTACCTAGCCCCTTCACAATCTTACTAGCAAAGATGTTCCTTAGTAATAGGATGATTAGTAGTAGTCTGTATTCAAGTCTCTCAAGTAGGCCATTACTAGCAAGCTTATATTAGTAGTTCTAACAGTTGTGAACAAGTTCTGAGTTGAAGCCAACTCTTCCAACTTTACAAATAGAGTAGTACTGTCCTAGTTTATTGATAGAAAGTAGTGTCTGATAGTGTTCTGATTAGAATCCCTCTCTGTAACAGAACAGAACTACCCTATCTATAATAAGGAACTCCTTACAATTGTCTGTTCCTTAGAGAAGTAGTATTAATATCTCCTTAGTACTGTACAGAAGTTCAAGGTTTAGAGTGATCACCTTAATCTCTAGTACTTTCAGGCACCTCAGAAGCTTAACTACTGTTAAGCCTACTAGATGTTAGAACTGTAGAACTATGACTTTATACTAACCTACAAACCTGGAACACAAATGACAAAAGCTGATTTACTCTTAAAACAAGTAGGTTATGAAAGGGGGAGAATGATAATGAAAATCTTATTCTTCTAAACAATTCCTGTTTTGTGTCCAAGACAATCTAAGAGATCTGACTTGAATCTAAGGATGTTGACTTTGTCACCTGTATATAGTAAGCTCTGAGACACACATAAGACTAGGTTGTAGTAAAGTAGCTAGAGAAGCAGGCTAAGGATTAGGAGGAGGATAAGAATGGATAGGTTTACTAGGAAGGCCAACTGTACATTCTGAAGGATCAGAAACTGTAGGAGAACATTGTCTAAGCTTATTACAACAATCTGACTGTAGAATATTCAGGCTAACACAAAATGTAGGAACTCATTACTTAGAACTACTAGTAGCTAGGAATGTAGAAGGAAATTCTAAAGTATGTAACTAGTTACAATACATACTAATAGACTAAGGCCTACCAGACAAGGGTTTAGACTCCTCTACATCTGTACTAGATCCTGGATCACTCTTAGAAAGAAGTCTCAGTAGACCTGATTAGTAAGCTACCCAAGTCTTAGGGTTACAATACTATCTGTATAATTGTTGACTAATTCTCTAAGCAAGTCTACACAGTTCCAACCTGAACAGAACTCACTTCTGAAGGTATAGTATGTATCTATTAGAATTATGTCTTCTAGTTACACAGACTCTCTTAGAAGCTCATTCACAATTATAGACTATAATTTGAGTCAAAATTCATACAGGACTTGTATACACTTCTCAGAATTCAAGAGAACCCTTCTACTATATATTACCTACAGACTGATAGTCAAACTGAGTAAGTCAATCAGGAGATTGAGCTCTACCTCTAAATGTTTATTAATCATTAGTAATCAGATTAGTCTGAATGGTTAGCTCTGACAGAATTTGTACACAATAACTAGCAACACTCTACAACAGGACAGTCCCTGTTCTTCCTTAATCATAAGAGACATTTGTACTAGGGGACAGTTTCAAACCAGAACAGTAGTTCTGAATCTGTAACAGACTTTGTAGAGCAGATGTACAGAACCAGGGAGGACACATAAGCTCTTTTAGAAAAGGTAGTATAGGTTATAAAGTAGAACTATAATTAGAAGAGGTCTGCAGCTAAGGATTACCAGCCTAGTAACAAAGTTATACTAGAAGCTACTAACCTGACCACAGATCACCTAATGAAGAAGTTGGACAACAAGTGCTTCAGACCCTTTGTTATTAAAAAGAAGGTTAGTACCTCTGTCTACAAACTCCAACTTTTAACAACATAGAAGTGTATACACTCAGTGTTCAACAAGGTTCTACTGTCTTAGTACTACAATCCAGGTTTTCCTTCACAATAAAGACTCCTACCACCTCTACCAGAACTTATTAGTTCTGAACCAGAATACAAAGTAGAGTATGTAACAGATACTAAGCTAGTACATAGAAAGCTCAAGTTCCTTATCTACTAGAAGGCATACCCAGTTGAAGAACACACTTGAGAACCTGCTGAGAATCTCACCCATACTGCTAAGACAATCTAAGATTTCTATTGACTTCATCTGGGTGCTCTGTGTTAACTCTACCTTACAGATTTCCAAACCCTACTATTCTGACCTATGCCTAAACTACTAACCAAGCCTAATGTTCACTAATCAGAATGATTGGTTTTAGAGGGAGGGTAATGTTACAGTTCTCTACTCTTGTACCTTCAGTTCTAAGGGTTCTACACCCTTCTGTACTAGAACTCAGGACTTCTGTCCCTTAAGAGTACTGTCTATAGACTATATACATACTGACTCTTACTATTACCCTTCCTTACTTTATCATTCTATTCCTTTAACCACCCCTTTATTCTTTGTTCATTCTATAGTCTCTTACCCTTTGTCTATCCCTTCATTCTTTGTACCTTTATCTTTGACCTTCCCTTCCTTTCATTTTTTGTAGCTTATCATTCTTAGTAGCTCATACTCTCTGAGTACTCTTGTATAGTTTAGTATATATAGGTGTACAAGATCAGACTGGTCCTATAGTCTTGATCTTGTCTACTCTAGGTAGTCCTGTACTCTTAGACTCACTCTATATACTCTACTCTTGTCTTACTCTCTCTCTCTACCTGTTCTGACTATATTCTGGTGCTTACATTCTGTATTTCTGTTGTGTAGGATAGTTGTAGCCTGGGTCCTCTTACTGTCTCCTACTCAAAATTCTCTTTACTATAATATTAGTAATTAAGTTAGACAGGAGTTCTGAAACTTGAGTAACAGAATAGGTAAAGTTATGAGTACAATCTGTAGACAGAGAGTAGATGTTTAAAGTTGTAAAGGCTTGTATAGTTAATAATCTATATAATAAAATGATTCTTAGAAACCTATTTATACAAAAGAACTGTCTAGTAATTAATATAAAAGGGTAGACAGTAGTATAGAAGGGATTCAAATACAATCTAATAAAGTCTTGTAAGGACTAGACTCTAGAACTAGCTTTAGAACAAGTAAGAGTTCTGAGTAATAACCTTAAGAGTAAGCTCCTACTAGTATAGTCAACAGTAACAGTAGTCTATAAACAGGTAGAGATTCTAGTAGTAACAGACTATTTTAAGAAATAAGACTAAGATATAAAGCTATAGTACTAGGTCTGTTTTCTAAAAGAGATGCCTCTAGTAGTAGAACTTCTAGAAAGGACTATCTACTATATATACTTTAAGAATCCCTCTAAGGTAATAATAGTACAGTTATATACTTACTCTTAAAAATATTAGGAGACATAGTACACTCTAATTGACTAGTATGTATAAGTAGGACAGTTATAGCACTCAGACAGTCTGTACTTGTTCTCAGCCTTCCTGATTCTAAAGGTGGATCAAACAGAACTTCTGTACATAGTGTATAATTATTAAGCCCTTAATAGTAATACTATCTAAGACTATACTCTCTTACTCTAGATTAACAAAATTCTTAATAATTGTCTTAGAGAGTACATATATACTAAGATTAATATGACTAATACCTTCTTCCAGACTTAGATAGACTCTAGAGATATTTTACTAACAGTAATAAACACCCTCTTTAGACTATATAAGTAAACTGTTATACTAATAAGTTTATATAATATACTAGCTACTTAGTAGTAGTATGTTACTAAGGCTCTTAAGTACTTAATTAAACACATTTGTCATGTATACTTAGATAACATTTGTTACAGTTCTCTACTCTTGTACCTTCAGTTCTGAGGGTTCTACACCCTTCTATACTAGAACTCAGGACTTCTGTCCCTCAGGAGTACTGTCTATGGACTATATACATACTGACTCTTACTACTACCCTTCCTTACTTCATCATTCCATTCCTTTGACCACCCCTTCATTCTTTGTTCATTCTATAGTCTCTTACCCTTTGTCCATCCCTTCATTCTTTGTACCTTTATCTTTAACATTCCTTTCTTTCATTCTTTGTGGCTTATCATTCTTAAGTGGCTCATACTCCCTGAGTACTCTTGTGTAGTTTAGTATATATAGGTGTATAAGATCAGACTGGTCCTGTAGTCTTGATCTTGTCTACTCTAGGTAGTCCTGTACTCTTAGGCTTACTCTATATACTCTACTCTTGTCTCACTCTCTCTCTCTGCCTGTTCTACAAGTTCTGACTATGTTCTAGTACTTACATTCTGTATTTCTGTTGTGTAGAATAGTTGTAGCCTGGGTCCTCTTGCTAAGCCTTTGAGTCCCCTCTACACTGTTGCTGACATCAGATCAAGACTACCTATTACCACCCTACAACTCTCCTACATTTTGAGCATTAGTACTCACTGTTGTGTTGATCTCTTTTCTTTGTTCTGACCCTTCTACATTTTTAAATTTTAAACTCCCTAAACCTCTTTTAAACTTTTACCACTCTTCTTCCATTCATTACCCCTTTTAGTTTAGTGCTGATTCCTTTATAGTATAAACATAGACCCTCCTACACTGACTGCCACCCCTACTGTCCTACTAGATTAGTAGTTACAAGCAGAACTAGCTTAATATGTACAGACCTCTATCTAAGAGGCCTTTACTAACCACATGCCCTCAGCCCCTTCAGAACCTGTTCTGATTGTTTCAGAAGTTACAACCTGTTCTAGAAAGAAAGTGTATGTAGCCTGCCCTTCAGACTTTAATAGACAGTACTTTAAGAACTTCTAGTGTCAAGTCAAACTATACATAACTACTACTTTAACCAATCTATTCTCAGATTTTAATTGTGTCCTATTTGTCCTCTCCTTCATGAAGGAAGGTAATACAGCCACTTGGGCCTAGAACTAGATTAATAGCTATTAGATCAGAAGCCTGATCTGACTTTAAAACAATGAGTCATACTTAGAATTCATAAGGCAGCTCTGTACTTCCTTCATCAATCTGAATAAAAAGTATAATGTACAGAACAAGCTTGTGTCTCTGTAACAGGGCAAACATTCTACCAATGCCTTCTTTCAGGAGTTTGATATCCTGGCCTAGAAGGTAGGATTCACACTTAGGTTCAATAATGTCCTTATTAGAATGCTTGAAAAAGCTCTTCACTTAGAACTAGTTAATAAGATTCTTAGAATAACACTAGAACTGGTCACCTACACTGAGTGGAAGACACACACTATCTCCTTCAACCAAGCTATAGCTTGGATACATTAAGTCTGTACAGAATGCCTACACATGTGTCTGGCTCTAACAGTTCTAAGCCCTCAAATTGATCTGCCTGTAATTTACAATCAATCTGTTCTAATAGACATTAGAGAAGCCTAAAAGTAAGGAGTATACTTTGCCTACAGAAAGTCAGGGTACTAGATTAAGGACTGTCTACAGAAGCAACAGTATATCTGTTAGGTCATTAGAGTAATGACAAGTGACAAGCAGGATTTGTAGTAAGAAGCCTTTTCTACAAATCTAGAAGTCACCTCAGAACTCCTAGACCCTGACTATGTACTCTAGGATTTTGTAGAGGCCTAACAGTGAATGTAGTACTAAAGAGCTATGACTCAGATTTTTTAATGACTACTTTTGATTCAATAGACACTGTAGGATTAGAAGTAAATAAAGTAAGAAAAGCAAAAAAAGTAGAAAAAGTAGAAAAAATAAATCAACAAAATTATTTATTAGAAAGAAAAAAGTCAGAAACAAAAGTAGATAGTTCTCCTATTTCTTCTGATTCTTTTGATTCTTCTCTTCACACTTCATCCAAGTCTAAATCTGTACAATCTGACCTGCCACTTCTGTGTTCTAAGATCTTAGAATGTTCAGAACACTACCCAGCCCTGTTCACTACTCAGTAGTTTGTCTGTAGTATCAAGCAGGGATAGCCTCAGCTGAGTTCACAGCTAAGAACATAGGTCTGTCCTTGTTGAAAGAGAGAGGTTAATAAGGAAATGTTAGTACATATACTCACCCTTTTAGACAACAAGGTTGTACAAGCTGTACATTCCTTTCAGAACAAGTAGTAGTTCATCTGAGGACATTCTAGACACTAGCTCTAGGTCCCTGTCCTCTTGGCTCCCTTCTTAGAATCCCCTCAGATCTAAACAACAACTCTGGTAGACAGTGAATACACTAACTCATACATTAATAAGGCCTTTGTGTAGGAACACCACCTCCCTACTTGACATGTTCTACTTCCAATCCTAGTATACAATGTAGACAGAACCCTAAACTGGAATAGTCAGATTACTGAGTTTGTCTAACTACAGATGACCATTCAGGATTATGAGGAAAGTATTAAGTTTAGAGTCACCAACCTTGGAAAGACAGATGTCTTCATCAGATTCAAATGGCTCAAAGCTCACAACCCTACTATTGACTGGTTAGAGTAGACACTTGTGTTTAATCAGTGCCCCAAGTCTTACAGCTACCTTACACTACTGTTCTAAGTGGATGTAGACACTTCTAATGTTACTAACAGTTCTGATGAAGGTGACTAGTTGTTCTTCTTTGATTAGGATAGATATGTGGATACATATTCTAGTCAAGGCAGAATAGAGTTGATCTGAAGAATGTCTAAGACAGAACCAGTCTGGAACCCTTACAGAACAACTCTACTCTAGAACACACATAGACCCAGCCTGCTAGATTTTGTCTAAGAGTTCCCTAAAGTCTTTAGTAAAGAGGAATTTGACTAGCTTCCTAAACACTGTCTCTAGAACTATACAATTGAATTGACCAAGGGTTTCCAACTCAAGGATTGTAAGGTCTACCTACTCAACAGAGACAAGTAGGAGGTGCTTGACAAGTTCCTTCAGGAAAATCTTTGGAACAGCTGGATCCAACCCTCAAAGTCCCTTATAGCCTCCCCTTTCTTCTTCATCAAAAAGAAAGATAGGAAGCTCTGCCCAGTCCAGGATTATTATTATCTTAATAAGAGTACTGTCAAAAACAAGTACCTACTCCCTCTGATTCAGGAGCTCATTAATAAGACACATACATCTAGGGTTTTCACTAAGTTGGATGTTTGATGAGGGTACAATAATATTTGGATCCAAGACAGAGATGAGTGGAAGGCTGTGTTCTAAACCAATTGTAGATTGTACAAACTAACTGTAATGTTCTTCAGACTAACCAACTTGCCTGTAACATTCTAGTCATTCATGAATCACATTCTTACAGATCTGATTGACTCAGAGTATGTTAGTGTGTATCTAGACAACATTCTGATCTTCACCCAGACAGTTGAGTACTATTACTAACTAATCTGAGTAGTTCTACAACAGCTCTGAGATAATAATCTGTTCCTCTAAGAAGTAAAGTGCTCTTTTGTACAGGAGTTAGTGGATTATCTAGACTTTGTAATTAGTAGAGGAGAGGTCTGTATGGATCTGGCAAAGGTAACTACAGTTCAGAACTGGCTACAACCTTAGAACCTGAAACAGGTCCAAGTGTTCCTTAGGTTTGTAAACTACTACTAATACTTCATTCAAGGCTTTAGTACTATTGTCTGACCCCTTTACAATCTTACCAGCAAAGATGCTCCTTAGTAATAGGATGATTAGTAACAGTCTGTATTTGAGTCCCTCAAGCAGACTATTACTAGTGAGCCTGTATTAACAGTTCTGACAGTTGTGGACAAGTTCCAAGTTGAAGCTGACTCTTCCAACTTTACAAATGGAGCAGTACTGTCCTAGTTCATTAACAGAAAGTAGTATCCAATAGTGTTCTGATTAGAATCCCTCTCTGTAATAGAACAGAACTACCTTATCTATGACAAGGAACTCCTTACAATTGTCTGTTCCCTAGAGGAGTAGCATTAATATCTCCTTAGTACTGTACAGAAGTTTAAGATTTGGAGTGATCACCTTAATCTCTAGTACTTCCAAGTGCCTCAGAAGCTCAACTACTGTCAAGCCTGCTAGATGTTAGAACTGTAGAACTATGACTTTGTACTAACCTACAAACCCAGAATGTAAATGATGAAAGCTGATTTACTCTCAAGACAAGTAGGTCACAAAAGGGGGGAGAATAATAACAAAAATCTTGTTCTCCTAAACAATTCCTGTTTCACATCTGAGACAATCTGAGAGATCCAACTCAAATCCAAGAATGTTGACTTTGTCACTTACATACAGTGAGCTCTGAGACACACACACAACTAGGTTGTAGTAAAGTAGCTAGAGAAGTAGGCTAGGGATTAGGAGGAGGATAAGGATGGACAGGTTTACTAGGAAGGCTGACTGTATGTTCTAAAGGATCAGAAGCTGTAGGAGGACATTATCTGAGCTCATTACAACAATCCAACTGTAGG
The DNA here is from genome assembly GCF_000271605.1 of Fomitiporia mediterranea MF3/22. NCBI lineage: Eukaryota > Fungi > Basidiomycota > Agaricomycetes > Hymenochaetales > Hymenochaetaceae > Fomitiporia > Fomitiporia mediterranea. The sequence goes on from NW_006760388.1 coordinate 3,502,674, forward strand.
ACATCTGAACTAACACAAAATGCAGGAATTCATCACTTGGAACTACTAGTAGCCTAGAATGTAGAGGGAAATCCTGAAGTATGTGACTGGTTACAATATGTACTAACAGACTAAGGCCTACTAGACAAGGGTTCAGGCTCCCCTACATCTGTATTAGATCCTAGATCACTCTTAGGAAGAAGTCTTAGTAGACCTGATTAGTAAGCTACCCAAGTCTTAGGGTTACAATACTATCTACATGATTGTCAACCAATTCTCTAAGCAAATCTATACAGTTCTGACCTGAACAGAACTCACTTCTGAAGGTATAGTGTACATTTATTAGGATCATGTCTTCTGGTTGTATAGACTCCCTCAGAAGCTCATTCATGATTACAGACCACAATTTGAGTCAAAATTCATACAGGACTTGTATGTACTTCTTAGAATTCAAGGGAACCCTTCTACTACTTATTACTTACAGACTAACAGTCAAACTGAGTGAGTTAATCAGGAGATTGAGCTCTACCTCCAGATGTTCATCAATCATTAGTAATCAGATTGGTCTGAATAGCTAGCTCTAGCAGAATTTGTGTATAATAACTAGCAACACTCTACAACAGGACAGTCCCTGTTCTTCCTCAATCATGAGAGACATCTGTACTAGGGGACAGTTCTGAACTGGAACAGTAGTTCTGAATCTGTAACAAACTTTGTAGAATGGATACACAGAACCAGGGAGGACACACAAGCTCTTTTGGAAAAGGTAGTATAGGTTATAAAGTAGAACTATAATCAGAAGAGGTCTGTAACTAAGGATTACCAGCCTAGTGACAAAGTTATGCTAGAAGCTACTAACCTGACCATGGATTGCCTAATGAAGAAGTTGGACAACAAGTGCTTTAGACCCTTCATTATTGAAAAGAAGATCAGTGCCTCTGTCTACAAACTCCAACTTCCAGCAACATGAAAGTGTATACACCCAGTGTTTAACAAGGTTCTACTGTCTCAGTACTATGATCCAGGTTTTCCTTTACAACAAAGACCCCTACTACCTCCACCAGAACTCATCAGTTCTGAACCAGAATACAAAGTAGAGTATGTAGTAGATACTAAGCTAGTGTACAGAAAGCTCAAGTTCCTTATCTACTAGAAGGGATACCCAGTTGAAGAATGTACTTGGGAACCTGCTAAGAATCTCACCCATACTACTAAAGCAATCCAAGACTTCTATCAACTTCATCTGAGTGCTCTGTGTCAACTCTGCCTTACAGATTTCCAAACCCTACTGTTCTAACCTATACCTGAGCTACTGACTAAGCCTAATGTTCACCAATCAGGACAATTGGTTTTAGAGGGGGGGTGATGTTACAGTTCTCTACTCTTGTACCTTCAGTTTCAAGGGTTCTACACCCTTCTGTACTAGAACTCAGGACTTCTATCCCTCAGGGGCACTGTCTATGAACTATATGTATACTGACTCTTACTACTACCCTTCCTTACTTCATCATTCCATTCCTTTGACCACCCCTTCATTCTTTGTTCATTCTATAGTCTCTTACCCTTTGTCCATCCCTTCATTCTTTGTACCTTTATCTTTAACATTCCTTTCTTTCATTCTTTATAGCTTATCATTCTTAAGTGGCTCATACTCCCTGAGTGCTCTTGTATAGTTTAGTATATATAGGTGTACAAGATCAGACTGGTCCTATAGTCTTGATCTTGTCTACTCTAGATAGTCCTGTACTCTTAGGCTCACTCTATATACTCTACTCTTGTCTCACTCTCTCTCTCTACCTGTTCTGTGAGTTCTAACTACATTCTAGTACTTACATTCTGTATTTCTGTTGTGTAGGATAGTTGTAGCCTGGGTCCCCTTGCTGAGCCTTCAGGTCCCCTCTATACTGTTACTAACAACATTATTATTTGGTCTTAGTTGAAAGTAGAGTATATAGTTAATATTAGTAAGGTAATAGAAGTACTTTAGAACAAAGGACTCATCTGTTCTAGTAAAAAGACAAAACTGTTTTACAAGTTACTAATGTTTCTTAAACACCTTATTACAGAACAAGGTACAAAAGCTGATCCTAAGAAGGTTAAGCAGATCCTACAATAGTCTTAGTCTTAGAATGTACAGAATGTTTATAAATTCCTTAAACTTCTAAGATTTATTATAACATACTTACTTAAGTTAGTAGAGTATACTATAATTCTCTTACTACTAACTAGTAAGGATTGTAACAAGGCATTCCTAGAATGGTCTTTAGAACACTAACAGGCTTTCAATACAATTAAGAGGATTATAACTAGTTAAGAGTGTTTTACATTAGTAAATCACTATTCTAGAGAGAACATTTATATAACTATAAATACTTTAGACTATAGAACTAGAGTAGTATTGAGTGTCAGAATGTCTTAGAACATGTTACAGTCCTCTACTCTTACACCTTCAGTTCTACAGGTTCTACACCCTTTTGTACTAGAAGTTAGAACTTTTGTATTATGAGATAATTAGTTTATTAACAGACAAACCACAAGACAATGACTTCATAATGTCTCAGTTAGAATACATACAATATAAGGACAAGAGACACTGAGCAGTCAATTGTCACCTCACCCCTTGTCTATGTGTGCCCCCCTTAAGTTTTCCCTCTTAACAGATTATGAGCCTTAAGCTCTCTACATACATGTATCCACTGTACACTTTAAACCCTTTACTCACATACACTTGCACACATTCACATTATGGTTCCCCCACATACAGATACATGCTGTAAACCAGCTAATGTACCTAAATACTTTGGTCAAAACATTACAATGCTTAAGACTGAAGCAAACTACAAGATGTGGCACTACTGTATTGTTTCTAGTGTCACAGCTATGTGCTTCAAACACTTACTAAAGGATGAACTACAGAACAAAGCTGAGAGGGAGATAGCTAAGGCTATTTATACATGCATAGTTAATAACATTACTAATACAATATTGGCAAACTATATACACTTTGATATGTCTATCTCTCAGTTAATAAAAGTGCTTAAAGAATGCTTTAACCTCTAGACAGTACATAAAAAGGCTATCAACAAATCAGCACTGTTTATTTGTAGAGACTATGTAAAACATTTCAGACATACATTAGACAGACTTGAGGAAGCATACACAACTCTGTCTGCTAACAGTAATCCACCATGTGACTCTACATACAAAGTAGCAATATTGCTTGCTACTCCTGAGCAATATACACATGTAGTAAATACAATAATACAATCTACTGATGCCTAAAACAAAGGCAAACCAGTCAATGAACATAAGAAAGTTGAACCAAAGTAACTAATCCTTGTATTGTAGAATGCCTACAACAATTACTGTACTAAACAAGTACAAGATTCCAATGATTGGACAAAGAATAATGTACACACTAATACAATATATAAAGCTAATAAGTAGAGGAAATTCAATCTGCCAAATCTGTTCAATCTGACAAAAGTAAAATGTTTCAATTGTGGAAAAATAGGACATTTCTCTAAGGAATGCTGACAAACCTCCTACTGAAGCTA
>NW_006760388.1:3506229-3509483 GCF_000271605.1 Fomitiporia mediterranea MF3/22
CAATATACACATGTAGTAAATACAATAATACAATCTACTGATGCCTAAAACAAAGGACAAACCAGTCAATGAACATAAGAAAGTTGAACCAAAGTAACTAATCCTTGTATTGTAGAATGCCTACAACAATTACTGTACTAAACAAGTACAAGATTCCAATGATTGGACAAAGAATAATGTACACACTAATACAATATATAAAGCTAATAAGTAGAGGAAATTCAATCTGCCAAATCTGTTCAATCTGACAAAAGTAAAATGTTTCAATTGTGGAAAAATAGGACATTTCTCTAAGGAATGCTGCAAACCTCCTACTGAAGCTATAAAGCTTGCCTGCACCAAACATCAAGCTAATATTGTGTATAAAACAAACCAAACTGTAGAAAACACAACAAACACATTTATTATTGAAAACCCAAACAAAAACAATGTTGAATTAAAGGAAGGCAATGTTGAAATGAATGATAATGCTTACACTCTTATTCCAAGCAACCAGGACAAACAATTCGAACAATATGCTTCCTGGGTATGTACTAATGTATTTACAAATACAATCATAGTTAACAAGAAATCCTATATGCAAATGATGGATTTACTCAATTCCAGTATATCAATACATACTACTCCTTATCTATTTTGATTAACAGATGTACACAACATAACTCCTACAATTGTAACTATTGCAAATAGATCAATAATGACTCTTAATCAAGCTGGATCTATGTATATTGAAATCCTGAAGAATATACAAGAAAGAAGCATTATAACATTACAAAACGTCTATTACTATCTACAAATGAACTTTTCCCTCATAAGTCAAGCACTACTATGTAGGGAAGGTTATTCTTTTATGTTTACAAACAATAATTGTACTATAACATCACCATGTAACAAATATGTCAGACATATATGATTGAGAAATAACTTGTATATTTTGTACAATAATCATTTGTTAAAAACAATGAACAAACTATCTATTTATGATATACATAAACACCTCAGACATATAAGTTACAATTATATTAAACAATTATTAAAAACACAACCAAGTGTACTATCAACTAAAATAACAAACTACAAAGAAAAAGAATGTATTGAATGTATAAAAGCAAATATTGAATGTACACTAATACCAAAACTACATTAATCTCCTCTTGCAAATCAATTTGGAGATCTTATTCATATCAATATCATTGGTCCTATTGAACTGTACACATATAAGAACATACAGTACTTATTAACAATTGTAGACAATTCTACTTGTTAGTGTATAATGCTCAAATTACAAACAAAATCTGATACATATACACAATATATACAATGGACAACCAAAATATTTACACAGTACAGAGTTAAAATAAAGCTTTTACAAAGTGATAACAATACTGTATTCCTTAGTGAAGATTTCCAACAATATTTAGATTCACAAGGAACAAAACAAAGATTAACAGTATATCATACTCTACAACAGAACAGAATAGCAGAACAAACTCATAAAACTATATTTAGAGGTGTAAGAGCATATCTAACATCTACTAAATTACTGTTTACATTATGGGCCAAAGTAGCAATTCATATTACCTATATTCATAATAGAACACTGTGTACTGTATTAAATTACAATACTCCACATTACAAACGTTACAGAACCCACAGAACAATTGATAATATATATGAATTTGGTCAATATATTATCATTTGTAACAAAAATCCTACAAAAATACAACAGTAAGGTATCATTGCTTGTTGGATAGGATTAGACAATGAAAGTAAAGGCTATAAAACTTGGCACAATAATAAATCACTATTGAACAAAATATTCAATTTCTCAAAGGTAAACCTTCTCAAATTGAAGGGGAGAAAATAGACAATACTAATGATACAAACAAGTGTTTAATAATTAAAAATAATAAAACAGATGATAGAATAACAAGAATGGACAACAATGATACAGACAATGCTGATCCTAATAAAAAAGGAAAAGTGGTAGAACCAACAGACTTAACAGACAACAAAGTTAAATTAACCAAAAAAGAAGTAGAACCTAAACTATGTTGATTGGAACAGAAACAGAAACCAACAGAATGTGCTATTGAGCTTGAACAATGTATGGAGAATAAACATGTAACAAAACACATGTATGTACTTAGTGAAAAGGATGAAGATAATATTACCATTCATTTAACAGAATTTAATACTAAAATAAGTGAAACACAATCAGATCTGACTTCATTTTATGAAGCAATCTAATGTCTGGATTGTGATTTATGGATTACAGCTATGAAAGACAAAATAAAACAATTAGAAAATCATAATACATGGGAAATCACAAATCCACACAATAATATTAACATTATTAGAACATGATTTGTCTATAAAATAAAGCAATATGCTAACAATAGTATAGAAAAATACAAAGCACAATTAGTAGTTCAAGGAAACTATCAGATTGACAGTCTTGACTATCATACAGACAATTTATTTGCTCCTACTGCTAGACTATCTACAGTATGATTAATATTAGTATGGGTAGCATCTAATAATTATGAAATACATTAGATAGATATAAAATTGGCATATCTGTATGGACAATTGACAGAAGACAAAGAAATATATGTTAAACCTCCTCCAGGTAACTTAATAGACAGATTACAGAATAGACAAATATTACAATTACAAAAAGCACTATACAGATTAAAACAAGCTGGTAGAAGATAGTATAAAATGCTATCTAATATACTACTTAAATACAGATTAATGAAATCCAAACATGATAATACTGTATTCTTTTACAAAGAAGAAAGAAATAACTGTAGCCATATTATTTGTACATGTTGACAATATTACTATTATAGTAATGAATAATAATAATATTGTAATGATAAAACAATCTATTACACATCATTTACAATATACAGACAGTAGCAAATTACACTAGCTACTTAGTATAGAGATTCAACACAACAGAGAGCATAGATTCATCAGGATGTGTCAGACACATTATATTAATAGTATAATAGAACATTACAAACTTACAAACAAACAAAGTGTACAAACACTCATACAACCTAGTACACAATTAAAAACAGTATTGTAAACTGATAACAACAGAGAACAAATGTCTGATATACTATACATGAACATGGTTAGTGTACTTAGATACATTACAGACTGTACATGGCCAGATATAGCATTTACAACAAATCAGTTAGCTAAATACCTTAATGACCCTAGTATAGAGCATTATCTAGCAC
>NW_006760388.1:3510010-3535110 GCF_000271605.1 Fomitiporia mediterranea MF3/22
TAAACTATATATAGACTGACACTCTCTATAACTCTTACTACTACCCCTCCTTACTTTATTATTCTGTTCCTTTGTCTACCCCTTCATTCTTTGTTTATTCTATAGTCTTTTACCCTTTGTCTATCCCTTCATTCTTTGTACCTTTATTTTTGACCTTCCTTTCTTTCATTCTTTATAGCTTATCATTCTTAGTAGCTTACTATTCTCTAAGTACTCTTATATAGTTTAGTATATATAAGTGTACAAGATCAGACTAGTCCTATAGTCTTGATCTTGTCTACTCTAGGTAGTCCTGTACTCTTAGACTTACTCTATATACTCTACTCTTGTCTTACTCTCTCTCTCTATCTGTTTTACAAGTTCTGACTATGTTCTAGTACTTGTATTCTGTATTTCTATTATGTAGGATAGTTGTAACCTAGGTCCCCTTACTAAGCCTTCAGGTCCCCTCTATACTATTACTAACATTAGATTAAGACTACCTATTACTACTCTACAACTCTCCTACATTTTAGACATTAGTACACACTATTGTGTTAATCTCTTTTCTTTGTTCTAACCCTTTTATATTTTTAAATTTTAAACTTTCTAAACTCTTTTAAACTTTTACCACCCTTCTTCTATTCATTACCCCTTTTAGTTTAGTGTTGATTCTTTTATAGTATAAACATGGACTCTTCTAAGCTGACTGTCACCCTTACTGTCTTACTAGATTAGTAGTTACAAGCAGACTTAGCTTAATATGTACAGACCTCTATCTAAGAGACCTTTACTAACTATGTGCCCCTAGCCTCTTTAGAACCTGTTCTAATTGTTCTGGAAGTTGTAACCTGTTCTAGAAAGAAAGTGTATATAGTCTGTCCTTTAGACTTTAATAGACAGTACTTTAAGGACTTCTAGTACTAAGTTAAACTATATATAGTTACTATTTTAACTAATCTATTCTCAGATCTTAATTGTGTTCTATTTGTCCTCTCCTTTATAAAGGAAGGCAATACAGCCACCTAAGCCTAGAACTGGATCAAAAGTTATTAGATTAGAAGTCTGATCCAACTTTAGAACAATAAGTTATACTCAGAATTTATAAGACAGCTCTGTACTTCCTTTATTAATTTAAACAAGAAGTATAATGTGTAGAACAAGCTTGTGTCTTTGTAACAGGGTAAATGTTCTACTAATACCTTCTTTCAGGAGTTTGATATCCTAGCCTAGAAGGTAGGATTTGTACTTAGATTCAATAATGTCCTTATTAGAATACTTGAAAAAGCTCTTTACTTAGAACTGGTTAATAAGATTCTCAGAATAATGTTAGAACTAATTACTTACACTAACTGAAAGACTTGTACCATTTCCTTTAACTAAGCTACAGCTTAAATATGTTAAGTTTGTACAGAATGTTTATACATGTGACTGACTCTGACAGTTCTGAGCTCTTAGATTAATCTGTCTGTAATTCACAATCAATTTATTCTAATAGATATTAGAGAAGCTTAAAAGTAAGGAGTATACTTTACTTACAGAAAGTTAGAATACTAAATTAAGAACTGTTTACAGAAGTAACAGTATATTTGTCAGATTATTAGAGTAATAATAAGTAACAAGTAGGATTTATAGTAAGAAGCCTTTTTTACAAATCTAGAAGTCACCTTAGAACTCTTAGACTCTAACTATGTACTTTAGAATTTTGTAAAGGCTTAACAGTAAATATAGTACTAAAGGGTTATAACTCAGATTTTTTAACAGCTACTTTAGATTTAATAGACACTGTAGGATTAGAAGTAAATAAAGTAGAAAAAGTAGAAAAAGTAAATTAAGAAAGTTATTTATTAAAAAGGAAAAAGTAAAAAACAAAAGTAGATAGTTCTCTTATTTCTTCTAATTCTTTTAATTCTCCTCTTTGTACTTTATCTGAGTCTAAATCCATACAATCCAACCTACTATCTCTGTGTTCTAAGAACTTAGAATGTTTAGAACACTATCTAGCCCTGTTTACTACTTAGTAGTTTGTCTATAGTATTAAGTAGGAATAGTCTTAACTGAGTTTACAGTTAAGAACATAGGTCTGTCCTTGTTAAAAGAGAGAGGTTAATAAGGAAATGTTAGTATATATACTTACTCTCTTAGACAATAAAGTTATACAAGTTGTATATTCCTTTCAGAACAAGTAGTAATTTATTAGAGAATATTCTAAGTACTAACTTTAGATTCTTGTCCTCTTAACTCTCTTCTTAAGATCCCTCCAGATCTGAACAATGACTCTAGTAGATAGTAAGTGTACTAGCTTGTACATTAATAAGGCCTTTATGTAGGAACACTACCTTTCTACTCAATGTGTTCTGCTTCTGATTCTAGTATACAATACAGACAGAACTCTAAACCAGAATAGTCAGATTACTAAGTTTGTTCAACAATGTTAGCAACAGTATAGAGAGGACCTGAAGGCTCAGCAAGGGGACCCAGGCTACAACTATCCTACACAACAGAAATACAGAACACAAGTACTAGAAGGTAGTTGGAACTTGCAGAACAGGCAGAGAGAGAGAGTGAGACAAGAGTAGAGTATATAGAGTGAGCTTAAGAGTACAGGACTACCTAAGGTAGACAAGATCAAGACTATAAGACTAGTCTGATCTTGTACACTTATATATACTAAACTATACAAGAGTACTCAGAGAGTATAAGCTACTAAGAATGATAAGTTACAAGGAATGAAAGAAAGGAAGGTCAAAGATAAAGGTATAAAGAATGAAGGGATGGACAAAGGGTAAGAGACTATAGAATGAACAAAGAATGAAGGAGTGGTCAAAGGAATGGAATGATAAAGTAAGGAAGGGTAGTAGTAAGAGTCAGTATACATATAGTCTATAAACAGTACCTCTGAGGGATGGAAGTCCCAAGTTCTAGTACAGAAGGGTGTAGAACCCTTAGAACTGAAAGTATAAGAGTAGAGAACTGTAACATTACTCTCCCTCTAAAACTAATTGTTCTAATTAGTAAACATTAGGCTTGGTTAGTAGCTTAGACATAAGTCAGAACAGTAGGATTTAGAAATCTGTAAGACAGAGTTAATACAGAGTACTCAGATGAAGTTAATAGAAGTCTTAGATTGTCTTAATAGTATAGGTAAGGTTCTTAACAGGTTCCCAAGTGTGTTCCTCAACTGAGTATCCCTTCTAGTAGATAAGGAACTTAAGCTTTCTACACACTAGCTTAGTATCTACTACATACTCTACTTTGTATTCTGGTTCAGAACTAATGAGTTCTAGTAGAGACAGTAAGGGTCTTTGTTGTGAAGGAAGACTAGGATTGTAGTACTAAGACAATAGAACCTTGTTAAACACTAAGTGTATACACTTTCATGTTGTTAGAAGTTAGAGTTTGTAGACAGAGGTACTAACCTTCTTTTTAATAACAAAGGGTCTGAAGCACTTGTTGTCCAACTTCTTCATTAGGCAATCTGTAGTTAGGTTAGTAGCTTCTAGTATAACTTTGTCCCTAGACTAGTAATCCTTAGCTACAGATCTCTTCCAATTGTAGTTCTACTTTATTACCTGTGTTACCTTCTCTAAAAGAGCTTGTGTATCTTCCCTAGTCTTATACATCTGTTCTATAAAGTCTGTTACAGATTTAGAACTGTTGTTCCAGTTCAGAACTGTCCTCTAGTACAGATGTCTCTTATGATTGAGGAAGAACAGGGACTGTCTTGTTATAGAGTGTTACTAGTTATTGTACACAAATTCTGTCAGAGCTACCTATTCAGACCAGTCTGACTACTAATGATTGATGAACATTCAGAGATAGAGCTTGATCTCCTAATTGACTCACTCAGTTTAACTGTCAGTCTGTAAGTAATATGTAGTAGAAGGGTTCCCTTAAATTCTAAGAAGTGTATACAAGTCCTGTATAAATTTTGACTTGAATTGTGGTCTGCAATTGTAAATGAGCTTCTGAGGGAGTTTATACAACTAGAAGACATAATCCTAATAAATGTGTACTATACCTTTAGAAGTGAGTTCTGTTTAGGTTGGAACTGTATAGACTTACTTAGAGAATTAGTTGACAATCATACAGATAGTATTGTAACCCTAAGACTTAGGTAGCTTACTAATCAGGTCTACTAAGACTTCTTCCTAAGAGTAATCCAGTATCCAATGTGGATGTAGGGAAGCCTGAACCCTTGTTTAGTAGGCCTTAGTCTATTAGCACATATTATAACTAGTTACATACTTTAGGATTTCCCTTTACATTCCTGGCCACTAGTAGTTCTGAGTAATGAGTTCCTGTGTTTTGTGTTAGCCTAAATGTTCTACAGTTGGATTGTTGTAATAAGCTCAGACAATGTCCTCCTACAGCTTCTAATCCTTTAGAACATACAGTCAGCCTTCCTAGTAAACCTGTCCATTCTCATCCTCCTCCCAATCCCTAGCCTGCTTCTCTAGCTACTTTACTACAACCTAGTCCTGTGTGTGTTTTAGAGCTTACTGTATGTAAGTAATAAAGTTAACATTCTTAGATTTCAGTCAGATCTCTTAGATTGTCTCAGACACAAAACAGGAATTGTCTAGGAGAACAAGGTTTTTGTTATCATTCTCCCTCCTTTCATAACCTACTTGTCTTAAGAGTAAATCAGCTTTCATTATTTGTATTCTAGGTTTGTGGGTCAGTACAAAGTTGTAGTCCTACAGTTTTAACATTCAGTAGGCTTAGTAACAGTTAAGCTTCTAAGGTGCCTGGAAGTACTAGAGATTAAGGTGATCACTCCAAATCTCAAACTTCTATACAGTACTAAAGAGATATTAATACTACTCCTCTAGAGAACAGACAATTGTAAGGAGTTCCTTGTCATAAATAGGGTAGTTCTGTTCTGTTGTAAAGAGGGATTCTGATTAGAATACTATCAGACACTACTTTCTGTTAATGAACTGAGACAGTACTACTCTATTTGTAAAGTTAGAAGAGTTGGCTTCAACTTGGAACTTGTCTATAACTGTTGAAACTACTAATACAGGCTTACTAGTAATAGTCTGCTTGAGGGACTCAAATGTAGACTACTACTAATCATTCTATTACTAAGGAACATCTTTGCTAGTAAGATTGTAAAGGGGCTGGGCAATAGTACTAAAGCTTCAAATAAAGTACTAGTAGTAGTTTGTAAACCTAAGGAACACTTGGACCTGTTTCAGGTTCTAAGGTTGTAACTAGTTCCAAACTACAGTTACCTTTGCTAGATCCATACAGACCTCTCCTCTACCAATTATGAAGCCTAGATAATCTACTGACTTCTGTACAAAAGAGTACTTTGCTTCTTAGAGGAACAGTTTATTATCTTAGAGCTATTGTAGAACTGCTCAGATTAGTTAGTAATAGTGCTTGACTGTCTGAGTGAAGATAAGAATGTTGTTCAGATACACACTAACATACTCTGAGTCAATCAGATCTGTAAGAATGTAATTCATGAATGACTAGAACATTGTAGGCAAGTTAGTTAGTCTGAAGAACATTATGGTTGGTTTGTACAATCTGTGATTAGTTTGAAATACAGCCTTCCACTCATCTCTGTCTTAGATCCAAATATTATTGTATCCCTACCAAACATCCAACTTAGTAAAAACCCTAAATGTATGTGTCTTATTAATGAGCTCCTGAATCAGAGGGAGTAGGTACTTGTTTTTGACAGTACCCTCATTAAGACAACAATAATCCTAGACTGGGTAGAGCTTCCTATCTTTCTTTTTGACAAAGAAGAAAGGGGAGACTATAGGGGACTTTAAGGGTTGGATCCAGCTGTTCTAAAGATTTTCCTGAAGGAACTTGTCAAGCACCTCCTGCTTGTCTCTATTGAGTAGGTAGACCTTATAATCCTTAGGTTGGAAACTCTTAGTTAATTCAATTGTATAGTCTTAGAGACAGTGTTTAGGGAGCTAGTCAAATTCCTCTTTACTAAAGACTTTAGGGAACTCTCAGACAAAATCTGGTAGACTGGGTCTACATATGTTCTAGAGTAGAGTTGTTCTGAGAGGGTTCTAGACTGGTTCTGTCTTAGACATCCTTCAGATTGACTCTGTTCTGCCTTGACTAGAATATGTGTCCACATATTTATCCTAGTCAAAGAAGAACAACTAGTCACCTTTATTAGAACTGTTAGTAACATTAGAAGTGTTTACATTTACTTAGAATAGTAGTATAAGGTAGTTGTAAGACTTGGGACACTGATTAAATGTAAGTGTCTACTCTAACTAGTTAATAGTAGGGTTGTAAGCCTTGAGCCATTTGAATCTAATGAAGATGTCTGTCTTTCTAAGGTTAGTGACTCTAAACTTAATACTTTCCTCATGATTCTGAATAGTTATCTGTAGTTGGACAAACTCAGTAATCCAACTATTCTGGTTTAGGGTTCTGTCTACATTGTATACTAGGATCAGAAGTAGAATACATTAAGTAGGAAGGTAGTGTTCCTACACAAAGGCCTTATTAATGTATAAACTAGTGTATCTACTATCTACTAGAGTTATTGTTCAGATCTGAGAGAATTCTGAGAAGGGAGCCAAGAGGACAGGGACCTAGAGCTAGTGTCTAGAATGTTCTCAGATGAACTACTACTTGTTCTAAAGGGAATGTACAGCTTGTACAGCCTTGTTGTCTGAGAGAGTAAGTATATATACTAACATTTCCTTATTAACCTCTCTCTTTCAACAAGGACAGACTTATGTCTTCAGCTGTAAACTCAGCTGAGACTATCCCTACTTAATACTACAGACAAACTACTAAGTAGTGAACAGGGCTAGATAGTATTCTAAATGTTCTAAGATTTTAGAATACTAAAGTAGTAGGTCAGATTGTGTAGATTTAAACTTAGACAAAGTGTGAAGAGAAGAATCAAAAGAATCAGGAGAATTAGGAGAACTATCTACTTTTGTTTTCAACTTTTTTCTTTCTAATAAATAATTTTGTTAATTTACTTTTTCTACTTTTTCTACTTTTTCTACTTTTTCTGTTTTTCTTACTTTATTTACTTCTAATCCTACAGTGTTCATTAAATCAAAAGTAGCTGTTAAAAAATCTGAGTTATAGTTCTTCAGTACTACATTCACTGTTAAGCCTCTATAAAATCCTAGAGTATATAGTTAGAGTCTAAGAGTTCTAAAGTGACTTCTAGATTTATAAAAAAGGCTTCTTACTACAAATCCTACTTGTCACTCATTATTACTCTAATGACCTAACAGATATACTGTTACTTCTGTAGACAGTCCTTAATTTGGTGTCCTGACTTTCTGTAGGTAAAGTATGCTCCTTACTTTTAAGCTTCTCTAATGTTTATCAGAACAGATTGATTACAAATTATAGGCAGATTAATCTAAGGGCTCAGAACTGTTAGAGCTGAATGTATGTGTAGACATTCTGTACAGACTTAACACATCTGAGCTGTGGCTTGGTTGAAGGAAATAGTGTGTATCTTCTACTCAGTGTATGTGACCAGTTCTAACATTATTCTAAGAATCTTATTAACCAGTTCTAGGTGAAGAGCTTTTTCAAGCATTCTAATAAGAACATTATTAAACCTGAGTATGAATCCTGCCTTCTAGGCTAGGATATCAAACTCCTGAAAGAAGGTGTTAGCAGAATGTTTGCCCTGTTACAGAGATACAAGCTTGTTCTACACATTATACTTCTTATTCAGATTAATAAAGGAAGTACAGAGCTGTCTTATAAATTCTGAATATGACTCATTGTTCTGAAGTTGGATCAGGCTTCCAATCTGATAGCCTTCAATCCAGTTCTGGGCCCAGGTGGCTGTATTACCTTCCTTCATGAAGGAGAGGACAAATAGGACACAATCAAGGTTTAAGGATAGATTAGTTAAAGTAGTAACTATATATAGTTTAACTTAGTACTAGAAGTCCTTAAAGTACTACCTATTAAAGTTCAAAGGGTGGGCTACATACACTTTCTTTCTAGAATGGGTTACAACTTCTGGAACAATCAGAACAGGTTCTAAAGAGGCTAGGAGTATATAGTTAGTAAAGGCCTCTTAGATAGAGGTCTACACATATTAAGCTAGTTCTACTTGTAACTACTAATCTGGTAGGACAGTAGGGGTGGCAGTCAGTGTAGGAGGGTCCATGTTTACACTATAAAGGAATCAGTACTAAACTAAAAGGGGTAATGAATAGAAGAAGGGTGGCAAAAGTTTAAAAGGGTTTAGAAAGTTTAAAATTTAAAAATGTAAAAGGGTTGGGACAAAGAAAAGAGATTAATGTAATAGTAAGTACTAATGCTCAAAACATAGGAGAGTTGTAAGGTAGTAATAGGTAGTCTTAATCTGATGTTAGTAACAGTGTAGAGAGGACCTGAAGGCTTAGTAAGGAGACCCAGGCTACAACTATTCTACATAACAGAAATACAGAATATAAGTATTAGATCATAGTTGGAACTTGTAGAACAGGCAGAGAGAGAGAGAGTAAGACAAGAGTAGAGTATATAGAGTAAGTCTAAGAGTATAAGACTACCTAGAGTAGACAAGATCAAGACTACAGGACTAGTCTGATCTTACATACCTATATATACTAAACTATACAAGAGTACTTAGAGAGTATGAGCTACTAAGAATGATAAGCTACAAGGAATGAAAGAAAGGAAGGTCAAAGATAAAGGTACAAAGAATGAAAGGATGGACAAAGGGTAAGAGACTATAGAATGAACAAAGAATAAAGGGGTGGTCAAAGGAATAGAATGATGAAGTAAGGAAGGGTAGTAGTAAGAGTCAGTATACATATAGTTCATAGACAGTACTCCTGAGGGACAGAAGTCCTAAGTTCTGGTATAGAAGAGTGTAGAACCCTTAGAACTGAAAGTATGAGAGTAGAGAACTGTAACAGTAACTTGATTGCTAGAAAGTACAAATTACATGAGAGTATTTATAGAAAATATGAGTCCTTTGTAGCTACTAGTCCTTTGTAAACAAATCCACTACTGTCTCCTTTGTATCAACCTATCCAGGACTCTGAATCTGAGTCCCCTTTGTATTGATTGACTAACTGTCTAAAGGCTTAGAGTCTTGCCTTTGTAAATTGGAACTAGAGTCTAGAACCTAACTAGTCTAAATTGAGCAACTAAGACTATTATATAGACAATAATAATATAATTAAAGGATTGCTAACATGAGGATAATGTGACTTTAATACAACTAAGCCCTTCTGATCAGAATGTATTAGAATGTATGTGTTGTATGAGTGTAACATCTCTCAGGTGTTTTAGAATGTGACTGTCCCTAGTCACATCTGAGAGTGTAAATTTGCAAACTAGCACACTTTATGTTTCAATCTTCTACTTCTTTTTGAGTTTGTCCTTCTTCTTCAACTATATCATTATTGTAAGAAGTGAATCAGGTCTACAACCAAGTGTAGGCCCTTATACAAAGAATGTAGGAGTTACTATAGTATGTAAGGACAGTAGATCAGCTATTAGTAGTAACAGAGTAGAGGGCAGAACTAGTATGGTTGTAAGTAAGTACTTGAACATTGTATTGTCTCTAGGTCTTCTAACAAGACACTATAGGCTGATTAGGATACACTTACTATATTAAGTGTGTAGGCTAGCTTTATACTTACTATACTATAGTAGCTCATACTTTAACTTAAAACATGAGTGTTACAAATTGATACAGAGTACAGTAGCTATAAGGATACTCTGATTAGTGAACCACTTTGAGAGTATAAAGATACTATAACTGTTGACAAACTGAGTATTACTCCTCTAACAAAGTAGGTAGTAGAGGTTGTAGTTCTGAGACTGTCTAAAGTGGTTAAGCATACTATCCAGGATACTAAGACAGGTGCTCTTATAGGTGAACTGGATGTTCTACAGGGTTCTGAGCTAGAGTATAAGTTGTCTATATACTAAGTACACAAGCAGGATCAAATGCTAGATAACAAGAGGTTGGACACACTCCTTTGTGAGTAGTAAGGAGTACTACCAGACTGTCAGAATGATAAGGAGGACAACTTGAGTAGTACATAGTCTCTTCTTTACTTGTTAACAATTTGACTAACTACTACTAGTCACTTAATCTAGATATAGATTATATATATTCAGGCAGGAGGCATTCTGTGTTGTACAAATCAGACTTCTACAAGACAGACTAGGTAGTAGAGGAGGTTGAAAACAGACAGGTTGAGTTGTAGTTCTGGAACAGTTCTCTAGTGCTAGAGTCAGTACTAGATAGTAGCCTGACACCTTTAACAAGTTAGAGGTGTAGCAGTTATGTCTATCAGTATATAGTATACATTTAAGAGCACAGTAAGACAATTGTATACTTAGTATGTAAGAAGAGCAAGATCCATTACTCTCTCACAAAGACTAGTAAGGTAGTAAGGGATACAAGGTTAAGGCAGGGGAGGACAATAGTAATAAACCTGTACCTTATAGCTAGACTGTCAAGAGTGTGTCTAGAGGATCTGAGTAAGTTGTTCTAAGATTAATACTAATAGCTTTTAAAGACAACATTCTTCTAGGTGAACTCTTGAAACACTTGTTAGACAACAGTAAGTTCTGAGAGGATCTGTAGCTTGAATACAAGCTTTGTGTCCTCAGAAGGCAGGTGGCTACCTATTATGTAATGTTAGATACAATAATACAGGACATAGAGTAGTTATAGGCTAGAATAGGTGTAAAGGTAAGGTGTTAGAAGGATAGACAGAAGGATGGACAGAATTAGACATTCTGTTTAGAACAACTGAACCAGTATAGGTGAGACAGTCAATGTAAAAGCTGTCTGTAAAAGTAGCCAAATATTATCCCTCCTCTATAGTTTTGAATAGTATTTTCTGTATGTTTATAGTAATGTATAATGTTACTAAAGTACAAGTGTGATAATTGTAAGGTAGTAAGAGTGACTCAGCATTGATAGGTAAACAACAGAGGCAAGGCCATATACATACTGAAAGTAAGGCAAATTAATAGAATAAGAATGGAACAAGAACAGAATAAGAACAGAACAAAACCAAAAAAGAAACAGAACAAAAACAGAACAAAAATAGAACAAGAACAGAACAAGAACAGAACAAGAACAGAACAAAACAGAACAAAACAGAACAAAACAGAACAAAACAGAACAAAACAGAACAAAACAGAACAAAACAGAACAAAACAGAACAAAGCTCTCAATACATGACTTTGAGACTGTTGTGACTGAAGAAATGCAAAAGTGGTCTAAGGGCTGCTGGATGAAAACCTGTGTATAAAAAACCTAGTAGGAAAAAACATACTATAGGGAAAACTATACAGGTTCAAAGTGTAAGTCTAACTATAATCTACAATTAGTTAAAAGCAAAATTAAAGAAAAACAGTGTTAGCAACAGTGTAGAGGGGACCTAAAGGCTCAGCAAGGGGACCCAGGCTACAACTATCCTACACAACAGAAATACAGAACACAAGCACTAGAACATAGTCAGAACTTGCAGAACAAGCAGAGAGAGAGAGTGAGACAAGAGTAGAGTATATAGAGTGAGCCTAAGAGTACAGGACTACCTAGAGTAGACAAGATCAAGACTACAGGACCAGTCTGATCTTGTATGCCTATATATACTAAACTACACAAGAGTACTCAGGGAGTATGAGCTACTAAGAATGATAAGCTACAAAGAATGAAAGAAAGGAATGTCAAAGATAAAGGTACAAAGAATGAAGGGATGGACAAAGGGTAAGAGACCATAGAATGAACAGAGAATGAAGGAGTGGTCAAAGGAATGGAATGATGAAGTAAGGAAGGGTAGTAGTAAGAGTCAGCACACATATAGTCTATAGACAGTGCCTCTGAGGGACAGAAGTCCTGAGTTCTGGTACAGAAGGGTGTGGAACCCTCAGAACTGAAGGTAAGAGAGTAGAGAATTGTAACAAACAGAAGATAGAGTAGAACAGGATCAGAACATTGTCTAGAATATTATAAGGGGTTAATAGAAAAAGGCAAATTCAAGAAAGTATGGAACACATAAGTCTATAGTGGTTGGCCACAATCAGCCTTTAGTCAGAGTTAGAGTCCTCAGAAGGCTTGTCTAACAGTAGCAGGTTGTCAGTGTTATTGATTTCATCAGCTGGACCAAAGTTTTCAACAAGATGTGTAACCAGAATCAAGAGTATAGTGTAGGCAAAGTATGGAACTAAGTAGAATGCTACAATACAAAGACAGGAGACTGATCCATTAAGTTCAGCTATAATATAGGATCCTCCTTGTGTATGACAGACTACTATGTATGGTCTGAGATAGTATGGCTTGGTTTTTTGTCTAAGATCCATTTGTGATTTAGAGTTGTGTATAAGGACAAGTTGACCAGGTTCAAAGTTAAAATCTTTGATTGAGTGTTTGTGTGTTTCTTCAAATTGTTAGAGTGAAGCAATCTGGTCTGTATGGATACATTCTACAATAGCTTGAAGGTCAGCCAGACATTTCTGTAGTTGACATGCTTGAGTTGTAATGAGTTCTGTTGTTATCATAAGTTTGTCTAGTGCTAGGGTAAGATACATTGCTTCTGTAATATTGAATAGGAGAAGTGGTTCAACACTATAGACAATAAAATAAGAGGACATACTAGTTGTGTGACAGATCATAATCTGATCTAACTAAAAGACAGAATGTGTGTGTTCATACTATTGTAGTTCATTCTCTTCAGCAGCCTTCATAAGAGCTTCCTGTATATTAAAGTGGTAGTGTTTAATAATACTATTAGCTTAAGAGTTGTATGTGCTAATATGGATGTGATTAATGTAGTATTAGTTGTAAAGCCAATCTAGTGTAGTAACAAACAGGGTTCTGTTGTTAGTAACAAGTTCTGGGCACACACTAAATTAACAGAGAATATCTTCAAAAATAAATTGTCTAATACTTTGTCTAGTTTCAGAACAGAGTAAGCAGAACTCAGGGTAGCTAGAGAGTGCACATTGAGTGTAAACAATGTATCAGAACCCTCCTACTTTCAGCATGAACTTAGTGTCAATGTGTACTTTGACAAATAATAGGGCAATCTTCAGAACACTAGGAGGGATCAGGATTTGAGTTGTCTGACAGAGTTGGCATTTGTAGCAGGTACAAATATAGTACTTGATGTCAGGTCTGAGGCTAGGCCACTAGAAGCAGTCAAGAAGTCTAGCCTGGACAGAGTAGACTCCTTTATGTCTGAGATTGTTATATACAGTTTTGACAAGATTCTATTATCAGTCAGGTTTTATTACAAGTTAGTAGTTACTGTTCCAGGTTTTCTGCCACAGTCAGCCAGTCTTGACAAAGAAAGTGGTTGTATAGTAAACAAAGGTAGTGAATTTGTGATTTTCTATCCTGAGCAGTTGGAGGCATGTTTCTAGGAAGGTCTTGACTTGTCTGAGACAATATTCTCTAGCATGTGTGTGATTGGTTGTTGGAAATGTCTTAGAAGGTTTGGTTTTGTTCAGAACAGTAAACATGGAACTGTAACAGAAGGTGTAAGCTTGGTCAATCCATTCCTCAAAGTCATCTTCTTCTTCTGGGTCAGCTTTGGTGTACAGACATCAAGACAGTCTGTTGGTACAAGCAAACTGTAGGGCCAGAATGTGTTAGAACTCAAAGTTGAACAGTAGGATTCTGACAATCTATCTGTTGATTGTAGCATTCAGCTGTAGGTCTAGGTTATTTATCATACCCTTAACATAGACAGCATCCATTTCCACTACTAACTTCCTCACTCTGATAAGGTGAATTTGTAGGACACAGAGTGTACAGAACAATCTGAAGAGTTTAATCTTAGCTTGAGAGTATTAGGATTGTACTTTGTTCCAGTTAATTGATCTGAATTGGTTGATTCAACAATAACTATCAAGGTGTTCTTGTCTGAGATAGAATCCTACACTAATAATAGATGAGTCTACAGTGACAATAACCTCTATGTCTAACTTATAGTCAATAGTACATAAGGTAGGGCTATTAATAACAGTATCTTTGAGTTTGTCCATTACTACTATGTGTTCTGAACAGAACTCAAACAGAATGTTGTACTTGGTCAAATGTGTGAGTGGTCTAGCAAGCTGAGCAAAATTTTGAATAAACATACAGAGGACACCTACAGTTCTAAGGAATCCTCTAACTTTGGAGACAGATTAACATGTAGGCCAGTCACAGATTTTCTGGACTTTTGAATCATCTGGCTCCCTTCCAGCATAGGTACACTTATGGCCTAAGACAGTTACATACAGTTGGAACACACACAGCTTCAGACTAGAGAACATTCTGTAGACTGCTTTGACTCACTGTATGACACAGTTTAGGTTGTGAGTGTGTTCCTACACAAATTGTCAGATACTAGGGTTTCTGGGAATGGTTTCATACATTCTGTCCAGAAGTTTGTATCTTGTAGTTCTGCCTTTAACATAGATGTCATTAGTGTAGGGTTGTACTGTATTAGGAATTTTGTCCTGTAAAATAAAAGTAATATTACTATACATAATTTGAAAAGAATTAGTATAACCTATCAGAATAACAGTAAGTTGGAACATTCTAAGTAGTGTCTAAAATGTTGTAAGATTGTGAGAGTGTTCATTGAGAGAGTGTTGGTTGAAGGTAACAAAGAGATCTAGTACAGAGTAAATGGCTCTTCCAGAGAAGGATTTAACAACCTGTTCAATCATTAGAGGTACAGATGAGTCTTGGATCAAAACTTGGTTGAGTTCCTAGAGGTTGTAGACCAGGTGTAGAGACTTTCTGTCTTTCTTTACTATAGTAAACCATTAGGAACAGTAAGATGAGTTTGACAGCTTGTAAACTCTAGTAGTAATTTTGTCTTTGAGAATTTTCACAACTGTGTCAAGGTTTCCCTATAGAATCTAGATGTTCCTTTGTACTTATAGAATATACAGAACAGTCAGAATCAATATTAGATCAAAGTATTCTGGGTCTAGGACACCTTTCTCAAGCTTGTTCCAGACAAAGGTGTTCTCATACATTAAAATCAGGTTGATCAAAAGCTGGCACTCTTCTAGCTAGAGGAAGTTGTATAAATTAATGTTAAGAGCTTCTATGTGTTCTTGTGTGAAACAGTGTGTTAGGACAAACAGCTTAGAGTGTAGTAGTAGTTCTGGCATGTTCTTTAACAGATCAGAATGCTTCTGTCAAACAATCTGAAACTCTTCTGAGAGAGTTCTAGCAACTGGTCTAACCTTCTTTACTACCTTCTTGTATACAAATATGTTTTCTCTAGGGCTGTTGAGTGTGTATAGAACAAAGTGGTCTAATCCTGGGGCAGGTGACAGGGTGGTTGGACAACTGAGGAGTAGATTGACTATGGTAGAGACTAGTGTGTGTCTATTGTAGGAGAGTGTGTGTGTGTTAGGAATTACAGCTTTTGTAGTATTAGAACTTGAATTAGAACACTGTTTGTCCTGAACACTAAGGGGCTAATTGACTAATACAGGAGTTAAGAGATTAGTGATTACTACAAATCCTTGTTTGTCATGTTTCTAAGGAACAGTTTGTGTTCTGGTTATAACTTAGCACTTCTGTTAATAATCTAAGGGATCTAATAGTGTTATAGATTGGTCACTGTTAATAAAGTCCTTTGTTTCACATTCTGTAATAGTGAAGAATGATTAGCCTAGAAGCACCTTGAATAGGGCTTGATAAACAACTTAAGCTTAGAGGGCAATGTTAACTCTAACAATGTTAATCTTTATGTTTTCAACAGTACTAAGTGTTAGTACTTGTCTAGAGTTAGTAGTTTCAAGTATAATTACAAGATTAGAACACAGATGGATTCTAAGATGTTTCTATACATCCTTACAAATGATACAGAGTGTTACTCCTTAGTCTAGAATACAGTAGATTTCTTTAGTATCTTTAAAGATGGTTTTAACTGTATGTAACAGTATAGCCTGTTCTACAACTGACTCTAGACTCTATACATACTGTAAGACTTGAGCTATGATTACATCTTTAGAAGTTGTTGGTTCTGAGGGTTCTGTTGAGATAAGGTGTGTAGTAGTGTTCAGAACTCACCTAGCAGATGACAGTTTCTTAACTTACTTTCAGACATTAGGTGTAATTGACAATAGCTCCTTTAGAGTAAGACTAATACTAGAGTCTAGAATGTGAGAGACTATCTGCTAGACAATGACAGGGTCTTTAATAGGAGAGAGATTATAGTACTAATGTGGTTTTGGTAGTAGTCTGACAGTAGACTTGTCAGTGTGCTTCAATCTGTCATACTTTAGGGTCTAGCTTACTTTGGCAGATAGTACAGGCTTTGGTTCTAGCTTAGGTTTCTTGTCCTTCTTCTTTAGAATACTTGTTGTTCTGTGTCTCAGAACCTCTACTCTGTTAAACTTGAGCTTCTTACTAGTAGCAACTTTCTTCTTTACCTCTCTAAGTAAGACTTTGAGTCTTTTGACCTTGTATTCTACTTCTAAGACTTCTTTAATATATACAGTTAGAACAGTAAACATTGTTTAGAATACTAGTACTGGTTTTACAATTTTAAGGAGGGACACTATATACAGTAGTGTGTCCTGTACATCTTAAGAGACTTGGGTGTGCTTTTCAGGGTTGGTTGTATAATACTAGTAAAAACAATCTATGAGTAGTCAGTCTTAGATTGTTAACAGAATAAACAATCTGTTAGAGAGAACAACCTTTCTAAATGTGTTCTAGATACACTTTCTGTTACAAATGAACTTATTAACCTTCAGACACAAGTGAATAAAGTGTCTGTCTTCTCTGTAGAAGGAGTAGTTTGTGTTGTAGAGTAGCCTTACAGATTGAGTAGATTGTACAGATTGTACAGATTGTATACTTGTGTTTCCTACAAACAGGGAACTAGTCTTGCATTCAAACAAGTCTAACTTGCTTTAGAATGAGTAGAGCAAATCAAGGATAGTAGTTATGTTTGTGTCTTCTTTCTTTATTAGAACAGTTCCAGAACTTATTGTTCTGAACACATTAGCTGTCTTTCCCAAGTATTACAAAGTTATACCTCCTTATATAAGCTTAGTAGTCTTAACAACTTTAGTGTATGTGTAAGCTATACAACTGTTGTAGTTAGGGTTGTAAGCTAGCAAACAGAGAGTTAGCTAATCTTTGAAGACACTTATAATACTGTTAAGGAACACTTTGTTCTAATCTTCTTCTGTGATTTCTTTCTTTAAGACTAGGAAGCTTACTATCTTCTGGAATTTACACTAGTACTCTATAAACTCCTCTTGGTTCTGGATTCTAGTAACAGCCTATTGTTGGACCAGGATACAGAGATCATTCTTTATATAGTAGTAATTACAGTCAAGAGACAGGTATAATCCAAGAATTGCTACTTAAGCAGCTTACTAATCTGAGACACTATCTGTAGCTTCAGGTATTAAGGCCTAGATCTTAGAATCAGATTAGTTAGTATAATATTTTACTCTTTAGATAAGCTATTAATTAGAAAGTTGGAACTCATCTCTAATCATTTCTACTTCTTTAAGAAACTAAGGCAGGTCCTACACATTAGTTCTATCATAATAGGAAGTATTACAGCTTGTTTAGTGTAGGGGCAGGCTAGTCTGTCCTCAGATTGTAACTAGTAAAGTATTTAGAATGTTGGTTGTAGCTAGCTAGCTACTCAGAGTACTAGCTATAGTAGGCAAGCTGCTTGGATTATTCTGTAAGCTCATCTGTTAAGACTAGGAACTTATCAGATTGTTCTGTGTACTCAGAACTGTTAGAACAATCAGAAGTGGTGGAAATGCTAGAGTGATTGTGTGGTCCTCTTCTTAAACAGATAGAACAGGAGATGTAGAACAAGTAGAGTTGTGTATAGAGGTTAATAGAAACAAACTAGGGAACAAACTATAAAATGTGGATAGTAAAGCTAAACTGGATTGCTTAAGAGGTTGTACAGAAACCCCTTCAGAAACAGGACTGAGTGTGTAGGATACAGATTGTGAGAGGTTGTAGTCAACCAAATCTAATTCAGGTCTAGAATCTGATTCTTCTGTGATTGAGTTGGTACACTCTCAGTAGTACTGTCACCTGTTAACTGCTCAGCCTACTTAAGACACTTTGAGAAACCCCTCTTACAGTAGGCTCTAAAATGTTAATCTTAATTACTAGTTAAGGTAGAAGAGGTCAGTTGAGTCTGTAAGGTACAGACACTAAGAGGGGTCAAGAGTAAGAAGGAATAGGTAGATCTGAGCAGAACATACAAGTTCTAAAGGTGATAATTAACAAGACAAGAGTAGTGTAGAATAACAAAGCTACACTTTAGAACAAGGTAATACAAGACAAGACAAGGTAAGAGGGAATGTTTACTAAGGAGACTGTCAAACTACACACTAAGAGTTGTAGTAGAGAGTAACTTGATTACTGGAAAGTACAAATTACATAAGGGTATTTATAGAAAATATGAGTCCTTTGTAGCTACTAGTCCTTTGTGAACAAATCCATTACTGTCTCCTTTGTATTAACTCATCTAGGACTCCAGATCTGAGTCCCCTTTGTATTAATTAACTAGCTGTCTGAAGGCTCAGAGTCTTGCCTTTATGAATTGGAACTAGAGTCTGGAACCCAACTAGTCCAAATTGAGCAACCAAGACTATTGTGTAGGCAATGATGACATAATCAAAGGATTGTTAATGTGAGGATGATACAACTTTAATACAACTGAGCCCTTCTGATTAGAATGTATTAGAATGTACATGTTGTGTGAGTGTGACACTATACAGAACTATTAAACAGAACTATACTTTCTACAATAGAATATATGTTATATTGAAAATAATAATTATATATTACACAAAACTTCCAACACTTATTCTCTAATAGGTAGGAAATAATAGTAAACAAACAATTTAATAAATAAAATAATATTTGGATGTATAACTAGGAAATAATCCAGGCAATAAAGCTAAGGAATAGTACATATTCTTAAAGTAATCTACACTAGACATGTAAAGCACATACTAAAGTTAATTAAAAGAAGCAACAGATGTAACAGTGATTAAAACATTAATCCTTTCAAATAAAACAAGATAACATTAATCATAACAAACAAAAATGAGCAATACACTCAAAATAAACAAAATAAATTCATATTTCATAACAAATGCACACATATATTCAGTGAATAAAGCAAATATAATGATTAAAACAATATCAAACAGAATTTAACACAAAATAAACAATAAACAAACAAATATTACAATATATGATGAAAAATAGAACTGTAAAATACACTATTTCATCTATCTACAAAATAAAAACAAAAAACACATATTATAATTGTACAAAGCAATATATTAATCAAATAACATTACACAATAATAATAAAACCATTATCACAACAATAAAACAATACAAACATACAAATAACATTATAGTTTGTAAAGTTGAAGGACACACTAATTAATAACAAACACAAAGCACACATATATTAATATTAAATACATCTATTACAAAACAGCAAAACAATACAAATGTATTATATGTTTAAAAACATAAATAATGTGTCTAAACAGACTTACAAACAGTCAGATAATAAAATAAAACAAATTACAATGAATAAAACCTTAATCAACCTTAATATGAAGCAATCTGACATATTATAAATGATATTACAAATTGCAAACAATACAATACTATTAAATGCTTAAAAGGTATGAATACAAAACAAACACAAACAAAGATAATACATGATGAATAGAGAATATTATAATAAGGTAAGGAAAGTATAAACTCAACATAGTATGTCACATCAGTCACAGCACAGCCACTTCCCCATTAGGAAGGACCCTGATGGCAAAAATCGAGTGGTGGACATCAACATTTTTTTAGCACTTGTAAATACAAAAAAAATATAGATTATGGTTTTACAGCTCAGCCAGAATACTAGCTGGAAGGATTCTATAGCTATAGTATTTCTTATTTGCCTATTGAGCCTGTGCTCCTGTCAACCCCTTTCTATATACATTCATGAACTGAGCAGACCAGTTACAATACCTACAAAACATATAATAAAATCAATTTTGTAAGAAAGAAAGATTTAAAGTACTTACTTTTGAAAGAAATTAAGAGGAATAGAATCAAGGCATGTTTGAACATGCTTTTCCATTTGAGCTTCAGTAGTAGGGGCAGGCATCATCCAGTAGTTGAATTTAGTATAACCCTAGTACTGTCTATCAATTCATCAGACTCAATTGGGACAACAGTCTTTACATCCTCTCTAAAACCTAGAGTGTTGAACTCTTCCTTATTGTCAGTCTATAAGATTTGGCTTAAACTTGTAGCCTAATTCTTGGTAAGCTATATTGTTTATTACTCAGTCTTAAGCATATCTTACAGGTTTATTACTCCTCAGATTCTGTATTCTAGCTTTATCTCTTCCCTTTTGCTAGGGCATTATAGACAGAACAGAGGAAAATAGGTCTAAATAGCTGATATTTACTGATCAAATATATATTACTCATCAGGCACGTGTTCTATATAAGGAAATAATTATATAATAGATATTTAACTGAAGTGGCAAAAATCTTTGGGAAAAAATTCAAAAATTCACCAAATTGCATTTCTGTACATTTGGTACCAAAAAAATAAGTTTTTTTTTTTTGAAAATAACTTACTTGAATCTCAATATTTTAAAAAATCAAAAACATACTTTTGTAGGTTAGATTAAGCTGAATATATCTATGTGGCTCAAATTTGCATTTTTGGGATACTGAGTGTCATATTCCACCATCATTGTTTGCATCCAAATTGAGTTAGTCTATTACATTACACTATGTTGAGTTTATACTTTCCTTACCTTAACATTAACAGTACATTTTACAGGTATGATTCATCAGTTTCATTACAAAAGTAAAAGTGGAAAAACTACTAGTAACACAATTCAAATACACAAAAATACAAATTAACAATGAACAAATTAATAACACACACATTGTTATTAAATATAGTATTAACTATACAAACAAAATGATACAAACAAATTACAATTATAATTACACTTTGAGTGTAAGAATATGAAACAAACTACACATATAATAATACAACTACAAACAGAACAAATAATGGAACAACTGTAGAACAATACAGTATGATAAAATAAACATACTATAACACAAAACAAACAATATGACATGAAAAACAAACAAAACGAAATTATATCATATTATATTATATTGTAAACAAGAAAAATACTATTATACAAATGATAAAACATTATAGTAACAACTATAATAGTAATAATAATAAAACTATAAACAAACAAATGCTAAAGAGATCCTGTAACTCTCTTAGTAATCAAAATTGAACTTACAATCAATTTATTACATCAAACATAATAATAATACATTAGACAAACATAACACTTACAGTAGACTTAATATACAAAGCTAACAAAACATTTACATTACAATTGTAAATAATATTAGTAAAAACAACAGACAAACACTTATCAAACATTATATTAGTCTAATCAACTAGTATAAGTTTGAAGAGGAGTGTTAACATTTATTTTAGATAAATGTATCATATATCTCAAATTATGTAAACATCTTGCAAATATACACTATTACTAAAACATGTCTTCTGAGACATATGTCTGAGACATCTAATATTAGATAGCATATATATTACTTTAATCTAAGGACAATGAAGCTTAATTACAAACTATACAGTCAACTTGTATTAACACTTACACACTATAAGTAGAGTCTACTAAACCCCTACTTGTGTGACTTACTCTTAGGAAAACATTGTGACCTTAAAACACTAACACTATACTTGTGTCTATTCTTCTCATACTTCTTCTAATATGTATCTACATTTAGGCCCTCAATTCTTAAGACAAACTAGAGATCTCTTAAAGTAAACATGACTCTAGACATTTGTCTAAACTGTCTAATACTATATCTAAGATACATTCTAAGGAATCTTCTAAAGGTAGGGTTAGTACTATAGAGGTAAGAGTTATGAGTTATTTGTATACTTATACATTAATACTAACATCTTAACAGATAAAAAGTAAAGAAGATAGTTATGTAAAATTTATAGTATACACTTACTCTCTTAACACATTCTAAAACTAATCCTTGCCTCTTTATTCTTTAGAATGTTAATAATAATGAGCTGTACACAGAAGAGCTGTCTGAGCTAGAGTTTGTTTGTGTAACTGTATTAGAAATTTCAGATAATGATTCTGATAGTTTACTTAAGCAAGCTTTAGAGTCAGGGTCTAACTGTTTTTCTCTTAATAATGAGTTGAACACTAAAGATTTTGAATCAGACAGTAAGTAATCTATTTTGTCCTTCAGTTGTTTTACTAACTTTTTACACATTACTACTTACAGTTACTTGAAAGGCAGTCAAGTTAAAGGTCAAAGTCAAATTAAAGTCTGACACAAAGATTGAAGTTCAGGTCTTAGATAGACTCATAACAAATTCTTTTATAATACATTTATCTTAGAAACACATTCTACTCATACATTACTTATCTACATTAATAGGAATACTAAGTAAATTGATTATTCTTGTTTATAAGGTACTATAGTGTAGAAAGTCTGGCTAGAAGATAGAACTGTATTATATTAAGAATGATAATGATCTAGAGTAGCTTTTTTTGTGTTACAAGGACTTTGTAGCTAAAGTAACACAAAAGAAGAAGAGAGTACTAGTAGTGTGTAACATTGTGTTAAGGAACTTAAATACACAGACTTAGGTAAGTTTATTAAATTCTATAAAGGTCTTTTGTATTCTAATAATTTATTTTCTTATAAAGCTAAGTAGTTACAAAGTACAGTAACAATCTAGTAGACCTAAGGTATCTATAATATTGTTAAAGAAAGTAAAATCAAATGTTAGTAACAAGCTTTCTGATTTCTGTAAAAGGTATCTCTACACTTACTATTAAAAGTATGAAGGTACTCATAGACTGTACACAAGCAATTACATAAGAGAGTATGTAAAGCTTTCAATAAGTACTTAATAATAAGGAATACAAGTGTACTAACATTTGTATAGCTTGTAGGAACCCCTAGTGTAACAAGTAAAGAGGTTCTAGAGTAACTCAAGATTCTTAATTATATAAAGCTCTCAAAATTAAAGCCTAAGTCAACTAATGTACTGTTATTTACTAATAATAATAGTACCAGTATTACACACACAAATGAAGGGGTAGGTTGTAGTCTGCTCTCTTTAGCAAACAAAACCATATGTTTAAAAGTTAAGAATTGGCTAGAAATGTGTATATTACACTTAGAGCACAACTAGGATAACTACAACTTCTTATTACTTATTCCTATTTTTGAGAAGCACAACTTTACTTAGGTTGATAATATAGCTATACTTCCTCTAAAGGATATTATAGACCTTACTTGTAAGGAGAGAGTTATTGTCTTAAAGAGTCTTACTAATTATATTGTATTATATGTAAATACAAATATTAAGCTCTTTAAGGGAAAGGGGAAGGCAGATCTTGATTAGTATTTCTAGTGTTACAATTTCTTGTGATTTTTTGTATCTACATGTGTATGTTGTATATAGTATTGAAATAAGTAAAATAAGACTGTTCTAAGAAACTTTACACTTAGTATTAGTTCAAGTTAAATGAGTGTATTATTAGTTTAATAAAGTAACAAATAAGTGTTCCTTATAGTATAAGAGTATAATATCATTACTCATACTTCAAATTACATTTATAAGGAAAGTTTACAATGTCTGTATCATAATTTACTAATGGTTATAATGCTGAGGTTGAGGATGTATAAGGGATCAGAGTACAATTACCTTTATAATAAAGTAAATACAGTATTACTGTCTCTCAAATTTGGAATACTGTGAAAGAAAGAAATATAATGATTTATATATCTTTCTCTGGATTTTATCCCTACTCTAGGGGAAACTACAGAATTTTCAAAAGAATATTAATTAGTTAGAAATTAGGCAGATACACTTTCCTTTTACTATATCTATCAAACAAGCCCTAGATCTCTCACTTTTTTTTCATATTATAATAAGTCTTTAACTTGTCTAATTTTTCATTGTTTAATTATGAGATAATGTCTTATATTGATGGAGAAATCAATGTTTTTCTGTAATTTTGACTAAGTTGAACACAACACAACAAAAAAATCATGTGCACTGCTATTCTAAGGAATTATGCAAACAGTAGTAACTGTACTGTCAGTCACATGTAATGTGTTGTCCCTCACATGAATTGTAAGGTTGTGTAATCATAGTTTTTACTCATGTCAAAAAATATTTTTTACAGCCATTTTCAAAATTGTTGTCACACGTGTGATTTGTGATTTTTGTCACACTAAGTACACTCAAATACAAAATCTACTATAATTCAACTAATACCTAACCAAATTACATGATCTAAGTTGTAAAAATTATATTTTTAAATTATCTTTCAAATTCCAGAAAAAACAAAGTAAATTGGGCAACATTTGAGTAAGATACAACACAATATGTGAGTTTTCCCTATATTTCTTGTATATGAGTTTTCCTGGCCCCAAAATTGATTGTACAATACTATAAGCTAATCTAAATGATGAATATTACTTTATTATTAATTTACATATTGAATTATAACTAGGGTACAGAGTATACATATAAGTATAATACATATTTAAGTTTGCTAAAAATGAGCATTTCCCCCTAACCTCTCTACAGTTAGGGAAGCTTCTCCTGAGTAAGGTAAGGAAAGTATAAACTTGACATAGTGTGATGCAACAGACTAACCCAATTTGGATGCAAACAATGATGGCAAAATACAATACTCAGTATCCCAAAAATGCAAATTTGAGCTGTATAAATATATTCAGCTAAATCTAACCTACAAAAGTATGTTTTTGATTTTTTAAAATATTGAGATTCGAGTGAGTTATTTCCAAAAAAAAAAAACTTATTTTTTTGGTACCAAATGTACAGAAATGCAATTTGGTGAAATTTTGAATTTTTTCCCAAAGATTTTTGCCACTTCAGTTAAATATCTATTATATAATTATTTCCTTATATAGAACACGTGTCTGATGAGTAATATATATTTGATCAGTAAATATCAGCTATTTAGACCCATTTTCCTCTGTTCTGCCTATAATGCCCTAGCAAAAGG
>NW_006760388.1:3535765-3544808 GCF_000271605.1 Fomitiporia mediterranea MF3/22
AGAGGATGTAAAGACTGTTGTCCCAACTTGAGTCTGATGAATTGATGGACAGTACTAAGGTTATACTAAATTCAACTACTGGATGATGCCTGCCCCTACTACTGAAGCTCAAATGGAAAAGCATGTTCAAACATGCCTTGATTCTATTCCTCTTGATTTCTTTCAAAAGTAAGTACTTTAAATCTTTCTTTCTTACAAAATTGATTTTATTATATGTTTTGTAGGTATTGTAACTGGTCTGCTCAGTTCATAGATGTATATAGAAAGGGGTTGACAGGAGCACAGGCTCAATAGGCAAATAAGAAATACTATAGCCATAGAATCCTTCCAGCTAGTATTCTGGCTGAGCTGTAAAACCATAATCTATATTTTTTTTGTATTTACAAGTGCTAAAAAAAATGTCAATGTCCACCGCTCGATTTTTGCCATCAGGGTCCTTCCTAATGGGGAAGTGGCTGTGCTGTGACTGATGTGACATACTATGTCGAGTTTATACTTTCCTTACCTTACTATTTATGTTTGTAAATTCACTCTAACCAAAACATATCAGATATGAGCACTTTTATAAGTTATAGTATAGTTTTATAAGTCAGAGAAGTACTGTTAAAGTAATATGTATAATAATGACTTACTACTTACTGTAAAATATGTTTATGCATATTTTATAGTTGCATATTTATTTTTCACCTATCTTAGAGTATATATACTTGAATGTGTATAAATTTTGTCTTAACAATTTGTGTAACAAAAGTTGGTACTTGGTAATTGTAGGACTCAAACAGTGGCAGTATCCACGGATGAACCTGTAGTTTGATTTTATCCGTAGTACGGATGAGGAAAACCACGGATGGTATCCACACCAGTCCCTAGCGCTGAGAGAATCTGGCTATGCAATGTTGGTACTGGTAGCTGAAATTAGAACAGAGACGATGAAACTCAAAGTGCCGGTTTCAGCGGAGCAGAACGACGCACTCTACTGTTCTGTTACACTGCTACACTGTTCTTCTGCATTTTCTTTGAAATGGAACCTGGAGGCTGGTTCGGACTTGAAGACACACCGTCCTTTTTGCGCAGCCCCTAGGCCGAAAGAGGAAGTTCTGAAACGGATGCTAACGTAATTTGAATGAGGTTGAGCGCGACAACAGCCACCCGCAAAGTGGTCAAGAGAGCCAATGTTACACCCGAAGCAAAGTGCACCTGCTTTTTACACCTAGATCCCGCTGTACTAGTATGTCTTTCTCCCCCCTTTACTTTGACTCACAACGTAACCGCGATGAAGCGCCACAGGAATCCGTTTATACCAACGATGTCTCGTATCCTGGGCGCTGTCTCGCGTGCTCGACATGATGCGAAGGAGATCAAGGACCGAGCAAAAGAGTTTGCCGAACAGCAGATGCTGGACGCGAAATTGGTGGACCTGTCGATACAGTTCATTGGCGCATCCAACTTGCCAAAGATGGATATTGTTGGCTTGGCAGACCCCTACTTTGTTGCCAACCTCGATGACAAGATAGCCTTTGTGTGGGTTTGAGTTTGCTCTCGATTTCTGTGATGTTGATTGAGAGAATCACGCAGGTCGAATGTCTTGCAGAACACTC
Organism: Fomitiporia mediterranea MF3/22; assembly: GCF_000271605.1. NCBI lineage: Eukaryota > Fungi > Basidiomycota > Agaricomycetes > Hymenochaetales > Hymenochaetaceae > Fomitiporia > Fomitiporia mediterranea. The sequence continues at coordinate 3,537,364 of NW_006760388.1, forward strand.
TTTCACCTGTCTGGAACGAATCCTGGAACGTCAAGAACGTACCAGAGACTGCTGTATGCGCGCTATCTTAGCCTTCTCGTCCCTTAATAAGTGACTTATGAACAGTGACATCAGGTTCTTTCAGTGGAAGTGTTGGACAAGGATGAAGGTTCTGTCCACGATGACTTCATTGGAGGCTTTACAACCTCAGTGACCCCCGGCGCAAAGGAAGTCGAAATAGTATCAACGATACGCAAAATTGTACGAGGGACCTTCTGGTTGAAGGTGCGTTCCATGTCTAGTCAACAACTTCCTCTCTACCTGGGCTTGTCTGTTTCCTTTGTCATCTTTGGTCCCAAGCCATGGCACAAAATTCCACCGCTTATTATAAAATGCCGTTCATACCGGTCGGACTAGTTCACTCGACGATGACTAGGTTTCAAGGAGTCATCGGGACAACCTAGCTTGTCCTCTTATCTTCGCGGCCACGGCAATGCTCATACTCATTTACGTATCTCCTTCAGGTATCTTCATCCCCATCCGAACCCAACCCTCGCCGGCGATACGTATTCGACGGACCCATTCGCTATACACGTCACTTCTCACCGACAATCGGGCGACTCACAAACCTCAACGACGAGCGGCTCTACTCAACATGGAAGATCCACATCAAAGGTATTCCTTTATTTTTCCGCGACGAGGTACAACACTGGAACACCAAATACCGCGCCGCGCAAACCATCTTCGGTATCGGACCTGCCTCTCTCGCTGTTCGGTCTTCCATTCGCTCAGGTCATCGTCTATTATACGCACGATCTACGAGTAACGCTGCTGGTTTACTCGAGACAAGGGATGACTTTTTATCTCTTTTACGTGGGAGTAAGAACCCCACATCAACATGCCGTATCAAACCCGCCGTATACACCTACATCATCTCCGCCAAAGACGACACCTTCCGATTCAGCGAAACAGGCGCAGCGTTCTTCGTCGACTTCGCCTCAAAACACGCCTTACACGCCAACTGCGCGGAGGAGGTCCGATATAGCGGTGAGTTCCATCCGAGACCGGCTGTGCCTGGTGGATGGAAAGGTTTCAGCGACGACATGCTCGACGAGAGTGTAGAATGGGAACTGGTGATTGATAACAACTCAGGGACTTACTCGCCCGATGCGATGCTCCTTCCGGACTTGAAAGATCTCCTGGAATATAATTTCCGGGGACTCAAAGTCGTTGCGCTAGACCACCAAGATCCCCGACTTGAGGAAACTAGAGAAGCGTGTAGGGCTTACGCAATGCAGTACCGTGGTGTCAGACAACAGGACTTACAGCCTCATGCTAATGAAGGCGAGGAGACGTTACAACATCACGCGTTTGTGAACACTCCTAAGGTTGAACGACCCGATGAACAACCACCACTTAGCGAGATGCCCGATGAACCAGCACTTAGCGAGAAGCTCGAAAACGAATTTGACAAGTTTATGCACAAGCCATGACAAGCTTCACGACACGGCTTGGTTACGACGCTCACGACAACCTTCCTCTTCATCTACGCATGTATTTTCTAACAACCTCTTTCGCTTTCGAACGTTTCCCTATTTTATTCTATTATTTACATGGATTTCATGGTTTCCATAAAGGAGGTATGTATTTGTACTACCATGGATCGCTGGGTTGAACAGATTTAGTAGAAATACAGCTGTGCAACTACATCACAATAATCGAGAAAGAGGCGTTTTTATACTCTACTGTACAGTTATATGACGTGAACAATTTCAGAATCATTTTGTGTCGTGTGAGCTACCTACTTTGAAAATAGAAACAAAGATGCTTCCATGAGGACATAAGAGGTATCTGCAAGGATACCTACTTGGAACGAAGATTGACAAATGGTAAAGAATCCAGAAAATGCATGACAGACGAGCAAAGACGTATGAAGATGATTTAACGTGATGAAGAGGCCGTATTTCAATGCAATGATGACGATGAATAGCGAAACGTTGAACGAAATGGGAATAGCATGAAAATGAAGAATGGTAATGAAAAACATTAACTTATGTTGAAACACAATTTGCATCGAGATAGCATATTCCTAGCTCGCCAAGACCGTTTCAAAATCGTTAGAAGTGGATTCGTGACCATGACCATCAGAGTCGTCAAAGTAGATGGACCGTGATAGGCCGGAACGTACGTACTCGCGTACCGCTGGCATCGCCTTCCCAGACAGAGGCCGCGATGAATCACGTCGACGAAACACCATCTTTGCCACCAACTGCATGATCTCATCTTGTCGTTCCCTCTGCGATTGCATGGGTCCTTGAGCATTTCCAAGTAGCATAGCATTTGTATGTGCTAGATGTCGATCAGACCCTGAAGCAGCAAGAACGATGGCTTCGTCATTTCGACCACGACGCCCACGCGAAGCTGTTAGTGTCCACACGTCCGTTGGGCGTAGATGGCCAGTCTTAATCTGGAGAAGCGCATCGAGTTCCCGGATACGTTCCTTCGTGCGTTTTCGACGTCGTCGCTCTGCGGCGCGCATTGCAGTGGCACTCTGGACCTCGCGGCGACGTGCTTGTAGGAACTCCAACGCAGTGGGTCCATGAATCGAGGAACATGGATGTGTGTATGCAGTTTGGGTCGGAATTTGAGATAAAGATGGTTGCTCCTGAGGTTGGGAAGTATCCGAATTTGCAAATAGATCATCATTTGGCAAAGTAGAGGGCGATCCTCCAACCTCGAGCGGTGTCCTAGGACGATATATGGGAACCGGCGCTGGTATTGATGGCGGTTTCATTGCGTTTAGTCTCGCAATATAATCCGTCAAGGCCACCTCCCGATTTCTCGCATGCACTTCCGCCTCAAGCATCTCCCGATGCAAGGTACGGATACGATGCTCCTCGAACATATGCAATGACGCATAGTCGCCTTGTAAGGTAAGGACTTCTTCCTCAGGTGATTCTGGCAATGGTATGTCCTGAGGTTCAAGAGAAGCGAAGAGTAGACTTGGAGTAGAAGGAGACTGTGAAACGGGAGAATGTAGCGAGATAGGACATCTGAAAGGAGTTTGGACAGCCTCAGCAGTGAAATCGAACGACGGACGTATTTCCTGGCTATATGGGGCATGTGAAGAAGAGCTTTGATCATAAAGCCGGCTAGCCACTTCATCCTGCCCTATTGCAAGCGACGCCATTAACGGCTCTAATCCCGTAGAGTCGGAGGATTCATCTCCGGGAAGGTCAATGATACTTCGTCGAGATGGAGAAGTCGGTGTTTCGAACAGAAAAGGTTCCGTACAATCATCGAATCCTCCAGACCGTTCATAGACAGGACTGAGAATTGTGTCTTGTGACGACGTATCACTTGAGAATGTGCTAAACCGAGTTGAATCAGAATTGCTTATGGCATCCCATCCATTTTCAAACACGTCGAAATCCGAAGGATCGAAGAGAGGTTTGCCACTTTTTGGATGATCGCCATCGTCGTCAAAGGCAGGTAGAGAAGATGAGTGTATAGTTGGCGAAGACGGTGGATTAAATTGCCCATGAGAAGGGAAATCATCATCGCTGGAATATATCGTGCCAAATAGATTGAGCTCCAGCCCGTCCGAGGAGTGCAGCGCAGAGGGTGCATGCAGGAAGAGTGGCTCATCCCAATCATCCGACTCCTCCCCAAGGTCCAAATCCTTCAATTTTAAAGGCGGCGGTTCCGATTCGTCGAAATCTCCAATTAATTGCCTTCCTTTATATCCGTCTGTCTCGGCGGAAGACACGCTCTCGGGGGGAATCGATTCGAAAGAATCCGCGGCTTCCTCGTTCTCATCCACACTCAGCAGTGACAGAGTCCGTCGACGCGGCGAATACGGAGGAGAAAGTACGCTCAACGACCTATGTGATTCATGTTGCATGCGTTTGAGCGCATTCTGTCCACATTCCATCGAGGCAGGCTGATTCTTGGAAAAGCTCTCGTCAAAGAACGGCAAAGGTACTGCGCGCCTGAGATGTGGGTTCGTGTAAGGGGGAGAAGGCGGGAAGCAGATTCGTCCTAAAGAATGAGAGACCGCAGGTGTGGCCGGCGAGGCCGTGGCCGCGTCGAATGCGGAATCAACCTCTTGGAGCTCAGTATGTCGCGTTTGTGGTGGTGAACGTAAGATCTGAACAGGATCCTGGTGGCCGCGAGCCGACATTTCCCTGGAAGCCTCAAGGCGTCACAAGCCCTTGCACACGACACACAGAAATGGAAAACCACGCGCAGGCGAAGGAATACAGACTATCGTCAAGCCCAATATTATTTCAGCGATCGGGCGTGCGATATCAATACCAGGTCAGGTCTTCCACACACTTAACTTAGTAGCAAAAGACGTACGTCGTGGAGTTAGGCTGGCGATAAATATATGAAATGGATGCCAGAACTCGTGAACAACACGTCTGATGACGCCCAAGATTGGTAAAACTTGCGGAACACGACTGCAAAAACGCGTGGGCCTTGAGGCGGCTCGAATACAACCGAGGACGTGTTGAGGCGCGTACCGACTTGCAGTGAAGAGTTGACTGGAGAGATCTAAAGGTAAGGCATAGATATGGCAGACATGCCCGCCCAAGCGTCGTCACCTTCGCCGTCGTCGTCGTCGTTGTAAAAGAAGGGATGACGAGGAATTGGAGTGGGCCGGTTGCGACTAGACTAAGGGGGAACGGGGCCGATGAGTTGACACACAACCAACCGTGACCGGATCCGTTTCTGGCTTAAAGAAGCAACCGATGTGCTTCCATGGCCCCTACAACTTTGTCCAACGTTTCGACTCCTTTTCTGATTTCACTTCAAAGCTGTCTATTTTCGCTCATCATCTATTTGCCGTGCATAATACATTAATTGCCACCCCTTTGTTCTCGTCCATCACTAGTCATCATTCACCCTTTTGTCCACCTGCCATCCACCTTACCCACGTGTTCTCGACAATGAATTTAGCCCGATGCGCAAACTTATTATGGTGACTTCTGTTATGGTGACTCCAGCACTCCAGCTTGTTTTACATATCCCTTTTATTCTTGTACAGGTCCTCGATAAGCTGCCGGCAGTGCTTGAAAAATTCACAAGCCTTGTCTACATCCCCAGAAAAGCCAGTTAGTTTCTCTTCAACCTCTTCACGTGTAAAATGAGTGTTCGCAGCCAGTTCCCGGATAGCTACTGATTTAGGGTCTTCCTGATCTTGTACACCTGGGCGTGTTGATGAAGATGGTGTTCCATGAGAATGTACCTTTATTGCCGTAGCTTTTCCCTTTGACAGAGGTCCGGTCTCCTGGCTCGGAGGTAAAGCTTCAGATAGTGCGATCGATCGTCCCAAGAGGTTGGCGACAGTCTTCTCGTCTTCCAGGTCCTCGTCGATGTTGTTCTTCATAGCGTCCAAGATAGCAGATGAGCGCAAATCATCGAGGTCCATGCCATAGTAGGAGAAAGATTCACGAAAGCGATTCAGACTCTGAGACTTGACGTTCTGCTCAGCATCATCTTCCGAAGTGATGGCTAAGCTGCAGCGTGCAAGTTGAATATTAGCACAACTTTAGTCAGAAACAGGAAAATTTTACTCGTTATCTCTAAACTTGTCATCGATCCAGACGTCAGGTTTGGGCCTGCCTGGCGGAACTCTGCCAATTTCGACATCTAGGACGCCACTATCTAATAAACATGTCGTAATACCGAGACCAGCAGGAAAAAATGAAGACAAACCCCGAACAGCCGACCTCGAAAGACTCTTGCTCTTCCTTTCGGCGATGATTTCTGGTAATGGCGCGTTTAGCATATCATCAATAGTCCGAAGGATCTTATGTGTCTTGGTCTTCCTCTCTACATTAGCTACGTTGTTCCCAAACTTGCGCTTGCGCTCAATTCGAAGAGCATTACCCGGCTGTATTTTCTTATCTGTAGTAGACCCAGTATTCTCCTTCGCAACATTCTTTCGAACAGGTATGACGGCTTCCACAATAGGATCTGTCGGTTTCTTAACAATAAGGAATTCCTTTCGAGGTATAGTAGCAGTCTTCGTTATAGTTTGTCCACGTTCTTTGATGATGGTAGAGACGAATTTGTCGTAAAACCTTTTGTTCTTGCAATAGTGGTCTCTGAATACCTTCCAGCTATAGTCTCCAACCCAGGGATACCGACGTTTCTGTTAGAGCAAATAAGTAGAGAACGCAGTTGGAGGACCAGGAAAAGGTGCGTATATGCGCACATTCTTGACGAGACGTTGATAGATTCCATTGGACGAACGCATACCAGAGGCATGATCAGGTGCGAACGTCGCAAGATAAAGTGCCAGTTGGTCCTCCACGTCTGTCGAAAGTTCCAGTTGACTGTATGCGCCAACGCAAAGTAGCAAACCAATCAGTCCAATCAATCAATACGTTCTCAGATCAGAACGAAAATATCACGTTTCTCCAATATGCCGCAACGTATGCACAAAGTCCTCCGGCCTTAACGCATGCTCGTCCAAGACAAGTAACTTCTTCGCGCTGAAGCATTGCAGGACGAATGCATACGACACAAAATACCGACTCGGTCGTTCCGCCCAAGCCCATTCACATACAATCTCTTGGCCAGAACGCGACTTTGGGTCCACAATGACGATACCGCGTATCGGAATCTTGTTAATAACGATTCCACCATGCGACTGTAGGAGTGCATCATCAAGTCACATCGAAAACAGAGTTATATATATATTAACATAGCATGCTCGATAGGACTCACTGTAATTCCATCCTCCAGACGTGTCCTCAAGACTGAGCTGAAACCGGGTTGTATCCTGAACTTGACGGGTTGGCCTTCAGAGTCCGTGAAGAAGTCAGCATGGTCGACTGACACTCGGAGTCGAGTGGAGACGGATTGCATCATGAAATACAAAAGCATGCAGATCCAGGGAGATTAATTCTTGCTTAGTTCCGCAGAGTGATACAATATGCTACTAGGACATAGCCGCATGAGATTGAAGACCAAGCGACAGAGCTGAGCGATGCGCCCTTTTGCTTATGTAACAATTCACTTGCCTACGGCGAAAAGTTAAAGAACGTCGAAAGTCTACAAAGACGCGTTTGTTTCGTTATTTCTGCTGACACAAAATTCTTACTACCTCAGAAAATTGTGGTCATAAGCTTTTAGGAACATATTATTCTTAGTTCTTGTCCTTTTGTTCTGCAAAATTTTGAATATTACTGTCATTTTCATAAATATTGTCACACGCGCGATTTGTGATTTTCGTCACACTAAGTACACTCAAATACAAAATCTATCATAACTCAACTAATACTTAACCAAATTACATGATCTAAGTTGTAAAAAATATACTTTTAAAGTGTCTTTCATATCCCAGAAAAAATAAAGTAAAATAAGCAAAATTTGAGTAAGATACAACACAATATGTGAGTTTTCCCTATATTTCATGTATATGAGTTTTCCTAGCCCTAAAACTGATTGTACAG
>NW_006760388.1:3546273-3557551 GCF_000271605.1 Fomitiporia mediterranea MF3/22
CTTATGAAAAAGGCAGTAAGTGACTAGAAGTTAGTACTGATGTTGGAGGATGTGCGACTGTTCTGTGACTAAAAATAAGACAATATAAGGAGCAAAGTTAGGCTAGAATCTTTCTCAGAAATTATCGAAAGAATACGAAAACGAGCAAAAATGGTGAATGCAGATACAAGATGGTCTTGGAACATCCCATCAAGTTGCCACGTGATGGAGTTTCCTATATAGAGTTGCTTGCGAATTTTCATGTTACTGTAATTTCATTCCCGTCGTGTTATCACTCCCATCTACTCCTGCCATTTTGGCCTTATACAAAGCTATCATGACTTGGGAGGATGACTACAGAAGAGGTTGTATGTTCTTTGAGCAGCGCGAATACGAAGCTGCTCTAAAGTCTATCAACAAAGTTCGTCCAGCTCTCTGACCTTGATCTCGGAGCGCCAATTACCCAATGCTAACAGATTGCTAAAGGCAGCCCGCGAAAATAGGAAGAATGGTGCCACTTTCTACCTAAGATCTCTCGTATTGGAACAGTTAAACCGCCATCCTGAATCTCTGAGGGACGTCCAGAAGGCCATCAACCTCATGACAGAGTCAGAGTCATGGAAGGTCAGCTAAGAGTTCATGATTAAATATGCGATGTTCCGATTATCTCCACAGGCATACAGGCACTATGCTGCGCTTCTTTCGAAGATGGGTAGACTTGAAGAGTCTCTGAAAATGGTAGATATGGCACCAGAACGTGCTGACGAGAACGACAAGAAAGATGCAATTCTGGTGGATCTACGAGAACGAATAATGGAGGCACTTGAACCACGACCATGCCATTTCTCAAAGCTACCGGTGGAGATGAGTACCGAAATATTCACTCTGGTCGTCGATGGTGACAATGCAAATATGCTCGCTCTCAGTCTCGTTTGCCGAGCCTGGCGAGACATCGTCATTGGGTCGTCACGCTTTTGGCGTAACCTTGTTTTGACGCCAAAAACAAGACTGAAGCAGGCAGATACTTGGCTCCAACGTTCGGGGGGGGGGACATTAACTACTCTACACATCACTGGAGGATTTTCGTTCAGCACTCGGCCTGGTATGCTGAGGAGAGCTAATCCCGATGTATGGTCAAGACTTGAGACATTAAAAATATCTTCTCAAAACAGTCTTGGCTTTTCGTCTCTTCCTCCGAAGGTGGTCGGTCAACTACAACTAGTAAATCTTAAATTGGTTGTGGATAAACTAGACAATGTGACATGGATGGCCCTTGGTAAGATGAATAAGTCGCGTCTCCAGCGGTTCATGCTGCACGCCGACGATAGCGAAGTCATGCCGAGCATCGATTTCTTTTGCACTTCTTTGACGACTCTCAAATTGTGTTTACCAATCACGGCAAAGAATACACTCTTGATCCTGAAGGGGACACCAATGCTTGAGAGTCTGGTCCTTACATCGTCCACAATCCCATACGATCTTGGGCAAATTGATCCTGTTGAACTCACTTACCTCAGACGCCTTCGGCTCAATCATTTCGGGTACTCGAATAAGTATCTGCAATACATTCGTATTCCGAACGTAACGGCGCTCACTATAATATACAGTCGTGGTCGATTGGTTATACCACAATATGTAACAAAGCTTGAATATCTTCACCTTTCATATTGCGACCTCTCTGTTGCCGATTTCGTCACTCTTCTTCGGACATCAACGTCACTTAAAACACTTGAGATTCCATGGTGCAGATTCCGTGATGGTGATGAAAATGATGTTCTCGAAGCATTGGCGAGACCGTTGCCAACGGAGGAGAAACAGGGTACATCTCGGATGATCTGTTGCCCACAGTTACAGGCTGTAAATCTTTCTGGACTCCGTCGTCTAAAGGCAGATCCGGTCGTTCTGCTTGTGAGAACACATTTACATGGAATAGTGTCGCCACATAACAAGCTCGAACTAACATCTTCGTCAGAAGATCCTCCGATCAAGCTGCGTCGCATCCTTACCTTGGTTCTTGATGATTGCCTGCCATTCGATCCTCCTACACTATTTTGTCTCGAGGAAACTGTACCGCACTTCCGCTATAAAGCCAGATCCATTTAGGAGTTACAATCATTGCCACATGAATTGGGCCTTTCGTCTATTCTTTCTCCCTCGTGAAGTTTAATTGCCGCGATACCATACACCTTGTTCACCACTCATGTTGTCTTGCGCGTGCGATTCTGTCCCATCCGTCCCTCTAGTGAAGCCTCATTGCTGAGACCTCCGACGCCTTATTCCAGTAATTATTCATTCCCTTTGACGCTTATTTCACTTGCTAGTCGTGACTTGTGAAAGCTAGCTTTTTACCTGCTTTTCATACGCTTTATATGCATGATTGTCTCTCCTCAGTGAAACTTTATTACTACCGACTCCTAGCTCCCTCTTAGTGAACCATGCATATACTTTGACATTTTATTGTAACACTAATACGCTGTTCAAAAACCGCTTTTGCGTCTCACGTCTCCAGATATAATATTTTACACTTTCATTCAACAGTCTATTCCAAACGAAAACGTCCGACTTCTCAAGGACGAGCAGTGCCCTCAAGGGTAAATATAAATTATCTGATGTGAACAGTACACACACTCTTCTCAATCGTCCATGAAACAATAGGTTCCTCCCAAAAACTCACGGCATATTTTATCCAGTGTGACCTCTGGAGAGCGTTCCTCTCCTGGTTCAGGTCTTTCTTGAATGCGCTATTACTAATGTTGGAGGATGTGCAGCTATGCGGTGAATTAAATTAGTACACCGTACGAAGCATTGTTCGACTAGAATCTTCCCGATAAGGTGTTGAAAAAAATACGATACCGAGCAAAGTGCATTCGACAAGTTGCAAGGTACATCTCATTCATCCGCGTGTACGACATAACCGAATTTCCAATACAGAATTACCTGCATATTTTTATCTTAATTTCATTCCAGTAGCCTTTACCACTATAAATACACACGTGTGCAATGCTACAGCGGCGTTCAAGGATTATTTTAAAAAGTTCAAGGAGCAAAGCTTCGGCGGCGTGGAATGGTCCCGGCGAAAGAGCTACCACTGAAGCTCCTAGCTGATCCTCCAATATCGTCAGATTCAAGGTCCAGTATACCATCGCTCGACTCAAACGTCGACAACCTCCTGTGCCTAGATAGTATCTTTCGAGGACTGGAAGTCAAAGTCTGAGGTTGATCTTCGCGTTCTGATGCTTCTTCATCTCTTCCTTCTTCCCCTTCCCCTTCCCCTTCCCCTTCCTCGTCACTGTCGCCATATTCGAGTCTGTTGATCGGTAGCTCGAGCCTCTCAGGCTCTTGGATGATGAGCGTGCCGGTTATATTTGTGGGTGGAGCAGGGGTCGAGTCAACATGTGTACTTGGCTTGCGCTTTACTTCGGGACGTTGGTCTTCAAGAGCTTTCTCAGGAATCTAAAGGGACAAATAAGTAGATTCAAGTAAGGGGGGAAAAACTATGCGTACCGGAAGACGAACGATATATGCCAACAGTGTTGAGACTGCCGCATAGATGAATACTGCTCTCAGCGAAGTCGCATATGAGTCTCTCGCAGCGCGCTGTAGTTCTGGCGGTAGAGTCGCAACGAGCTTTGAAGAATGTCTGATCCTTCTTATTTGATGTTCCGCATCTGGTCCAGGAATGCGATTGCGCAACTCCCTATCAAGAGTCGACTGGAAAATCGACGAAGCAATGCCAACACCCCCAACTTGTCCTATCCCACGGAACAATTGTCCAAATCCAGTACCGACAGCCATCACGGAGTCTTGATAGAGAGAAAACATATCAAGTGGCGTTTTCTGTATGATTCATGGGGTCACTTACGAGGTATATGCGCAAGAAGAGCAACTGAAAAAGTTTAGATTCCTATGAGCTGAAAAATGACTGCGAGTACTTACTCAATGTCGTCTGGTAACAATAGTCATTTTCAACGTTAAATAACTAATATGTTAAGGTGACTCACCTGGAGTACCACTGCATTTCCAAAACCCAGAGGAATCTGTGGTACAACATTAACGAGGTAACTACGTAGCGACTAAGAGGACGTACAATGCTAAACCACATTTGGAACCAATTTGAGTCTTCACGTAGCAGCGAGATGGCGACGGCTGCGATGAACGGGAACGATCCGAATATCAAGTTAATCATCTTATATTTCCCGGTTCGGTGCATCATATAACTGTTCAGCCTGCGTGAGAAAATCAATGGTTCGCCTGTTGACCAAAAACTGACCCAGCAAAGAGTGAACCGAAAGACATTGAGATACTGTTAGGAAGTAAATGTGCACCTATCAAAGCTTTAGAAGGTATACTGCCAAATCACCAGCCTGCTTACGCACCAGCTTCACTCGCGCTCGTTAATGCAACTGTTTCGAACCACATGGGGAAGAAATACATGACTGCAAAGTTGCAATTCGCAACGAGGAAGTTCTGCACGCCGATCAAAACTGGAATCCTCTGCTGCAACAGGAAGGGGGCCAAGACGGGTTCAGGGGCAATGAGAAGCTCAACAAGCACGAAGACGATGAACATGACCGTTGAGATGGTAAAGGGTGCGTAAACAGAAGGGGAGCTCCACTGAACGATATATTCAGTCATCACGGAAAATGAAGTAACAATGTATTGCACGAACAGGCATGTCCTCGTTGAACTTGTTACTGAGGAAGATGAGGAATGAAAACACCTGTATGTCCGTGAGCGATAAATGACAAGCCAAAGCGACGTAAGCATACCGATCCGAGGAGCGTGAAGGTACCACCGTAGTCTATGCGTAAGAGCACTTCTTTCGCGCTCTTTCCCTTGCCCTGCAACGACAGTATCAGAATATAACAAGGGCTAGGTATACGGACAAATAATACCGGAGTTACGTATTTAAGATTGATGCCTGTCAAAACAAACGACGCAGCAAACAGAGGCATTTGAATAAGGAAAGCCCAACGCCACCCAAACCTGTGCGCACGTCAAGACAATCACTATCTTAAATTAAGGACATCAACGTGCCGGTCACTTATGTAGCCACCGACGGGACCACCTAGTCCCATACCAAGCTGCAAAGCAAGTTAGCTGGATAGATTTGTGCATGGCTCTCGGTGGACTCACGCCATTGAAAATATTTGCGACACCTTGTGCCAGCCCACGCGACTAATTACGAGGGATTAGAGTAAGGTGGAAAAAAAATACGAGAGGTAGTGCAGAACGCTTACGCGTATGCTATACATGTCGCTCACAATGATTCTATCCTCAAGCTGTCAGCTATGAAGGCACTACACGGTATGTATCAGTCTCCTCTGCTCACTGTGAAGTTGTGAATATACCACCGCCTCCAAGGCCGCTCAACTGTATAACTGTGTTAGGACCATGTATTTTCTGCCAAATAAACACGTACAAATCTTGCAACAATCAGCGTTTCCATGTTCTGAGATAGTCCACACGCGAGAGTGCCGATAGCAGCAGAAGCAACAGCTAGCTGATTGGCACCACGCCGTCCCATGACATTGCACAGTCTTCCGTAAAGCGGGGCTTGAAGCGCGCAAATAAGAAGGCGCAGTTGCATATTAGAAAAATTTACATACTGAATGTACAAGTAGCAAGTAGATAACTGATTGCCGGTAGTTAGCCTTGAAGCAGATCTAGACTGGTCAAAAGCTTACGATGTTCCAAGCCAACTAGCCTGATTGGCTCTCTTAAACTCAGACGAAATAGACGAGAGAACTAAAGTCAAGGCGTATGAAAGGGGTGCACATAGGAATCAGCTCTATCGAGGCACTCACGCGTTGCAACCAGAGTTGCTATGTTTCAGATCAGAAACTATTCCTAATTCAATGCATGAAACTTAGGGGTACGCACTGTTTAAGGACTATAATCCAAGCGTAGGCCAAGTCTTGTCAGGAACGGCATTGCTTCGCAAGCAAACGCACGTGGCATGGCTCACCGAAAGGAACGTTGCTGTCCATATTCCCGCCAGAATAGCGTACCTATTTGATCTAGTTATCTCCAAAGGCCCGGGTTTGGCCTTGATGTCCTTCGTAGACTGATGAACCGGAGCGGCAGACGCGCCTAGAGGCGTCACGCCAACATTAGCAGCGCCAAGCAGAGGGGCGCGTTCCGTCGCGCTTGCTGCGGCCATCCTTATAGAACCGGAGACCGAGCAGACGTGATCGCAAAAGACAGACTATGAGGGAAGATAGTCGGCGTTGAGAACGAAGTAAGTCGTGTGCCGAACATGTAATAAATGAATCATAGAAGTGATTAAGTCGGCCGAACCGGAGCCCGGCATCTCGGGTACGGGATTTCCCAATCTGGAGCCGGATGGTTATGTAAAGCGACTATTTGAACAATGGACCCACAGAGCGTCGATCGGGAAATGTCCCTTGTTTTAGGCCTGTATATGCTCGTGGCCTGGGACGACAGCCACAGAGCCTTCACCTGCCTTCTGCAGCCACTATCTTTTCCTTCAAGGTAACCATCTTGCCTCTTCCATCCATCCGCAATGCCCATGGGCACCCAGCTGCAGCCCGCCCAATGGTCTAGTGTGACTTCCGGCAAACCAGCGAGTGCACCAGCGCTCGTCCCGGCATCATTTCATGATTCCGACGACGAGGACCCTACTCAGGACCACATTCCAATAGACATCTATCAGCACTTTGGGCTCCCTCCAGGCACTCCGATTTGCCTCGATAGTCTTGAGGATCCTCCTCCAGGCGTAAAGCCAGCGTACACTTATGCGACTCTCGTTAAACTTGCAATTTGGTCCAGTCCGCAACGTAAACTGACACTCTCAGGAATTTATGAGGCATTGGAGCGGAGATTTTCGTGGTTCCGCGAGTGCGAAAACCCATCAGCGTGGAAGGTGCGTACGGCAGATTGAACGCTTCCTGTGCTTCTCCGATGTCGATTACTCAGGCGCGCATTCGTCCCGCAGACATCTATCCGGCATAGTCTTTCGTTAATGGCTGTCTTCGTTAAACTCCCAATGGACATTCATGTTCCTGGAAAGGGTTGCAATTGGACCGTCGACTTCTCCAAGGGCGACGGATATAAGCGGCCACGCAAACGCGGGCCGAAAGCTAAACGCAAGACTCCCGTCCCCGAAGCTGAACCGTCAACACCAACTGATGACAAGCTTACTTATGACTATGAACCACCTCTGCATGAGCCTCCTGAGTTCTCGAACGTCAATCCTGAGACTTTCCAGGAAGCTGAAGACCAACAAAAAAACGCATTACCTCCATACAAGAGCTGTACCGCTCTCGCAGCGGCGATACCCGACCCTCAATTTCGTCATTACCGGATGCGTACATATTTATATCCTAATGCGGATCCTCCAACTCCAGGGTCTTCTGGAGAAGTATGGGAACACATTGACGATGAAGAGAGAGAGGCCATTGAACGAAGTCTCGTTCAGCCGCCCCCCATACGAACAAATCGGACTCGCAATAATCGATCTTCGCGTCGATCCGACCCGATAGCCACGAATTCTCGTCGTTCTCGTAAGGAGTCTCATCAAAGCTCAAGTAGCCAATCCCCCGAGGAATATTTCTATCCATCACCTGCCTCCTATCACGCTTACCATGTTGCCTCGGTGTCGTACCATCGAAAGGCATATGCTAATTCAAGAAACGACGAGTCCTCCACTGCGACGAAGTCGCGTTCCGAGTATTTTCCCACTGATCCTCCGCGTGGAGCAAATAATGACAGCGCCAGAATGAGGTGGAGAAATGCGACCGCCCACGATTTTACCAGATCGAGGGGCGAGCGGTGTGCTTCAGAATCTATCATTATCGAATCGGTCGATGCTCTTGGGGAAAGATTTCAGTCGGCACCTCCACCGTCCGAGAGCGAGTTTGAGGAAGAGGATAGCTGAAACAAGTTTTTCGACGCTAACGTCGATTTTGCATTAAAGAAATAAACTAACCTGTACCACACCACTACATTTACCTCATATACTGGGCACTGCGTGTCCTCCCTTCCTTAGTTTATACTCGTTTTCCTTTATTGGTTACAACATCACTGATATTGGACTCATGCTAACTAAAACATCTCTTGCTGATTTTCACTTCAGGATGGCCATTTACCACTTTTCTTCTTTTTATCTGTTATCACAATATTGGCATGTCAATGCGAACTTATTTCCTTATTGCTGTCATTTGATTTAGTGCCAATCTATTATGGATCATGTAATCGTGTCTTTGCTCTTTTTTTCAAATTAATCATTGATACATATTTAAATTTCTGAACCTATGTGCCAGGCGCTTTCCGGGAGATCGACAGACCCAGGTTTACCCGTAATGGGAGCTTTGTCACTGACGTCATACTCACTTACCTCCCGATTTATAAATATATTACAGTCGGTTACTTGCAATATCCTTCTGTGTCCTTAATTTCCCTCATCACCCCTATCCCCGTAGTCCTCGCACGAGTGTAGACATCTCAAATCGCTCTCAAAGCGACCTCGAAGAGGAAGTAAAATCCTGGGGTTTCAAAAAAGCTTATAGTTGGACTGATGGACCGTATGTCTCTCTTTCATCTCTCGCGTTTAGTAATAATACAAATATCATTATGGTCACGAATATTAACATTGATACTAATGCGTTAATCACCCTGACATTCATCTAAATGCTGCAATTATAGTAACTCATATTACAAACCACACGTCCACAACGAGCTCCAAACGCACTTGATCATTCGCGGCGAATTCACAATCGCATATCCACGCGATGTTAAGGGGCAGAAACGCGAGACATTTGGACCTGGAGCGCGAATCGACGTGCCTGCTAGAAAAGTACACGAAGTTTGGATGGGAAAGGACGGGTGCACGTATATTATTGGCTGTTGAAGAGTAGTCACTTTCTTATTGAATATTGCACGGTTGTATTGTCTGGCAATTGATGTATCTTGTCTCAATACTGTGTGTACATACTAAATCGTGGATCTCATATTCTGTTATCAAGTCAAAATAGTACATGGGTGCTATCATTAATATTCCTTTCCATTTATAAATCACTACGACTTGTTTGTATCAACTTAATCCGCTTTCTAATGTCCATGTCTTGATTAGAAATATGCCTGATGATGATACTCGTCAGCAATATCCTACACAGTGGCTATATTCAAAATCCACTGACTGCTGCATTTGGTGGGCTCGCACATCCGCCCAAGCTAAATAATAGCAATATCCAGAAATGTATTTTTATCAGAAGCATCTCGCAGGAAGGCCAAGGACGTACATATTCAACGGCCAGGAGGTAAAGAAAAACGCGTAACGTCCGGTTTCGGCGCATATTCCCGAGAGTCCCTCAAAATCCCATAATTCACCTGCAAATAGACAATATTTTTAGGATCTATGCATACGGCGATGAACGTATACATACCAATTGGCATTCCGAATAGTCTTAAGTTTATTTAGATAAGGTATCTTGCAAATGCAGTTTGATTATACACGCACCCAATTATCGTCTATTGAACAACATATCGGTAATTATAGCAAGTCAAATAAGTTAATTACTTACTTGGTGTAAGAAGTTCCTATTCGGAGGAGGCATTCGCTTGAAACATATTGATAAGTATTGGGTTAGACAGACAAACTAACAGACTTTGCCTCAAGAGATGGTACATCAGAAGCAATCGCCGCAAAATGGTTATTCCTTCATGGCATGCTCAGCAATATTTTAATAGCAAATAACACGCAAAATATTTAGCGCACCATAAGAAGCGCTTCATATCTTCAGATTGCTCAATTCCGGCACTATAATTGTCAGAATAAACGATGTTCTGGGCATAAGCAATCGAATGAGGTCAAGGCTCACAATGTCTCTTTATCCACGACTTCGTCTTTCTCTTCTTGGCTGCTTTCGTTATATCTCTTCGTGAAGCCACCACGTATGAGTAGAATATCCGCTTGTTGAAACTTGACGCCCTCAAAACGAGCGCATGCTTCGAGATCAGAGACACTGAAAGCATGTGTCGTCCATGGATCGTAAGGGAGCGGCTTTCCATCCTGTGTGAAGAAGCGGACCAAATCAAGAAACACTGCGCGCCCACAGATGCCATGTTGAGCCCAATCTGTTTGTCCGTCATCGTCTGGTATCAAGCTGACTAGGATATAAACAAAACGTACTGTGAATCCCGAATTTGATAAGGTCTTTATCAATATTCGTGGGATCGGCATTTGGTACTTTTCCGAGTTTGAAGAAACTCTTCGGCGTGCTGGTGAAATGTGCTCAACTATTTGAACTTAAAATGCTGGGGGGTACACGACTGACTTTTGGTAAAATACGTCATGGGTTACAACACCAAAGTGTTTCAGGGAGTCCCACTGTGATCCGGACTGTGTATTCTGCACAACGATTAATGTTAGCTAAAGATCGGCAGGTCAGAAGGCGCAGGAGGTTACAATGGTAATTTCATCGTCATTTGACTTGGTCGTTGGGACGCGTTTGGTAACTACGATTTCTGGGGCCCTACGTGAGAACAGAGGCTATACATACAAGTAAAAATAAAGGCTTTCAATAGGCCTCTTCAGACTACGAAGGTATCTATTTACTCGCCTTCTCTGGAAAGTTTAGAGGCCTTGAAGTTCATCAATCACGGTCAGCTTTCTATCGAATGTCCAAATACAGAAACGATTTCGCATACCAATTTAAGCACACAGTTCGACCCGTTCTAAATAAAGCAAAGTTTGAAATTCAACTCGGCGAGTCAAGTGAACAAATATTCACTTCACTTCCTTGGCGGCATCTCGCACGACGTCTTCAGTCAGCAGATTCACAGTCCCTAGTTCGTCTCCCGCACCCCATACATCCCATGCACATCCCCCGAATTCATGGAATTTTGAGAGCTCATCAAAACTAGGGAGATCATGCCATTTCTTTTTTTCGGCCGAAATATTTGAAGGATCCTTGGCAGTATTGAATTTGAATAGACGAAACCCACGATTCGCAGTCATAGCAGTCAACCGACAAGCAATTGGTGGGAGTAAGGTGCGAACGGTAATTGAAGGAGCTCGTCTGCCCCATGATACACCTCCTTCACTTTATAGGAAAGGTAAGTGGATCCGAGCACATGGGGCATTTCACAATTCCTTACCTTAAAAAATAACTTACATAATGATAAACATTATTTGAAATTTATTTTCCCATTTTTGACGAGCAAAAATTATAAACAAAATTTAAAACTTTCTTTATACAAAAACTAGAAATTATTGTTAACATTTCTTCATTTGTGAAATCTTGAAATAAAATAGAGATAATAAATCTAAAAACAT
>NW_006760388.1:3558493-3571656 GCF_000271605.1 Fomitiporia mediterranea MF3/22
ATAATTTTTACTGGTCAAAAATGAGAAAATAAATTTCAAATAATGTTTATCATTATGTAAGTTATTTTTTAAGGTAAGGAATTGTGAAATGCCCCATGTGCGAGTTAGGAATATCCAATCGTCACCTGGGCCAAAATCACGTGGTGCATATATATAATTCAGTACACTTCATGAATCATAAAATCCAAGGACATGCCCGTGTTACAGTAAAACATACTTTTTTGCACGGCTCTTTAAATCAAAGATGTGATACCTAAGGCATAGCTTGCTGCTCTTTGCTTGGAGCCACGCATGACGGAATAGAGATACATATTGTTTAATAATTCATCAATTGCAAATCGAGAAATAAAGGTCATTCAGATCATATGAAAATAGCTTATAAAACTACACCCCTTGTTACTTGTGTTGATTTATTTACAATTTAAAAATTCGATCTCTTAACTCCTTAAAGGTGGGTACTGGATTTCCTCATGAAATCCTGCTAGATAAAGGTCGCTTCGAGCTCAGTTCTTCCGCTCATAATTTATGCTCGTTTCTTTCTGGGGTCGAAACGCATCAGAAGTATGCCTTTGGAGAAACGATTTGTCAGAAAGTACGAAAATGTTGGTAGTCATTCGAGCTAGCACTTACTGCGGCGTTTGGAGGACTCGCGCATCCACCAAGGCTATTACGAACGAAATAAGATATCAAGAAATATCCCAAGGGGGATTCAGACGTACACATTGAGCGGCCACGAAGTGAAAAAGAACGTATAACGCCCGTTTGCAGCGCATACTTCAGACAATTTCTCCAGGTCGAACATTTCGCCTATACGCAGAACAAAAACTTTCGCGATACTTCTTCCTAACTTGCAGAAGTGGAGACGTACCGATTGGCATACCCCACAAGCTTCGAAAGACAATGAATAAGAAAAATGTAATGAGTGGTTTCGCTGGACCTACCCAATTATGGTCTGAAAACAATAGTATTAGACCCGGGGGTTCACAAGAGACCGTATTAGCATAACACTCACCTGGTGCATATGAGTTCCTTCTTCAGGAGGCCAACGCTATATACTCAAGGGATAAGCATATTAGGATATTGCACAAACGGAAGTTACCTCAAGCGCCGGCTGGTCAGAAGCAATTGCCGCGAAGTGGTTGTTCCTGTATGGTACGTGCTAGTTCAACGTCCAGTCCACGTAAGCACGCAGCAAGGCACGATACATACCAGAGGAATCGTTTCATTTCTTCTGATTGCTCAATCCCAGCACTGGTCGTTTTAACGGTGAGAAAAGTACAATTAGTCGAAAACTCAATCAGGAGAACATACAACGTCTCTTGTTTGCCGCGCAATGCATCTTTATCTTCTTGACTGCTCTCATAATATTTCTTAATGAATCCGGCACGTATGAGAAGGATATCCGCTTGCTGGAACTTGACGCCTTCATCACGCGCACATGCTTCTAGGTCAGCGACAGTAATCCCATGAGTCGTCCACGGATCATACGGTAGCTGTTTGCCGTCCTTCGTAAAGAATCGAACCAAATCAAGGAACACCGCACGTCCACAGATACCATGCCGAGCCCAGTCTGTTCAATCGTTAGTAATGAAATAAGCAAGAATTGGAATATTTCTCTTTTTACTTTGGATTCCATATTTAATAAGGTCTTTATCCATCTTGAGAGGGTCCGCATTGGGAACTTTTCCCATCTTAAAGAATTCGGAAGGTGTACTTTATAAAGCGAGATTTTTAGAGTAACGTTCAAGTGTCAAGGGAATTCGGACCGACTTCTGGTAGAAGACACCATGTTTAATGATGCCGAAGTGCCTCAAACCATCCCACTGGGAACCCGATTGAGAGTTCTGCGAGCATTCAACATTGGATTAGGAATGAGTAGTCGCCACTTGATCAAAAGACCTTACAATACTAATTTCATCATCGTGCCAGGTTGCCGTCGGCGAAGGTTTGATGACCTCGATATGGGGTGGTTTCCGTGAAAAGAGCGGCTGCAAAGCAAAGAACGGTTGAGAGTCCGGACTTATTACATAACATGTAGTCTTCCACCTTCTCTGGGAAATTGAGAGGCCTGAGTTTTTCGGCAGCTCAATAATACCTTTCAATTAGTAATACAGGACTTAGTGGCGCACCAGTTCAAGCAAACAGTCTGTCCCGTTCTATAATAAGAATTCGTGAGCAAATGGGTATCTAGGAATGTACAACGGCGGAGCTCACTTCACTTCTCTCGCGGCTGACCGTAATACCTCCTCGGTCAGTAGGTTTATAGTCCCAAGCTCGTCGCCTTCACCCCACACGGTCCATGCACACCCTGCAAAGTCGTTAAATTTCGGGAGCTCATCAAACGTAGGAAGCTTGTCCCATTTCTTGTGCTTCTCTGAGCTGGAGCTAGAAGAGCCAGTCAAGTGAGAAACAAAAGTAGAGAGGCGCTTTGCAGGCATGTCGAAGATATGCTAGGTGATGTGGACGATGGACGGCTTGGGATGAGCCGATACCTTGTTTGTGCATCGCTTGAAGTCTTTATAGATGGGAAGAATTGAGTGTCATACATAGAACATGCCGTCATAGACCATGCTTCGCGTATTTTCAAGGAGACTACTCACATGATGCCTTTGGAAGTCATTTGACTCGTGGTGTGTGAATTAGACTGGCTTTCAGACGATAACCAATAATTGCTCAAGTGACTAAAGCACTGAACCTGGCGAACCGCTTCGCGTTAGTTCAGGCGACTGGAAAAGAGATGTAAAGCCGTGGTGTATTTCATTGGACAATAATACATATAATTAGTGGGTTTCCTAACCTCTGATAAACGGATGAACCAAAGCCTCCTTTGGCATAATTCTTCTACTCGGATCCAACATTAAGCACTTGTCCAGTAAGTCAATGAAAGATAAAATTAGTTTGTCCTCCTCATCATTGACCCTGGAAGAGGAAGACAAGAGACGAGCACGTAAATCCCGTGTAGGTTTCGCGATATGCACCTTTCGGATGATATCCTATCATTCACAATATTAGAAACAAACAAAAGTGAACGTTAAATTACTTACTGCTCCTGTCACTTTGTCTCGTTCCACACTTTGGAAGGTACCCATCTCATCAAAGTAGTCCTCGCCAAACTTTGCTTTCTTAATCATTTTGGAGTTAAAGCGGCCCTTTAGCTCCATCATAAGCAGGAGCATTTGGTTGTTAGATCGTCCCGGAAACAGAATTTTTCCAGTATAAAGCTCGTATAAGGTGCAGCCGATAGACCAGATATCCAAAGCGCAATCGTACGGGACACCCAAGACTGTGCCCATTGTCAGCTAAAGCAAGACGCGACAAACAGCCAACTTACTAATCTCTGGAGCTCGGTAGAATCGACTGACAAGGTAAGGTGTGATCTCATTCTCTGAAACGTCCGAAGCAGAGCCGAGATCGCAAACTTTCAGTACAGTTTTTTGTTCATTTGCCTGCACAAAAACGTGAGACAAGGCGCGTATTGGAATAAGTTAATGCGCACCAGAATATTATCAGGCTTGACATCTGCGTGCATAATGTTACACTTGCGCAGTAGACTCATAGCAAGGAAGAGCTGGTGAGCATATGCTCGTACAGCACGGATATTGAGGCCGACATCTTTACCAAAGCGTTTGACGACGTCACGTAAGTTCATGCTAATAATCAAAGTCGTTAGCTACGGTGAAATCATACTAACGTTCATGCTCACCTCAAAGATTCGAAGACAAGGCATAAATGACCGCGATGTTCGAAAGTCCTTTCTAAGCGGACAATGTGTTTCTTGTCCTCCGGATCGGCTTGGCGGAGCTTGGTCAAAATTTGTGCCTCCTTCAACCCAGCTTTATACCTAATTGGCATCAACCAACGATTAGCAATAAACAACTGATTAAACGGCACACACGTACATCGATTCCTGAGCACGGATAATCTTGATCGCGACTTCCTTACCAACTTCACTTGCGTCGCCGTGCAGAATGCGCGCCCGAACGACGTTCGCGAACATTCCTTTGCCTAATGACGAGAAAACTTGATATTTCCCGCCGTCAAGCTGCTCAGCGAGAATGACCTGATAGTAACCTTCCGCGTCAGCCGCAGTGTCAAGTGTAGCCGTAACAAGAGCAGGTGCAGCGGGTTTCTATAGAATCAATTAGTTCGTGAACAATGACAGATTTAGACGAACAAAGATACTGACCGAGATCTTTCTGACTTTCTTAGTTTTCTTTTTCTCAACTGTGTCAAGAGCGAACATGTCGTCCACGTCTTCTTCCTCTTCCTCCTCTTCGACTTCTATCATTTCTATCTCCTGATGCTTTTCATCCTTAGCAGTGACGGCACGAACTCGCTTTTCCTCGTCCTCCCTACGGTCGAAGCTGGGATCGTAGTCAGCGGCGGATATTTGCTCACCCGTTCCGTCAGCAACTTGGACCGCAGAATCTGACGGCTTATCCTCCTTGATAAGATCGAAGGACTCTATCGCTGGTGACATTGGCTGCGGCGAAGCTCTCCTGCCTTGAAAAATCAAAATGGATCAGGTACGGGTTAGTATGCGGAAAGGACAATAGCTTACTCGCAACCAAACTTCCGCCAAGTTTCTCAGTGGCACCCGCTATTGGACCGGGCCTGTAGTTCTTATGCTCAATATTAACCTCTGAAGTGGTAGGAGGCGGCTGCAAGACCGCACTGCTTAGTCCGGGGCTTGGACTTGCCGTCTCATTCATACTGAGGGCTGCTGAAGCGGTTCCGGCGTATTTGGCACGGATTGCCTGACGCCGAGCACGCCTTTCCGCCAGCGTCTCTTCCACAGGGTTTGATGCTGCTTCCTCAAGTTCTAATTCGAGCTCGGCTTGATCAGTCTTCTCTGGCATCGGAGCAGGAGGCGGTGGAGAAGCCTTTTGAGATACTCTCGTTGAAGCTGAGAGGGAACGCGTCGCGCTCCGGCTTGCCACAGGTGACAATCTGAACATTTAAATGTGTCAGCTTCGGATCAGACAGCGAATAAACGACTTACTCTCCCTCTTCGCGTTCAGAACTATGTACACGGGCCTCTTTCCGATGGTCCCGAGTAAGCTTTGAGTGGCTACGACCCCGATTTGGACTGTGGCTGCGGTTGGGACTAGGACCAGGGGGATGTCGGGACAAACGTCGGGAACGATCTTTTTCGTCTCTGTCAGGACGCCCGCTCGGCCGGCCATTACCATGCACTTTCCTATCACTCCTATATCGGTCCCTATATTGATCTCTTCCTCGATGCCTTGGAGCGTCTCTCCGCGAATCCGACCTATAGACGTCTCTGTCTCGCTCTCGTTCTCTCGTCTTGTAACGGTCACGATCGCGATCACCTTCGCGCCTTCCACCACTGCGCGAATCACCGTTTAAATATACATCCTTCCAGTCTCTTGCACCTTCATCCTTCGGGCGCTTTGGAGGATGACCGTTGGGAGAACCAGTCAACCCGATGCCATCCCATGAACGCTTTTGACTGCTAAGTCCTGCGGGCATGTTAGTATTGATGAAGATCGTAGTTTTGTTTTTAAGAATGGCCGCACGATAAAAAGTGAAGAAAGATGCGGCTTTTGTCTAGAGTGTCTAGCGTAAAGGCTGTCTATGGGATACCTGATGAGAATCGGGACGAGAGACCTGAGT
Organism: Fomitiporia mediterranea MF3/22; assembly: GCF_000271605.1. NCBI lineage: Eukaryota > Fungi > Basidiomycota > Agaricomycetes > Hymenochaetales > Hymenochaetaceae > Fomitiporia > Fomitiporia mediterranea. The sequence continues at coordinate 3,564,131 of NW_006760388.1, forward strand.
TGTGAGGACAAGGTGACAGTTAGTCACTCGACGTGATTATGTGATGCCATCACATGAAGCTCGTCACGTCATGGGAAACTGGGTTTCTTGGCTTGGAATCTCATTTGTCCAGTCGAACGTTACTTCAAATTTAATCCTTGTGTTTACCATTCACTTTCATTTCTTTCAGCACAGAAAAACGTCAGAAATAGACACGTGTAACTTTTGTCTCTGACAATATGGCTACATGAATAAGTGTTTGAGTTATGACTGAGAGTTTGAGACTTGAATCCTTTAAATCCATGTCTTTATCTCTGTTTGTTGTATGCCTCTTGTTCCTTGCCCCTACATCAGAAAGAAGTGATCATCCTTCTGGAATGTTTCTCTACTCAAGAGCAGTCATGATTTCTGTATGTGATAGAGTGAATTGGATTTTATTTTTCAAAATTTTTTATACACAGTAAAACAGTTGTTCTGTCTACTACAAATATAAATATGGTTTTCAAGGAACAGCTGTAGCACAGTGTGCCTTGCTTGGTTAATCACAAAGCTTTGTATAGCTCAGAATTAAGAGAAGCATTGTTTTGTAAAGGTTAATATAATACTTTTATCTTGACAAATTAAAGTAGTATTTATATACTTGACTTACATACTATATCTTTAGTGTTGGAACAGTACTAGGGGAGTGCTGAACACTGTTATGAACAAGTTCTGAGTTTGTAGCAACACACAAAGGCTGACAGGACAAAGGTATCTTTGTTACAGTCAGAAATACAAACTAATATATGTACTAACAAAGAACTCACCTTTGTTGTAGTCAGAAATACAAACTAATGTAACAAAGGCAAAGAATACCAACTATATATACTAAGGAAATGGTCCATACCCAAAGGGGAAAATAAAAGGGGGAACAAAAAAGGGGGGACATAATACATACTTAAAGGGGAAGACAAAGGGGATAGTATGTATCTAGGAATACAGGGAAGGTAGTTATAACAAAAGGGGGACTTAATACAATCACAAGGAAAAGTGTGTGGCTTAGTGAGCCACTACAAGAATCTGTGTGCAGGACACACAGTTCTGTACTAGGACAGGTGTAGAACTGTACAGAAACTGTTGTAAGTTGTTAAACAAGCTTACACTCCTCCCCCCTCTAAAAAAATAGTACCCTTATAAGGATGTAAAGCTAACCATGTCAGCAACAGTGTAGAGGGGACCTGAAGGCTCAGCAAGGGGACCCAGGCTACAACTATTCTACACAACAGAAATACAGAATGTAAGTACTAGAATATAGTTAGAACTTACAGAATGGGTAGAGAGAGAGAGTGAGACAAGAGTAGAGTATATAGAGTGTGTTACAATTCTCTGCTCTCTTACCTTCAGTTCTGAGGGTTCTGCACCCTTCTGTACCAGAACTTAGGACTTCTGTCCCTCAGAGGCACTGTCTATAGACTATATACATACTGACTCTTACTACTACCCTTCCTTACTTCATCATTCCATTCCTTTGACCACTCCTTCATTCTCTGTTCATTCTATAGTCTCTTACCCTTTGTCTATCCCTTCATTCTTTGTACCTTTATCTTTGACATTCCTTTCTTTCATTCTTTGTGGCTTATCATTCTTAGTGGCTCATACTCTCTGAGTACTCTTGTATAGTTTAGTATATATAAGTGTACAAGATCAGACTAGTCCTGTAGTCTTGATCTTATCTACTCTAGGTAGTCCTGTACTCTTAGGCTTACTCTATATACTCTACTCTTGTCTCACTCTCTCTCTCTGCCTGTTCTACAAGTTCTGACTATGTTCTAGTACTTGTATTCTGTATTTCTATTGTGTAGAATAGTTGTAGCCTGGGTCCCCTTACTGAGCCTTCAAGTCCCCTCTACACTGTTACTGACATTAGATCAAGACTACCTATTACTACTCTACAACTCTCCTATGTTTTGAGCATTAGTACTTACTGTTGTATCAATCTCTTTCCTTTGTTCTGACCCTTTTACATTTTTAAATTTTAAACTTTCTAAACCCTTTTAAACTTTTGCCACCCTTCTTCTATTCATTACCCCTTTTAGTTTAGTACTGATCCCTTTGTAGTGTAGACATGGACCCTACTATGCTGACCACCACCCCTACTGTCCTACTGGATCAGTAGTTACAAGCAGAACTAGCTTAATATGTATAAACCTCTATCTAAGAGGCCTTTACTAACCACATGCCCCTAGCCCCTTTAAAACCCATTCCAATTGTTCCAGAAGTCACAACCTGTTCTAGAAAGAAAGTGTATGTAGCCTACCCTTCAGACTTTAATAGGCAGTACTTTGAGGACTTCCAGTACTAAGTTGAACTATACATGGCTACTACTTTAACCAATCTATCCTCAGATCTCAATTGTGTCCTATTCATCCTCTCCTTCATAAAGGAAGGCAATACAGCCACCTGGGCCTAGAACTGGATTGAAGGTCATTAGATTAGAAGCCTGATCCAACTTTAGAACAACAAGTCATACTCAGAATTCATAGGGCAGCTCTGTACTTCCTTCATTAATCTGAATGAGAAGCACAATGTACAGAACAAGCTTGTGTCTCTGTGACAGGGCAAACATTCTGCTAATACCTTCTTTCAGGAATTCAATATCTTGGCCTGGAAGGTAGGATTCATACTTAGGTTCAATAATGTCCTTATTAGAATGCTTGAAAAAGCTCTTCACCCAGAACTGGTCAATAAGATTCTTAGAATGATACTAGAACTAGTCACCTACACTAAGTGGAAGACATGCACCATCTCCTTCAACCAAGCCACAGCTTGAATGTATTAAGTCTGTACAGAACACTTACACATACATCTAGCTCTGACAGTTCTGAGCTCTTGGATTGATCCACCCATAATTTGTAATCAATCCATTCTGATAGACATTAGAGAAGCCTGAAAGTAAGGAGTATGCTTTACTTACAGAAAGTCAGGGCACCAAATTAAGGACTGTCTACAGAAGTAACAGTACATCTGTTAGGTTATTAGAGTAATAATGAGTGACAAGCAGGATTTGTAGTAAGAAGTCCTTTCTGCAAATCTGGAAGTCACCTCAGAACTCCTAGACCCTGACTATATACTCTAGGATTTTGTAGAGGCTCAACAGTAAATGTAGTACTGAAGAGCTATGACTTGGATTTTTTAATGGCCACTTTTGATTCAATGGACACTGTAGGATTAGAAGTAAATAAAGTAAGAAAAGTAGAAAAAGTAGAAAAAGTAGAAAAAATAAATCAACAAAATTATTTATTAGAAAGAAAAAAGTTGAAAACAAAAGTAGATAGTTCTCCTATTTCTTCTGATTCTTTTGATTCTTCTCTTTACACTTTATTCAAGTCTAAATCCACACAATCTGACCTGCTACTTCTGTGTCCTAAGATCTCAGAATGTTTGGAATGTTACCTAGCCCTGTTTACTACTCAGTAGTTTGTCCATAGTATCAAGTAGGGATGGCCTCAGCTGAGTTCACAGCTGAGGACATGGGTCTATCCTTGTTGAAAGAGAGAGGTTAATGAGGAAATGTTAGTGTATATACTTACCCTCTTAGACAATAAGGCTGTACAAGCTGTACATTCCCTTCAGAACAAGTAACAGTTCATCTAAGAACATTCTGAGTACTAGCTCTAGGTCCCTGTCCTCTTGGCTCCTTTCTCAGGATCCCCCCAGATCCAAACAACAGCTCTAGTAAATAGTAGATACACTAGTTTGTGTATTAATAAGGCCTTTGTGTAGGAACACTACCTCTCTACTTAATACATTCCACTTCCAATCCTAGTATACAATGTAGACAGAACCCTGAACCAGAATGGTTGGATCACTGAGTTTGTCCAACTATAGATGACCATTCAGGATTATGAGGAAAGTATTGAGTTCAGAGTCACCAACCTTAGAAAGACAGATGTCTTCATCAGATTCAAATGGCTCAAGGCTCACAACCCTACTATTGACTGGTTAGAGTAGACACTTGTGTTCAATCAGTGTCCCAAGTCTTACAGCTACCTTGTACTACTGTTCTAAGTAGATGTAGACACTTTTAATGTTACTAACAGTTCTAATGAAGGTGACTGGTTGTTCTTCTTTGACTAGGATAGATATGTGGATACATATTCTAGTCAAGGCAGAATAGAGTCAATCTGAAGGATGTCTAAGACAGAACCAGTCCAGAACCCTCTCAGAACAACTCTACTCTAGAACACACATAGACCCAGCCTGCCAGATTTTGTCTGAGAGTTCCCTAAAGTCTTTAGTGAAGAGGAATTTGACTAGCTTCCTAAATACTGTCCCTAGGACTATACAATTGAATTGACCAAGGGTTTCCAACCTAAGGATTGTAAGGTCTACCTACTTAATAGAGACAAGCAGGAGGCACTTAATGAGTTCCTTTAGGAAAATCTTCAGAACAGCTAGATCCAACCCTTAAAGTCCTCTATAGCCTCCCCTTTCTTCTTTATCAAAAAGAAAGATAGGAAGCTCTACCTAGTCTAGGATTATTATTGTCTTAATAAGAGTACTGTCAAAAACAAGTACCTACTCCCCCTGATTTAGGAGCTCATTAATAAGACACATACATTCAGGGTTTTTACTAAGTTGGATGTTTGATAGGGATACAATAATATTCAGATCCAAGACAGAGATGAGTAGAAGACTGTGTTCTGAACCAATTACAGATTGTACAAACTGACTGTAATGTTCTTTAGACTAACCAACTTGCCTGTAACATTCTAGTCATTCATGAATTACATTCTCACAGATCTGATTGATTTGGAGCATGTTAGTGTGTATCTGGATAACATTCTAATCTTCACCCAGACAGTTGAGTACTATTACTGACTGATCTGAGCAGTTCTACAACAGCTCTAAGATAATAAACTGTTTCTCTAAGAAGTAAAGTACTCTTTTGTACAGGAGTCAGTGGATTATCTAGGCTTTGTGATTGGTGGAGGAGAGGTCTGCATGGATCCAGCAAAGGTAACTGTAGTTTGGAACTGGCTACAACCTCAGAACTTGAAACAGGTCCAAGTGTTCCTTGAGTTTGCAAACTACTACTAATACTTCATTCAAGGCTTTAGTACTATTACCTAGCCCCTTCACAATCTCACTGGCAAAGATGTTCCTTAGTAATGGGAGAATCAGTAGTAGTCTGTGTTTGAGTTCCTAAAGTAGGCTATTACTAGTGAGCCTGTATTAGTAGTTCTAACAGTTGTAGACAAGTTCTGAGTTAAAGCCAACTCTTCTGACTTTGCAAATAGAGTAGTACTGTTCTAGTTTATTGACAGAAAGTAGTGTCTGATAGTGTTCTGATTAGAATCCCTCTCTGTAACAGAACAGAACTACCCTATCTATAATAAGGAACTCCTTACAATTGTCTGTTCCTTAGAAGAGTAGTGTTAATATCTCCTTAGTACTGTACAGAAGTTTAAGATTTAGAGTGATCACCTTAATCTCTAGTACTTCTAGGCACCCTAGAAGCTCAACTGCCACCAAGCCTGCTGGATGTTAGAACTGTAAGACTTTGACTTTGTACTGACCCACAAACCCAGAACACAAATGATGAAAGCTGATTTACTTTTGAGACAAGTAGGTTATGAAAGGGGGGAGAATGATAATGAAAATCTTGTTCTCCTAGACAATTCCTGTTTTGTGTCTAAGACAATCTGAGAGATCCAACTCAAATCCAAGAATGTTGACTTTGTCACTTACATACAGTAAGCTCTAAGACACATGTAGGACCAGGTCATAGTAAAGTAGCTAGAGAAGCAGGCAAGGGATTGGGAGGAGGATAAGGATGGATGAGTTTACTAGGAAGGCTGACTGTACATTCTAAAGGATTGGAAGCTGTAGGAGGACATTGTCTGAGCTTATCACAACAATCTGACTGTAGAACATCTGGGCCAACACAAAACACAGGAACTCATTACTCAGAACTACTAGTAGCCTAGAATGTAGAGGGAAATCCTAAAGTATGTGACTAGTTGTGATACATGCTAACAGACTAAAGCCTACCAGACAAGGGTTTGAGCTTCCCTACATTTGTATCAGATCCTGGATCACCCTTAGGAAGAAGTCTTAGTGAACCTGATTAGTAAACTACCTGAGTCTTAGGGTTACAATACTATCTGTATAATTGTCAACTGATTCTCCAAGCAAGTCCATGTGGTTCTGACCTGAACAGAACTCACTTCCAAAGGCATAGTACACATTTATCAGAATCATGTCTTTCAGTTACATAGACTCCCTTAGAAGCTCATTCATGATTACAGACTGTAATTTGAGTCAAAATTCATGTAGGACTTGTATGTGCTTCTCAGAATTCAAGGGAACCCTTCTACTACCTATTACCTGTAGACTGACAGTCAAACTGAGCAAGTCAATCAGGAGATTGAGCTCTACCTCCAGATGTTCATCAATCATTAGTAATCAGATTAGTCTGAATAGCTAGCTCTGACAGAATTTGTGCACAATAACTAGCAACACTCTGTAACAGGACAATCCCTGTTCTTCCTCAATCATAAGAGACATCCATACTAGGGGACAGTTCTGAACTGGAATAGTAGTTCTGAATCTGTAACAGACTTTGTAGAACAGATACACAGAACCAGGGAGGATACACAAGCTCTTTTGGAAAAGGCAGTACAGGTCATAAAGTAGAACTATGATTGAAAGAGGTCTACAGCCAAGGATTACCAGCCTGGTGACAAAGTTATACTGGAAGCTACTAACCTGACTACAGATTGCCTAATGAAGAAGTTGGACAATAAGTGCTTCAGACCCTTCATTATTGAAAAGAAGGTTAGTACCTCTGCTTACAAACTCTAACTTCCAGTAACATAGAAGTGTATACACCTAGTGTTCAACAAGGTTCTACTGTCTTAATACTATGATCTAGGTTTTCCTTTGTAACAAAGACCCTTACTGCCTCTACTGAAACTTATTGGTTCTGAACTGGAATACAAAGTAGAGTACATAGTGGATACTAAGCTACTGTATAGAAAACTCAAATTCCTTGTTCACTAGAAAGGGTACCCAGTTGAGGAGTGTACTTGGGAACCTGCTGAGAACCTTACCTATACTCCTAAAGCAATTTGAGACTTCTATCAGCTTCATCCTAGTGCTCCACACAAACTCAGCCTTACAGATTTCCAAGCCTTACCATTCTGACCTATACCTAAGCTACTAACCAAGCCTAATGTTTACCAATCAGGACAATTGGTTTTAGAGGGGGGGTGATGTTACAATTCTCTACTCTCTTACCTTCAGTTCTAAGGGTTCTACACTCTTCTGTACTGGAACTCAGAACTTCTGTCCTTCAGAGGTGCTGTCTATAGACTATATGTGTACTGACTCTTACTACTACTCTTCCTTACTTCATCATTCTATTCCTTTGACCACTCCTTCATTCTCTGTTCATTCTATAGTCTCTTACCCTTTGTCCATCCCTTCATTCTTTGTACCTTTATCTTTAACATTCCTTTCTTTCATTCTTTGTGGCTTATCATTCTTAGTGGCTCATACTCCCT
>NW_006760388.1:3573020-3583908 GCF_000271605.1 Fomitiporia mediterranea MF3/22
GGATAGACAAAGGGTAAGAGACTATAGAATGAACAAAGAATGAAGGGGTGGTCAAAGGAATGGAATGATGAAGTAAGGAAGGGTAGTAGTAAGAGTCAGCATACATATAGTCTATAAACAGCACCCCTAAGGGACAGAAGTCCCAAGTTCTGGTACAGAAGGGTGCAGAACCCTTGGAACTGAAGGTACAAGAGCAGAGAACCATAACAAACCAGGCCTGTAGAACTTTAGAGGCTGACCTTTAGAGCTCTGACTGTACCTTCTATTCCTGTCCCTATTTATCTTATCCTACCTATTCTACTAAATACTACTAACTTTAACTCTTGTATCTTATATTTATAATGTACAACACTTTGTAAACCTCCTCCTCTCCTTCTACCAGACCTGGTCAATCAAGAGTATGTTGTAGAAAGAGTGTATCATTATTTAAGATGTAACACTTAAGTTAGCTTGTATAGAATCCTAGGAAAGTTTGATTAGAGTTAGGTAGCTTTAGAGTATATTCTGACTTGTCTAGGTTTGTTATAATAATAAAGTACAGTCTATTATAGTAAGGTATAAATTTTATAGTGTGTCCTAGTGTTTGTACAAGGTAGTCCTAGTAGCAATTGTGTGTAGAGAGTATAATTTGGTCTCTTACTGTAAAACAATCTTCTATAGTACAGTCTTAATTTGTATAATGTGTTTAGCAGGTCTTAACTACTAGAAGAGTGTCTTGTGCCTCTGTAACATTCTAATGTATGTAAGTTAGAAATTCTAATACTTGTACTTCTAGAGAATCTGCTTAAGACTGTTCTAGTTTTATAAATGGTAGAACTGTTTATAGTAAGTATTTATAATGTAGTTAGAATAGGGAATATTCTATAGAAGCATTTACTGTATTTATAATACAGAACCAAACTTATAAGAGCTGAGCCTACTAACTCTACTGTTAGTAATTAATATAAAAGTATAACAACTAACTTACTATCTTATTAGTATACTTACTTACTCTATCTGTCTCTAAGTAGTATACTATCAACATTTTCAGCTTTACACCTGTCCTTGTATGTAATATAGTTTAAAATCCAGACAGGAACAGACAGTCCTAATCTAAAACAATTTCCTAAGGTAAGCTATTTTTGTAATACTATTTATTAAAGAACAGTTCTGCAAATTCTTCTACTATTATGTCTATCCTATACAGTTCAATCCTAATGTTTATACTACTTAGTTAATCTGTCATTATTACTATTCTGTTGTATCTGCCATTTTCTAACAACAGTTCAACAAAGTCAATTGTGATACTCTTAAAATACACATTCAGAACTAGTAACAAATATAGTAGGCTAGCAGGTTTTGTAGTTAGGTTCTTATTATGTTAGTATACATTACAGTCTAGAATGTAGTTCTGTTCTAGATCCTAGCACATATTAGGTTAATAGAATAAGTTGTGTAAGGACAGATAAGTCTTGTCTATACTAAAATGTTCTAGTTTATTATGTGTAAAGTAATACAAGGTTTTACACACATTTCCAGAGCTCAGAATTACTAACTAGTTGTCTAAGTATAGTAGTTCTTAATCCTTACAAGCTCCTATAATACTTCTGAGATTGTATTAAAGCTTACAACAGAACTCATCTATGTTGTAACTGTTCCTGATTGTTGTAAGAAGGTTAGGATCTGTAAAGATTTGTATAAACATACTTTCTAAAGTTTCCTGTACTAGGTTCTTATTTTCTAGACTAGTATTAAAGTCTAAGTAATAAGAGAGTATATTAGTAACTGTGTTCTCTTCTCCTTTAATATAATGTAGCTTGTAGTCATACTAGGAAAGGTCCTCTATCTACTAGGCTTGTCTCTAAAACAGGTTACACTGTGTATCTAAGTATTTAAGAGTATAGTAATCTGTATAGATATAGAAATGTACTCTTAGAAGGTAAATGTACTATTTCTTAAGTGTACAACAATTGTAAGGAGTTCACACTTGTGTACCAGGTAATTGTATTCTGTACTATTACATTACTTAGACTTAAATACTATAAGTTTTACTGTTTTCTACAAGGATTTAATACTAAGAACTACTCTAGTCCTAGAATTACTTACATTTATAGTTATATAGATCTACTCTCCTAAATTGTAGTCTATAGAAGTGAGACACTCACAGCTAGTAACAATAGACTTGATTGCTTTAAAAGTACATTAGTGTTCTAGCTTCTACTCTAGAAACACCTTATTATAATCCTTACTTGTAAGTAGGGAAAGAACTATAGTATGTTCTATAAAGTGTAGAAGGTATACTATAATATACTGTAAAAGTCTAAGGAACCTATGAATGTCCTAGACTCTCTAAGACTGTAGCTATTCTAGGATGTACTTGACCTTGTCTAAGTCTGCTTCTGTCCCCTTTTCTGTAATTAAATACCTGAGAAACTTAACCTCTGTACAGAATAACTTAGTTTTCTTCTACAAACAGACAAGACCCTTATTATAGAGTACCTGTATAACCTTTCTAATGTTTCTAATAGGTTCTACCTCTGACTCTAACCAGATAATAATATTATCCAAGTAGACATGATAGATCCTTCTAATAAGATGTTCTAAGACTCTTATAACCCTCTACTATTGTATAGTTAGTACATTACATAATCCTATTAGTATGACTGTCTACTCATATAGTCTGAACAGAGTACTAATTATAGTAAGCAGGATATGTTCTAGATTCATACAGGTTTGGAAAAATGTGTTAGTTATATTAATCTTTATATATATGTATTCTCTAATAGTATTATTTATGATTTTGTCAATATAGGGCAGTAGGGTCCAGTCACAGATTGTGTTACTATTTAGTACCTAGTAGTTATATACTATACACAGGAGGTCTTCTAGATCTGCCTTTAGGATTAGGAATACAGGTAATGTGTATAGACTTTCTAACCTTTATAAACAACTAGCTTGAATGTACTAATTTAAGAGTGTATACTAGGCCTCCTAGTATTTCTACAGACATGTGTAAGACCTTACAGCTACTACCTTTAACAGGTCCTTAAACTGTATATTGTGTGTAATCCCTTCTAGAAGTTCTGTAACAAATAGTATAGAGTCTAAGAAGTAATCTTAGTATTGTTACTTTAGCTCCCTATTTAAGGTCTTATGTTACTCTAACCTAGCTAGTGTCTTAATACACTTCTGAATAGTTACAGTTAGGGATAGTACTAGTTCTGAAGGAATGTGTATAAGTTGTAGAATACAGACTGATTCTGTCTTTTCTACCTTTATTAGATTACATTCATAATTCTTTAAGATAACTGTCTAACCTTCTATATTAATAACAATCTAGTTCTTCTAAAGGAAAGGTGTACTAAGAATCATTTCATTGTACAAGTTATTAACTACACAAGCTTTTACAACCTTTAATGTTCATTTCTAATCTACTAACTATACTTACAACTTTACCTACTTTATAATCTATTTTCCTGACTCTTCTACTAATTTGATAGTTAGTATTATAATAATGTGTCTTTTGAGTAGAAAGTACTTAAGGCCTATCTAGAACACTAGTTTCTTGTTAATCAGAACTGTAGAACAGTCAGAGTCAATTATAGGTTGAATATAGATTAGAGTAGAACTGCTTTCTACAAGGATACAGTAGTTAGAGAATAGTAAAGAGTTGGAAATTAGAACATACTTAGATTTGTCTCTACTTGTAAGTTCTAGTACTACAGACTACTCAGTTTGTACAGGTATAGTAGACTTTTGCTTCAGATGTAGGGACTCAATATATACTTCTGTAATAGGAACTGTGTCTTTAGGTTTTAGTAGACCTGTCAGACAATTGTCACCCTTATAATTTACAAACAGTTTACAGTACTAGAAACATTCTTAGTTCTTTATTAGGAGTTAGTACTCTGTATAAGACAAGGTAATATACTTTACAGTACTTTCTAAGGTAACCTTTAGGTTGACTGTTACTAGGGTAAACTTTCTAGTGTATAACTTCTCCTAGTCCTTCTTCTAAGCCTGTTCTACAGTTAAGATAGTCTCTATACTATTATAAACCTTTGTATAATCTACTTCCAACTGTTCTACTAGCTTATATACATACTCTAACTATCTGTAGAGTCTTACACAGTCTATTACCTCCCTTTCTAGAATCAGTTCTAGTGTTAGGAGGTAATTTACAGGATTAGGGATTTAGCTATTTATTAGTACTACTATATACACCCTTTCTATATACATTATAATCTGTTTAGTATAAGTTAGAACTAGTCTTGTAAGAGTAAGGCAGAGCTTGAACTAAAGATTAGAGTGTAGATTTGCCTTAAGAAGTTTGTAAAGCCTGTCAGGATTAAGACACTAATCTTCTAAGAGACTGAAATTTATTCTAGTAACCTGTAACTATCATTCCTAGAAGTTGTAACTGTCTTACTGTATTGTAAGTAGCTTGTTCTAGGTTTACTCTACTTAGTCTATAAAGAGTATTGTTAGCTTGTTGAGGTTGCAATGTTTTGTAAACAATAGGAAATATTCTTCTGTAGGTTTGCACACTGCTCACAAGGATACTAAGAGTTAGTCACACTAGTAGGGGTTCAGTGGACTCTGCTCATAGTGTGTAGGTGTCGATACGAGTCAACTGTATGGTTTGTAATGAGCTTCATCATCCTTAGATTAAAGTAATATATATGCTATCTAATATTGTATGTCTTGGATGTATGTCTTGGAAGACATGTCTCAGCAATAGTGTATATTTGCAAGACGTTTGTGTGATTTGAGACATATGATACATTTATCTGAAATAAATGTTAACACTCCCCTTCAAACTTATACTAGTTGATCAGACTAATATAATGTTTGATAAACGTTCGTCTGTTGTTTTTACTAATATCATTTACATTTGCAATGTAAATGTTTTGTTTGCTTTGTATATTAAGTCCACTGTAAGTGTTATGTTTGTCTGATGTATTATTATTACGTTTGATGTAATAAATTGATTGTTAATTCAATTTTGATTGCTAAGAGAGCTGCAGGATCTCTTTAGCGTTTGTAGTTTTATTATTATTACTATTATAGTTGTCACTATAATGTTTTATCATTTGTATGATAGTAGTTCTTCTTGTCTGCAATATAATATGATATGATATAACTTTGTTTTGTTCGTTTTTCATGTCATATTGTTTGTTTTGTGTCATAGTTAATACTATATTTAATAACAATGTGTGTGTTATTAATTTGTTCTCATTAATTTGTATTTTTGCACATTTGAATTGTGTTACTAGTAGTTTTTCCACTTTTACTTTCACAATGAAACTGTTGAATCATGCCTGTAAAATGTGCTGTCAATGTTATTATGATGTCCTCTATTCATTATGTATCATCTTTGTTTGTGTTCGTTTTGTATTCATACCTTTTAAGCATTTAATAATAGTTCTATGCCTTTATATTGAAGCATTGTATTGTTCACAATTTGTAATATCATTTATGATATGTCAGATCACTTCATATCAAGGTCAATTGAGGTTTTATTCATCATAATTTGTTTTATTTTATCATCTGACTGTTTGTAAGTCTGTTTAGGCACATTATTTATGTTTTAAACATATGGTACGTTTGTATTGTTTTGCTGTTTTGCAATAGATATATTTAATATTGTTATATGTGTGTATTGTGTTCATTATTGTTTAATGTGTCCTTTGACTTTTACAAACTATAATGTTATTTGTATGTTTGTATCATTTTATTGTTGTGATAATGTTTTTATTATTGTTGAGTAATGTTTATTTGATTAATATATTGCTTTGTACAATTATAATATGTGTTTGTTGTTTTTATTTTGTAGATAGATGAAATAGTGTGTTTCACAGTTCTATTTTTCATTATATATTGTAATATTCATTCGTTTATTGTTTATTTTGTATCAAATTCTGTTTGATATTGTTTTAATTATTATATTCGCTTTATTTGCTGAATATATGTGTGTGTTTGTTATGAAATATGAATTTATTTCGTTTATTTTGAGTGTATCACTCATTTTTGTTCATTATGATTGACATTATCTTGTTTTATTTGAAAGGATTAACATTTTGATCACTGTTACGTCTGTTGCTTCTTTTTAATTTTAGCAAGTGCTTTGTGCATCTAGTGTAGATTGCTTTGGGAATATGTGCCATTTCTTGGCTTGTCTGGATTATTTCCCAGTTATATGTCTGAATATTATTTTGTTTACTTAGTTATTTGTTTGCTATTATGTCCTGTATGTTAGGGAATAAGTGTTGGAAGTTTTGCATGATGCATAATTGTTATTTTCAATGTAACATACGTTCTGTTGCAGAAGACATAGTTCTGTTCTATAATTCCATATAGTTCAATATACACTAGAGATGCTTTTCTGCTCAACATTGTTGCATGTAGTGTACTTCTCCATGTTTAGGTATATAATCTGTAATATATTCTTTTGTAATTTGTTCAATAGTGTTATGTATAGTATAACCATCAAAGTTTTTAGAGAAAATGTCTCTTGCATAAGTATATTATTGTTGGATTTGTCGGATTTGCTTGTCAGATTCAACAGATTCACTTTGAATTTGTTGCAATAACTTTATAATTGTGTTTTGTAGGATGTGCAACATTAAATAGTAACATAGTCAATATTTCTGCATCATTTAATTGTTTGCTATGTTTCAATTGTTCATTCGTTATCTTTTATGTTTTGTGAATATATGCCATTATTACTCCCCTTCAATTTGAGAAGGTTTGCTTTGAGTAATTGGCTTTTGTGTATAATTGATTTGTTTGTACGTTTTCATCATTCTATTATTTGTTTAAGCATTGTATGTGAATGTGTGAATGTGTTTTGTTGAATAATTTCGATGTTATTCATTATCTTCATCTGATTTAGTTATTAATTCTTTTTTTTGGCATTATACTGATTGTTATTCAAGTTTATACTCAAATAGATTGTATGTATGCTTGTGTATTTCGTTTGATTGTTATGTGTACGTCCGAATAGTTTGTTATTTGGATAAATATAATCCATTGTATTGTTTAGCAATGTTAAGTTTGTGTATTTCGTTTGTTATATTTGCATACATTGAGTAGTGCATTATTTTGTTTTGCTCAGTATCATTTGTCTTCTGTTTGATGACAAAAGTATTCAAGCTATTACATCTTGTTTCTGTTCTGTTTATTAATTTAATTCTTTTGTGATGGGCACAAGCTTCAAGCAAGGCTGTTAATGAAGCATATGCTGTTATGACATTGTTTGAACTTCAAATAGTTAATGATATCCTTTATGTATTGATCATAGATATATTCTTTGTGAATAAATATCTTTCCACTGTTTGCAGTGATCAATTAAATCTGTCACACATTGTGTTTAATCATTAGTGAAGTGTCTGATCAAGTTCTGAACTTATGTTTGTTTCTTTCAATTTTGTTCCAACGTTTGTTTGTCTTTTGTGTACTTGGCAGCAGTGTTCTTTTCTGTTGCTTGGCCCTTTGGACTATCCAATGTTAGGCTCTAATGTTTTCAAGACATTAGTTATTTTGTTTTGTGTCTGTATTATTGTATTTTGTCAAGTTTTTAAGTGATGTTTAATTGTTTATAACATTTTGTATGTTAATGATAGTTTTTCAATGTGTCCAAAATATGTTTATATTGTTTAAACTGTTTGTATTAATTGTATTGACTTAATACTTCATTATCATGTATATCTTATTAATATATAATATTGTTACAATGTATTTGTAACTATTGTTTGTTTGATTTTCGTATTGTAATAGTAATTGTGCAAGGTATAAGATATGTATTCATCTGTATAGTTTATAATGTCAATATTATGTGTATATGCATCATTATATTGTTTCTTCGTTTGTAGTGTTATGGTTTAATTTAATTTAATACTTTGTATAAGTATATATGTTTGTTATTATACGTTTAGAATGTTTGCAACTTTGTTTCATAATTTTATTAATTGTTTTTATTGTTATTATGTGTTCGTTCAATTGTATTTGCATATAACTTTGTGTTATTTAGTAATTAATAGTTTTATGTGTTCGAATGCATTATTATTACTTTGTACATTTGTATATTTGTATATCTATGCAATATATTTTATTATTTCATTGTATATGTTCGTATATCTATGCAATATATTTGTATATGGTAAATATATGTTATTTATTGTGACTGTGCATTCATAATAGTATAAATTGTTTTTATATTTGAGTTATTATGCTTTAGTCACATTTATACTCTTGTTTTCGTATTATTCGTTTGTCTAATCATTATTAGATTGATTGTACGTTTGCAATAGTATTTCTTTATATTGTTATTATGCTTTACTAGCATTATTCTTTCGTTTATAGTATTAATCATTTGTATTATTGATATAATATCAAATGTTCGTTCATTATGTGAGATGTTATTATTATAATGTATCTCTGTAGTGTAAGATGAAGTAGTTCAGCGTTTGGATATAGTATTACTGGGTACTCATTACATTTAAAGCAACTAATCTGTCCGAAGTTATTTTAATAAATTAATGCATGTTTGGGATGCTCAGACAGGTGTGTCTAGGTCCTTGTAGATAGTATGTTCTGGTTACAAGTATTGTAGCATATCTTGTTATATAAAGCAATTGTAGTCTTCAGGACAAGACAATTCACATTTGGTATGCTCAGATGGGAGCACTAAAGGTTTGTAGACAAGTAGAATAGATCATACGTATAGAATCAAGTGGATTCAGCATTAAATGAAGTAGTTCAATGTTACTTATCGAATATAACATGATTGAGTGTATCAAATCATTTGTACTATAGTGTATAGTACACTGAAGCGTTCGAGATGACAATTGTGGTGCATATAGTCATACATATAACTACTGAGGGGGAAATCATAATCACAGAGATGATGATTTCGAAGTGTTGCGTTTGTAGAGGGTAAGATAAAAGCATAGTAACAATGTAGATATGAGCAGGGAGCACAAGGCTCATAACCTGTTAGCTTGTTGAGGTCACAATGTTTTGTAAACAATAGGAAATATTCTTCTGTAGGTTTGCACACTGCTCACAAGGATACTAAGAGTTAGTCACACTAGTAGGGGTTTAGTGGACTCTGCTCATAGTGTGTAGGTGTCAATACAAGTTGACTGTGTGGTTCATAATGAGCTTCATTGTCCTTAGATTAAAGTAATATATATGCTATCTAATATTGTATGTCTTGGATGTATGTCTCAGAAGACATGTCTCAGCAATAGCATATATTTGCAAGACGTTTGCATGATTTGAGACATATGATGCATTTATCCAAAATAAATGTTAACAAGTATCTTACACTAAAGCTCTTAATAGAATGTGTCTAGTATAAGCCCCTCAAACTTAGACTAGTTATACTTACACTACTAGTGTAGTTAGAACAGTCCTAGGAAAGTGCTAAACACTGTTACAAATAAGTTCTGAGTTTGTAGTAACACACAAAGGCTGACAGGACAAAGGTATCTTTGTTACAGTCAGAAATACAAACTAATACATGTACTAACAAAGAACTCACTTTTATTATAGTCAGAAATACAAACTAATACAATAAAGGTAAAGAATACTAACTATATATACTAAGGAAATGGTCCATACTTAAAGGGGAAAATAAAAGAGGGAACAAAAAAAGGGGGGACATAATACATACTTAAAGGGGAAGACAAAGAGGATAGTATATATCTAGAAATGTAGGGAAGGTAGTTATGACAAAAGGGGGACTTGATACAAGTACAAGGAAAAGGTGTGTGGCTTAGTAAGCTACTATGAGAATCTATATACAGGACACATGGTTCTGTACTATAGAACTGTACAGAAACTGTTGTAAGCTGTTAGACAGACTTACACTCCTCTCCTCTCTAAAAAATAGTACTCTTATAAGAATGTGTTAGTGTTTTAAGGTTGTAATGTTTCCCTAAGAGTAAGTCACACAAGTAGGAGTTTAGTAGACTCTGCTTATAGTGTACAGGTGTTGATACAGGTCAACTGTATAGTTTGTAATTTGTTGTATGAGCTTTATTGTTCTTAGATTAATGTATTATATATACTATTCTATATTATATGTCTCAGATGTATGTCTCAGTTGATGTCTCAGTGTAATAATACACTGTAATGAGACAGTTCTGTATTGTATAATGTATATATACACATAGTAAGACATTAGACACATTTATCTGAAATAAATATTAACACTCCCCTTCAAACTTATACTAGTTGATTAGGATAATATAATGTTTAATAAGTATTTGTCCATTGTTTTTATTAGTATCATTTACATTTGTAATGTAAATGTTTTGTTTGCTTTATATATTAAGTCCACTGTAAGTGTTATGTTTGTCTAATGTATTATTATTATGTTTGATGTAATAAATCAATTGTCAATTCAATTTTGATTGCTAAGAGAGCTACAGAATCTCTTTAGCACTTGTTCATTCATAGTTTTATTATTATTAATGTTATAGTTGTCACTATAATGTTTTATCATTTGTATAATAGTAGTTTTCTTGTTCACAATATAATATAATATAATATAATATAACTTTGTTTTGTTTGTATTTTATGTTATATTACTTGTTTTGTATTATAGTATGTTTATTTTATATTAGATTGTGCTCTGGATTAGGAAATCCCCAATTGCCTTATATAGAGTTACTACACTTAGAATGTCTCAGACTATCAGACTTTACTATGTGTAAGATATACTTACTTTACTAGTCCTAATCCTTAGGAATAGTAATAGAATAGAGTATAGAGGGTAAGACTTGTAGACTTGTAGAGTGAGAGGGTAGAGGAGTCCTGCTTTAGTCAAGCTGCAAGTGTAGCCTAGTAGGTTGGTAGTAGAGTACTTCCAAGTACTAGGTAACTTAAGTTGATAAAACTA
>NW_006760388.1:3583928-3585602 GCF_000271605.1 Fomitiporia mediterranea MF3/22
GGTAGTAGAGTACTTCCAAGTACTAGGTAACTTAAGTTGATAAAACTATCTTTTGAGGGCCAAACTGGCCTCCTTATATACCTTTTACTAGAGTAATGTTACTCTAGTGACTTTAGTAACTCCCTTCACTATTGTTCTCATGAAGTGGAGCTGGCTAATCCTTTAGACTGTATGCTATACTGGTTTGTGTCTTCTATTAATCTGCTAACACTAGTTTGTGTCTTCTTATATTTTAGATTAATCTTCTAATGACTCCTTTACTATATTGTTATGTCTTCTATACTTTCTCTCATACTTCTAATGACTCCTTATGAGTCCTCCTAACTAGTTATACTGTGTAAGCTGTGTAATACTTTTCCCATGAAGTGGAGCTCTCTATTGTTCCTATGACTCTGTCTGACTCAACCTGTACTTCCTGTACACTAGTTTGTAATACACTTTCTTATGAGGTAGAGTATTATGACTTCTAATAACTCCTTATGACTCTTGTAATATAAAAGGCTGTGCTTCTGTACTACCCCTAGAACTTACAACCAAAGTTCTAGACTGTCTTGTGTACACCCTAGAACTGACAACCAATATTCTAGATCTTTCCCTAAGTCTTCTTCAATAGACTTAGTTTAGGAGACAATTATCCTTAATAACTTCTAGCCTTATCTTTGTGCTTCTGTATTCAATCATAGAACTTACAACCAAAGTTCTAGATTGTCTCATGTATTTCTTATGTTGTCCTCATGTAGTCCTCATGTTTATGACTTTATTACTTTCCTATCTATATGGGCAAAGTGTATAAAGGAGACTACTTTCCTATAGTCTCTCCTCAGAGCTCTCAGTTCCCTTTCCTTCACTAGTACTAGTCCTCCTCAAGTATAGAGCTTTAGAGTATTAGCTCTGACTCTTTACTAGCTTTAATAGTCCTTTGTCTTTGTACAAAGCATTCCTAGCTAGCTATATAGTTTCTCCCCAAGTAAGTATAATATTTTCCTTTTATCTCTTCAGGTTTTCTCTTAGTCTTTTCCTTTATACTTCTTACTCTAGACACTATACTCTTTCCAGATCCCCTCTCTATACAAGCATTCTAAATGACTTGTCTTTGGTTGAGGTTATTAAGTAATACTGTGCTAGAGTATGTGTTTAACCTTGGAGAGATAAAGACCTTGTCCTCAGGTTTTGTTACCTTTTCCTAACTGACTTAGTACCTACTCCTTCCTGTCCCCTCTCTCTGCTAATAGATTGATCACCCATTAGTAATGATTAGAGGTTAATAATGCTGAGCTGGAGTTCTTACTAAGCAGGACAACAAAGGTAGCCTAGTTGATCTAGCTAATCTTTAGACTTGTGACTAATAGGGTTTTGTATATAAACTACTTGGTCCCAAGTCTTGAGTTAAGCTTTTCCAAACTTAGTTACTGTATTTTACAATTCCTAACATTCAGTCCCTCCTAAGTAATACTTTCTTAAACAGTATTACTACTATTGTAAAATACTTGCTTTATAATTAATAGGGCTGGGATTTAATTTTGGGTGGGATTTGTGTCCTTCCCCCCTTTCTGTTTCCTTTGTTTTGTATGTCCTATACTAGTATCTTTTCCTTTAGATACTTTTCCTGTTTATAGTCTGCCTCTTTGTATTCTGTATTAAAGTGAATATAAATGCCTTTTCCTTTCATTTTGG
>NW_006760388.1:3588384-3597315 GCF_000271605.1 Fomitiporia mediterranea MF3/22
ATAATTGAAAGTCATGTTAGGATGTCTTCCATATATTAGGTAAAAGAGTGTATGTTTGGTAGTAGAGTGTTACTTATTATTATAGGCAAATTCTGCTGTTGGGATAAACTCCTCCCAATCTTCTTGTCTATAATTAACATAACACCTTAGATACTATTCTAGTTCCTGATTTACTCTCTCTGTTTGTCCATCTGTTTCTGGATGGTAAGTAGTTGATAATGCTTGTTTAATACCTAATTGTACACATATTTGCTTAGTAAAGTTACTAGCAAATTGTGGTCCTCTATCTGTAGTTATTTTTAAAGGTAATCCATGTTTTGAGAAAACATGTTGTATGAATAACTTTACTGTTTCTTTAGAATCTATTTCCTTTTTACAGGGGATGAAGATTCCCATCTTTGAAAATCTGTCTACAATTATTAGCACTACATCTTTACCAGTTTGTGTAATTGGTAGTCCTGTTATAAAGTCTGCTATAACATGTTCCTAGGGTCCTGTTAGAATTTTCAATGGTTGTAATGGTGGTTGTGTTTTTCCTCTCTTGTGTTTTGTCTTTTGACATATTGAAACAATTAGCATCATACTAAGAACCATACATCACATACAGACAATCACAGTAATCAATTCTGAACACCCACGTGACTCATAGAAGCCTACTCTGAGAACACCCAACTATTCCACATTGCAAGCATTTGCAAACAGAACTGCAAGAGTGTACAGTCTCAGAATTGGCTTACACACATTGTTTTCTCTACAGGATGTACAGATCACATACTTATTACAGGCTCAGAACACAAGTTGTGTCACAGTGAGTGGCTCAGTAAACTATTACATTATTATTGCCCAGATCAAAGTACTGTGATCTTCCAATCAGATAGGACATTGGGGCAATCAAAGTGTTGATCTCAGGAGACTGCTGGAAATCTCAGAACTCTCTACACTTTGTCTGTACTGATCAGATGATAACAGTATGAGAACCTTCTACTTCTTTCAATGTAAATCTTGCTTTTCCCTTTTGCATAACATTTCCTGTGGCTAGAATGTAGACCACTTAAAATTTTCCTCATGCATTTTCACCCTATTTTCTTCCAACCTCTGGCAAAAGGTTCTCTTATTTGTTCTTGTATATTTTGTTATTTTTCTTTTGTTCAGTCATAGCATTTCCCTGTTAGTACTATGCTTTTCCAGAACTTGGAAAACTATAAATACAGCTACTCATGTACTAGATACAGGGGGAATTCAGATAGTTCACTCATTGATTTAGCTCTTGTCTCTTGTCTCAAAGTCCTCTAGTGTGAGGCATAGTTTTAGTCTTTGTTGTTTTCCATATCAGATTGTTTGTTGTGTACTTC
Source organism: Fomitiporia mediterranea MF3/22 (assembly GCF_000271605.1). Lineage (NCBI taxonomy): Eukaryota > Fungi > Basidiomycota > Agaricomycetes > Hymenochaetales > Hymenochaetaceae > Fomitiporia > Fomitiporia mediterranea. The sequence continues at coordinate 3,589,737 of NW_006760388.1, forward strand.
ACAAAGTACACTTTCTGTTATTCACATCACTCTTCCAAGGTTGCAACCACACTGGAAGAACTTGCACCTGTTCAGAACCACTCTAGTCTCCTAAGACTTGTGGTTTAGCTCCCCCTCAAACTTAACAAATCACCTGTGATCTTCTCTTAGACACTATACAGGAGTTTCATCTGGAGCCTACTGTGAGGGGGGTTTCCATAGTTAAACAACACAAGTTCCAACAGTTCTCAGCATCCCAAACAGGTTTCTCAGACACTAGCCTGTAGGCTTAGGTCAACTCAGTCACAGTCAGCACCAGTACCTGTATTGAGCAGAACACACAGATCTGCTAGAATCCAATTGTACTGTAAAATGTCTGATAGTCCAAACACTAGAAGTACAGAATCCAATATTGTAGAAACCTTAGGAACACTATTGGAACAGTAGAGTGCTCGAGTCAGTAACAAAGAGGAGGAAGAAGAAGACCTTGTAGCAACATCACTCAATCCCCAAGTAATTGATTTCTGAATTTGTAACAAACTGCTACATTTCACATCCCTGGAATTGTGTACAGGATTGCTAGCTACCCCACAACTTTCCCAAATCACATCAACATCACAACTGACTGTAACTGGCATGCCACATTGTAGAAGAGTACAGTTGTCTCTATAGGAAACAGAGACAGTCCAGCAGCCAGTATCTTCACTCACACTAGCAACCAGTATATTGTTAGCAACACAGCTCTAATTACAGTAACAGTAACTTGCAAGTAACATACAACTACTTTAGCAACTACAAGTAAATGTGCAAATTCTATTACAACCAAGACTGGCAGTATAGCTAATGGCCACATTGAACATTCCAAAGCTGCCTCATTGTAGAGTATGTGATGCACCATCCTTTGACAGAACCAAGCCCTGAGAGTTGTAGAGGTATTTTACAGATGTGGAAAGTCTTACAAACAAATGTAACATAACTGGAGCAGATATTATTCTGCTCACAATAAAGTACATGCCTGTAGAAGTAGAGGATTTGTGGGATAATACAGATAAAACATCTTGGGATACATTTAAGACAGGAGTAATCACATATTACCTAAGTCTTAAGACAGGAGCACAATATGCTAGAAGTGACTTGGATACTATAGTACAGAAATGGGCAGAGAGAGGAATTATGAATAGGGACAATTTGGGAATGTACCACTAAGAGTTTACACTCATAGCAACCTATTTGACAACTAACAATAAGCTGTCACTAGAGGAATCTTGCTGTGTTTTTCTGTATGTGTTCTGTAGAGCAATTGTAGAAAAACTGATACAGAAGTTAGAAATCAAGTATCCAGACCATGAGGACAGACTTGTGTACAATATTGTACAAGTTGTAGCTGTAGCAGGGTTGATCCTTAGGGGATCTACACTCACAGCAGTTAGTAGATTGGATATACTTGTAAGTCAGTCAGTGATTCTGGTCAAACAGGAAGAAGTTAATTTGACAAGTATTGTGGAAGTACTTTAGAGTCTACAATTGCAAGTAGAGTCAATGAAGCAAGGCCTAAGATCAGGAGGAGGAGGATATAGTGGAGGTTCAGGCAGAGGATCAGGAAACAGAAGTTGTGTGTTTTGTAGAGAATCTGGACATTTTATACACAGTTGCTCAAAAGTGTTAGAATACATTACAAACAGGAAGTGTGCACAGAGCCTAGACAATAAAATTATTATGGCTAACAGAAACACTATTTCTAGGATAGGGTGGACCTTGAAGGAAAAGGTTGATAGCCACTTTCTGTTGTTACAAATGTACTCTATTAGTTTTATAGAGGCTGTACCAGTCATAGTACACAGTCTAGGAGCTCCTGTACTAGTTATAATGGTAGAGGTTGATGAAGAAGAAGAGGAGGAGGTGGAGAACCTTGTAGAGCTTGAAAGGCTTGAAGTAATGCTTAGAGAAGCCTACAAGAAGGTTGCAGAACAATCAAAAGTGAAGGATGTGAAGGGGAAGGGAAAGTAAGGGTGTGATTACAAAGTAGCAAAACCTACAGATATCAGACCAGTGCTAGCAAGTACACAGTGAGACACAACTAGGACAAAGGAGTACCTATACTGCTACATCACACTAATTGAGGACCCAGAAATAGCTGGAAGAGTTTTAGATTGTAGCTTGGACTAGGAAGTGTGTATTACACAGTAAGAGTTACTTGTATTGTCTCCAGAGCTTTAGAAGAAGACTCACAAATTAGTAACATTGAGGCACTGAATGGATAGAAACACTACATTCTACAGTAGAGAACCACCTGTTGTAGGATCAAACAATAGTGTACTGTAGCAGTATTGTAACATGTTAGCAGAAGTTAACCATTTGCTTCTACTCTGTATACTTAAGACAATAGTAGACAGAAAAATTGAGGTAGATTGTGTGCTGGACTAGGGATCAAGTGTAAACATAGTTTGAGCTGACATATGGGAAGCATTAAAGATTCTGTTGGATTGTAATATGGCTGTTATGCTTGAAACAGCAGACACTGGTTAGGGATTGACTGTAGGACAGATTCTGAGGTTGCAACTCTCTATGAGAATGCTTCACATAGATATCATAGCACAAGTTGTGCAGAAAGCTCTGTTCAGGATCTTGCTAGGTAGACTGTTCTTTGTGACTACAGAATGTGAAACCAAAGATTTTGTGAATAGGGAGTAGCACATAACACTTCAGGACCTGAATAATCTGTTGAGGAGGTGGTCTCTGTCCACTAGAGTGAGAGCACTGTAATATGAGTCAGAGACAGATTTTTGAGAAGTGTCAAGGAACCAGAAACACTACAATTCTAGAGAGATGCACATATGACAAGTGGATTGGGAACAAACAAGTGGAAGAGTAATAGTAAGGTGATCATTCTATACAGAGGAAGAGGCAAAGGAAGTAGGGTAAATACAATACAGGATTCTAGTCAGGGATCATGAGTCACAGAATCATAGATGATAGAGACAGTAGAGTCACAGAAGTCAGTAATTCTTAATGTACTGGATGACAAACTCAACACAGTTTTGTAGGCTTACAAGAAAGTCACAAATAAGGTGTGCCCTATACTCAGAGTACTTCCAGAGGAGTTCTGTATAGTCAGACAACAGTACCCTAATCCTCTAGCCAGAATGCCTATATTACTGACAATACTACAGCCCTTTGTACCTACTGGCCAACTTACAGAAGAACAGATGTAAGTGATTAGAGAATTGCAATTAGGATTCCTATGGCTAGAAGAATGGAAACTTGCAGAAAACCTATTAATGCTACAGTCAGAAGTGTTTGTATAGACAGAAGAGGAGCAAGGAACATTAGACCCTACATACTTTGATCCTATTTGAATTCTGACTGTAGAGTATGTACTATAGGTAGAGAAAAGTATTCTGATCACACACAGAATTGAGAAGAGGGTGATTGAGTTGTTGAAGGAGAAGTTGTGTAATGGAGCAATAGAACTGTTGAATTCCTCCTATCAATCATAATGGTTTTGTGTCACAAAGAAAGACAGAGTATCCTTGTGATTTATTATCAATTTGCAGAGGTTAAACACAGTTACAATAAAGGACATAGCTGTTCTGTCAAACATGGAACTAATTGTAGAAAGCTGCAGAGGTTGTGCATACTATATGTAACTCAATTTGCATATTGTGTTTGATCAGAGGAGTTTGGATAAGCAGTCTAGAGATCTGACAATGTTCCAGACACCTTTAGGGACGTTTTGCTTGACAGTATTACTAATGGGTTACACCAACTCAGTACAGATTCTGCATAATGACTTAGTGTTTATTCTTTGCAACAAGATTCTGGATGTTACAAACCTATACACAGACAATGTTCTAGTGATTGGACCCTACTCAAGATATGAGAAAGCAGACAGAACAGAGGAAACGCTTCCTGAGAACAAGGGAATACAGAAGTTTGTATACAAGCATCTGATGGATGTAAACTGGATTTTGCAGAGAGTGAAAGCTGTAGGAGGAACGTTTTCTAGGAAGAAGATAATGCTTTACAACAAATCTACAATATTTGTTAGGCATAAGCTGATGTATTTGGGGAGAGAGGCTGAAGAATCATGAATACAGAAGGTTAGGGATTGGCTGCCTTGCAAGAGTGTTACAGAAGTACAGGGATTCCTCAGAACAGTAGGAGTGCTTTGTGTTTTTATTCAGAATTACACAAAGTTAGTATAACTACTCAATTGACTCACACAAAAGAACTTGATATTCAATTAGAATGACAAAGTACAGAAATCTATGGACACACTCAAGGAAGCAGTTTTACATTGCCCTACACTAATGCCAATCAACTATGAGTCAGAGTATCCAGTAGTTTTGGTAGTAGATTTGTCTATCATTAGAGTAGGATAGTATATCAGTCAGGAGCACCTGGATTGCAAACAGAGAATAAATCAATTTGGATTGATTAACTGGAATGTAACACAAGCACAATATTTGTAAGCAAAAATAGAGCTGTTTGGACTTTATTGTGCACTTCACACATTACACATATATCTTATAAGCATTAAGAAATTAATTGTGGAAATGGATGCTTCATATGTAAAGGGAATGATCAATAAGCCTGACCTACAGTCTAATACTACAATCAATCACTGGATAGCTAGTATTTTGCTATTTGATTTTGAGTTCTGCCACATTCCTACATTAGACTTCAAGTGTACAGACAGATTATCACAATGCTGAGTAGCACCTAAAGACCCCCCAGATGATGACACCTATAAAGACTGGATTGACAAGTCATACAGATTTTACACAGCAGAAATAGAATCTATGTGACACAGACATTAGTCAAACACTTGTAGGTCTACAGAACACAAAGCTTTGTTAGTCAAGTGTGTAGAAACACAGTCCTGGGTTTCAGATGCAATGTGCTAGGAGACACACAACAATATTATTGATGAATTATTTCAAGTATACAAGGACACACTACAGGCAACACATCCTAGCAGACTGTAATGTAGATTATTCCTGGAAGTCATTATTCTGAAACAGAACTGGAATTGGATACATTGAGATAAACTGGAACAACCCAATCCAGAATGCAGAAGAGTAGAAGATGAAGCAGACAAAGGACTATAGGAGTGAGAACCTGGAGGAGAGTCTTACAGAGTTGTGGGAACCAAGGAGGTAGAGGGAGCAGATGACAAAGCAGAGGGTGATGATCTAGAGCTGATAGGGGTTGTGCACAGTATCTACAGTAATAAGACTGAGGGTTTGGATGCAACAGCAGAACAATTCCTACAATCACTAACTGCTAAAAGGCAAGAAGCAAGACTGAAGACTATGAAAGAGTATCTTGGCTTGCTCTGCAAACCAAGTGGGTTTGTAGATGCTGATTTTCTAACATTTATATAATACACTACACAGTTCTTCATACAGAACAACAAGATTTGACATTAAGGTCCTGAAGGAAAGTATCAGATTGTGCCAGATAAGGACAGGAGATGAGTGTTGGTTAGGATAGCACACAAAGACTTAGGACACAAGGGAATCTTTGTAGTACAAGCCTGTTTACTGGATTGGTTCTGGTGGCCATCTCTTACAGAAGACATTAAGTACTTCATTAGGACTTGTCATGCATGTTAGACTTGGCAGATGCAACAAGTGCTGATTCTACCAAGTATTCCAGAGATTGTACTGCTTTTCCAAAAGATCTACATAGATACAAAGGTTATGCCCAAAGCAGGAAGATTCTAATATATTGTGCATGCACACTGTTTGTTATCAGGGTATCCAGAGTTTCACATACTTTACACAGAGAACAGAAGGACAATAGGACAGTTCATCTTTGAGGAACTTTTATACTGATACAGGGCATGTTCTGAGCTTGTAACAGACAACAGAACACCTTATGTCACAGTGCTGGACTATTTGTAAGAATGGTACCACATTAATTATATTTGGATTTCTGTGTATAACTCCTACACAAACAGAATTATTGAGTAGAAACACTTGGATGTACAGGAAGCAATTATAAAGACAGTAGGAGACAATATTGGACATTAGTATAAGTACACACATTCTGTGTTCTAGGCAGAGTGGATTATGATTCAGAAAGTGACTAGATATTCTCCTTATTACCTTGTTCATGGAGTAGAACCAATATTACTGTTTGACCTGAACAAGGCAACATATTTGGTTCTACCCAAAGGATTGCCACTAACAACAGAGGAACTAGTAGCAATACAAGCACAACAATTGTAGAAGAGACCAGACAACCTTACACAAATGATGGAATGTGTTCAGAATGCCTGCAAAAGATACACAAAGCATTTTGCAGAAGTCAATCATAATTGGATCAAGGACTATGACTTTGCTCCAGGTGTACTAGTACTAATCTGTAATTCAAAAGTGAGTAACAACTTAGGACAAAAGATGAAACCATGATACCTTGGACCATTCATAGTAGTGTGAAGAACAAAAGGAAACACTTATGTTGTAGCAGAATTAGACAGAGTAGTGGCCAAGTTATGTATTACAGCATTTTGCCTAATTCTGTATTTTCCACATTCATGTTTAACAGTTCCTATCTTGTGTCTCATCAAGGCTGCAGAACTAACACTGGAAGATACAGAACTGTACAGGACTAGTTGTAAGGATACAGATGATCTAGACAACTGTGCTTTGGATGCTACACTTGAAGTAGAACCAAGTGGAGAAGTCACAGACTCCTGATCCAAGAATGTGCAATTTTTCAATATACCCTCCCAGTCTTGTACAGGAAACTAAAACATAGGGGTTGATTCCCTACCAACAACACCTAACAGTTGTGTAAATCTGTATATACTGTGTTCAACTGTAGTTCCCTATACTTTGTTATGTTTTATAATCACATACTTCCAATCTTCTGTTATATTCCTTCTCATTTACAATAAATTGTAAAAAGCCTATACAACATTCTATAAGTATATAAATCTTTATACAAATTATGATTCTTTTCCACCTATTCCTATCCTATTCTACTAGTTCTATACATAAATTATAAAAATATCCATCCATCCATTCCATTCCTCTTAACTCTCTATTTTATCTATTTTCCTATCCATTCTATCCATTTCTGTTCCATTCTGTTTATTCCTTATGTTTCCAGTTTTTTTTCATAAAAACAAAACTGGACTTTTATTTCTCTACTTTCTACCCTGTTCTATTTCCTACTCTAACTCTTCCACCCTACTATCTACAGAGGCTTCTGCTACCATAGCTAAGAAGTTGATACCCTACCTTAGAGCTATAATCTTTACATCAAACTTGTTCTTCATTGTCATCAGCTACAACTCTAGGTTGTTCAGCTCCTTAGTCATCTGTGAGTAGAGGTTGTAGACTGTTCCAGCTTTACTATGTGTGATTAGAGGGATGACAGAACACAGGTTCTGAGTTGTACTGTGTAATTCTGTAGTTTGCCCCCTAGTCTTACACCAGATTCCCTTCAGGCTACATCCAGAGTGGTAGAATATGTATACTGTGTACTGGTTTTCTATGTGAATAATCACTATTAACACAGTCAAAAATAGATTGAAACAGACTTACTCAGATTACTATAGTATGGTCAATTTTATTACAGTCTAGCA
>NW_006760388.1:3601016-3605946 GCF_000271605.1 Fomitiporia mediterranea MF3/22
ATCTTTATCTGATGAATATGACCTTATACTAGATTCTGGTTGTATGCCTAGTATACTTCTTGAAGGGCTCTGTTACAAATCCTATATTGTTAAACTTTTAATAAGTATTACAAGTGTTATAAATTCTGGAATAGGAGTTATAGAAGCTTTTCCTTTACCAACTCTTTCTTTTTCTGAAAACTAAAGACTTTCTAATCTACTACTATCTGACTCTGAATCTGATAGTATAGATGGTTTGTGGGAAAACTTCTTTGTCTTGGTTTTCTTCATACTTCTAATTTGAGAGTATTCTTTTACATTTTTCTCTCTGTTTTGGTTCCTTTTCTTTTCCCAACTTTTGCCTAGTAGTTTAATCTTTCCTGTACTACTTCTGACTTCTCCTGTTTGATAATTAAACAAAGGTTTTACTTTGTTTAAATAGTCAGATCCTAATAAACACTTATTATTATAAGTGTCTATTATTACAAATTTGAACCATCTATTACTAATTCCAGTATTTAACCATGCCCAAGCATTATACTTCCATCCTCCTTTATTAATTGTACTATCAGCATTTCTAACAATTACCCCAGGCTTGTCATTCTTTATGAGTTTTAGCTTGAGGGCTTTAGCTATCTTTAGTAATAATGTGCTTAATCCTGCACCTGAATCAAACATAGTCTTAATTGTTGTTTACTGTCCTCTATATGATATAATTGCTTTACAGGTTAGATAGAGTGTTACTTGTACTGTCTAGTAGATTTTTGTTGGTTGCTTTTCTTGTAGAGTTTCTTTTACCTTTTTCTCTACACCTGAGTTTAAAGACTCTACTACCTTTAAACTCTGGATCAAAAATCCTCTTTACTTGATCCTTCTGTTTCCTCCTCTTCATTAATGTAGGCTTCTTGTTCTTCAGGGATTACTGTGTTCCTTTTTGTGAACCTCTTGTTAGATTTATACTTTAGCCTTTTACCTTGAGGATTTCTTCTAGTGTAATTCCTAGCCATATGTCCTTTCTGCCCACATTTGAAGTATACCATTTCCCTACCTTTTATTATCCTGTCAATTTCTATTAGTACTCCATAATAATTACTAGGAGGTTTGTATTCTTGTCTAAATGTTTTTGTGTGTACCATTCCTCTCTCTAGACTGAGAGCTGTATCTGTCCATTCTTTAAATGTCTATTCTGTATAACTAGGGATAGTAACCAACTGTTGTAATTTGCTAGGGTTTAATCCATTCTTATATAAATGAATTGTGACAGGATTCCTTCCATTTGTCCCTGGTTTATACTCACTAGGTAGGTAGGCTAATATTCTCTTGAATGTTTCATTGTATTCTATAATTGTTAGTTTTCCTTATCTTAAATTGTACATTTGAGTTTGAGCTGTCTCTATAGAATCATAGTATTTTCCACTTGCTTCTCTTAGATCAGTTAAAAATGTATTATAATCTTTCCAGATTTCTGGAACTAAGCTTTTTCCTTCAGTCACAAATGATATTGCCTTTCCATTCATGTGACTTACTATTTTCCCTCTTAAGTATAAGATTGCTGTTTCTACTTTATCCAAACTATTTGTAATGTTGTAATGTCTAAAGTGTATTACCAGATTTGTTTTAAACACTTCTAGATCTTCCCCTTTCTGTCCTAAAAACTTTAGCAGTTTTAGGTTGATTTTCCTTGTTCCCTCCATATTACTCTCTTTCTAGTTACTAGATTCTGAATTTGGTGTATAAGAGTCTGATGAACTTGACTCTGAACTAGTACTACTTTGATAAGTCTGATACAACCAACTATAATAATCCAATGTTGATGTTTCTCCTACTATAAAGGTATCTAGTAACATAGACTGTTCAATTTCTTCAGCTGTCTGGCCTTCCTAAGTAATAATTTCTGACTAACCTTAGAGGCTTCTAGAGGATCCTGGTGGACTATCTGGATGTTGTGTTTCAATTCCACTGTACTCTTGAAATGTTTGGATTCCTCCCTGTATTATGTTAACAAGCTCTTCTTCTTTAGCTGAAGAACCTGATAGTTCACTTTCTTGATTTTCTTAAACTGTGTCTTCCTGAGTGAAATGTTCTTGTCTCTAGGGGTATTGAGCATTAGAAGTACTTCCTTCTCTTCTGTCACTTTGTTACTCCTCTCTACTAATATTTTGTAATATAGTAGTTAGGTTGAATTGTGACTGTACTAACCTGTTCAGGTATACTTGTGATATTCCTGATTCAACTTGTACTTCTTGTACTCTGTTAGTAAGGTCCTGTATCTTGTCTAAGATTTCCTGTAGCTTTGTATGAATATTAAAAATATTCAATCCCTGTGTATCTAGATCTGATTGTATCCCTTCTAACTTTTCTCCTTGTTGTTCTGATTGTATAAGACTACACAAGTATGTGATTTCCCCTTGTATAGTTCTATAATGTATGTCTTGACTTTGAGTAGACCTAATTATTCTGTTAAGACCTAAAAATTGTTGTATCCAGGTCTTTGTCCTTATAATCCAAAGGCTATAATAGGTCCCTAATTTATTTGAATAGGAGTGGCTAGAGTGTGAACCTCTTCTTTGAGCCAGTCTTGTACTGTTCCCTAATTGACTCTTCCTCTTACTCTAAGTATGTATAATAAGGAGTGTTCCTACAAGTAGTAAGAATATGAGAATGGTTGAGGGATTGAATAATAGAGGGCTGTATAATAATAGGCTTCTGCCTGTGCCTAGTACTAGTTGTTATATGTGTAATGTTCCAATCCTTTCCTTGATCTGATACAAAGCTACTTTTTAAAGCTTGTTAACTTTGTTTAATATAATATTACAAAAGTTACTTACTTTTGTAATATCTGGATATCCTTGTTCTAGTGCAAGTAATACACTGTGTAACAGATTACAATATTGTTGTAATGTGTATAGATGGCCTGAGTATCCTTGGATTTGTTCAATCCAGACTTGTTGATTAATAAGAGTGCCTACTGTATAGACAACAGTTGATACTACTCTTCCTTACTTGAAAGAGTCTAAGGGAATTTCCCCCTGTATCCAAAATGGTATTCCTTTAATACCTCCTAGTATTAACACTTGTTCCTGTGTATAGACTACTAAGTAATCAAGAACTAGTAGCACTTCTTGATTAATCTTTCTTTTCTTACTACAAAAGAAAGTTACTTACCTTAACAACTGTTTCAAGTAGTAGAGTAACTTATCTACCCACTTTGAATATTGATTATTAAGGTTAGTTAATATTATAAAGCAAGTATTAGAGTTGATGTACCTGTGTGCTAGCTCCAGGTTTAAGTTCCCCTTAGTAGACTAGAGCTTTACTAGAATAGTAAAGATTTGTAACTAAGTTGGAGTTTTATTAAAGTGTAAGATATACTCACTTTACTAGTCCTAATCCTTAGGAATAGTAATAAAATAGAGTATAGAGGGTAAGACTTGTAGACTTGTAGAGTGAGAGGGTAGAGGAGTCCTGCTTTAGTCAAGCTACAAGTGTAGCCTAGTAGGTTAGTAGTAGAGTACTTCCAAGTGCTAGGTAACTTAAGTTGATAAAACTATCTTTTGAGGGCCAAACTGGCCTCCTTATATACCTTTTACTAGAGTAATGTTACTCTAGTGACTTTAGTAACTCTCTTTACTGTTGTTCTCATGAAGTAGAGCTGGCTAATCCTTTAGACTGTATACTACACTAGTTTGTGTCTTCTATTAATCTGCTAACACTAGTTTGTGTCTTCTTGTATCCTAGATTAATCTTCTAATGACTCCTTTACTATATTGTTATGTCTTCTATACTTCCTCTCATACTTCTAATGACTCCTTATGAGTCCTCCTGACTAGTTATACTGTGTAAGCTGTATAATGCTTTTCCCATAAAGTAGAGCTCTCTATTGTTCCTATGACTCTGTCTAACTCAATCTGTACTTCCTGTACACTGGTTTGTAATACACTTTCTTATGAGGTAGAGTATTATGACTTCTAATGACTCCTTATGACTCTTGTAATATAAAAGGCTGTACTTCTGTACTGCCCCTAGAACTTACAACCAAAGTTTTAGACTGTCTTGTGTACACTCTAGAACTGACAACCAATGTTCTAAATCTTTCCCTAAGTCTTCTTCAATAGACTTAGTTTAGGAGACAATTATCCTTATTAACTTCTAGCCTTATCTTTGTACTTCTGTATTCAATCATAGAACTTACAACCAAAGTTCTAGATTGTCTCATGTATTCCTCATGTTGTTCTCATATAGTCCTCATGTTTATGACTTTATTACTTTCCTATCTATATGGGCAAAGTGTATAAAGGAGACTACTTTCCTATAGTCTCTCCTCAGAGCTCTCAGTTCCCTTTCCTTTACTAGTACTAGTCCTCCTCAAGTATAGAGCTTCAGAGTATTGGCTCTGGCTCTTTACTAGCTTTAATGGTCCTTTGTCTTTGTACAAAGTATTCCTAGCTAACTATGTAGTTTCTCCCTAAGTAAGTATAATATTTTCCTTTTATCTCTTCAGGTTTTCTCTTAGTCTTTTCCTTTATACTTCTTACTCTGAACACTATACTCTTTCTAGATCCTCTCTCTATACAAGCATTCTAAATGACTTGTCTTTAGTTGAGGTTATTAAGTAATACTGTGCTAGAGTATGTGTTTAACCTTAGAGAGATAAAGACCTTGTCCTTAGGTTTTGTTACCTTTTCCTAACTGACTTAGTACCTACTCCTTCCTGTCCCCTCTCTCTGCTAATGGATTGATCACCTATTAGTAATAATTAGAGGTTAATAATGCTGAGCTGGAGTTCTTACTAAGCAGGATATTATGAGATAATTAGTTTATTAACAGACAAACTATGAGACAATGACTTTATAATGTCTCAGTTAGAATACATACAATATAAGGATGAGAGACACTGAGCAGTCAATTGTCACCTCACCCCTTTGTCTATGTGTGCCCCCTTAAGTTTTCC
>NW_006760388.1:3614750-3623108 GCF_000271605.1 Fomitiporia mediterranea MF3/22
CTCAGTCAAATCTTGCTCAAATTTAATAATTAAAGTGTCTATTTGAAGCATATTTAAAAAACATGAATTTACATCAAATAATCACTGAATTCTGTACAGAATTGAGTGAGAAATAGTTATTTTTTTGTTTTGTTTACTTTTGTGACAAAAAATAATGAATCATCAAGTGTGACAATACTTATGAAAAAGGCAGTAAGGTTGATCAAGGTTTTATTTATTGTTATTTGTTTTGTTTTATCATCTGACCATTTGTAAGTCTGTTTAGGTACATTATTTATGTTTTAAACATATAATATGTTTGTATTGTTTTGCTGTTTTACAATAGATGTATTAAATATTAATATATGTGTGTATTGTGTTTGTTATTAATTAATGTGTCCTTCAACTTTACAAACTATAACATTATTTGTATGTTTGTATTGTTTTATCATTGTGATAATGTTTTTATTATTGTTACATAATGTTATTTGATTAATATATTGCTTTACACAATCATAATACACATTCACTGTTTTTATTTCATAGATAGATGAAATAGTGTATTTCACAGTTCTATTTTTCATTGTATATTGTAATATTTGTTTGTTTATCATTTATTTTGTATCAAATTCTGTTTGTTATTGTTTTAATCATTATATTTGCTTTATTCACTGAATATATGTGTGTGTTTGTTATGAAATATGAATTTATTTTGTTTATTTTGAGTGTATTACTCATTTTTGTTCATTATGATTGACATTATCTTGTTTTATTCAAAAGGATTAATGTTTTGATTGCCATTATGTCTGTTACTTCTTTTAATTTTAGTGAGTGCTTCATGTGTCTAGTGTAGATTGCTTTGAGAATATGTGCCATTCCTTGGCTTGCCTGGATTGTTTCTCAGTTATATGTTCAAATATTATTCTGTTTACTTAGTTATTTGTTTGCTATTATGTCCTACATGTTAGGGAATAAGTATTGTAAGTTTTGCATGATGCATGATCATTCTTTTCAGTGTAATATACATTCTGTTGTGGAAAGTGTAGTTCTGTTCAATAGTTCTGTATATTTTGTTATGTACCAGAGATGCTTTTCCACTCAACATCTTTGTATGTAGTGTACTTCTCTGTGTTTAGGTATATGCTCTGTAGTATATTTGTTTGTAATATGTTTAATAGTGCTATGTATAGTATGACCATCAAAGATTCCAGAGAAAGTGTCTCTTGTATAGGTATTTTATTGTCAGATTTGTTAGATTGAGCAGATTTGCTTGTCAGATTCAACAGATTTGCTTTGAATTTGTTGTAATAACTTCATAATTGTGTTTTGTAGGATGTGCAAGATTAAATAGTGACATAGTCAATATTTCCACATCATTTAATTGTTTGCTTATGTTTCAATCGTTTGTTTTGTGAATATATACTGTTATTACTCCCTTTCAATTTGAGAAGGTTCACTTTAAGCAATTGGCTTTTGTGTGTGTGTAATCAATTTGTTTGTATGTTTTCATCATTTCATTATTTGTTTAAGCATTGTGTATAAATGTATGAATGTGTTTTGTTGAATAATTTTAATGTTATTTGTTATATTTGTCCAATTTAGTTATTAATTCTTTTTGAGCATTATACTGATTGTTATTTGAGTTTATACTCAAATAAATTGTATGTATGCTTGTGTATTTTGCTTGATTATTATACATATGTCCAAATAGTTTGTTATTTGGATAAATATAATCTATTATATTGTTTGGCAAGGTTAAGTTTGTGTATTTTATTTGTTATATTTGTATACATTGAGATGTGTTATTTCTATTCACTCAGTATCATTTGTCTTCTGTTTGATGACAAAAGTATTCAAGTTATAGTGTCTTGTTTCTATTCTGTTTATTAATTTTATTCTTTTGTGATGGGTGCAAGCTTTAAGCAAGGCTATTAATGAAGAATACATTATTATTATATTGTTTGAACTTTGAGTAGTTATTAATATCCTTTATGTATTGATCATAGATATATTCTTTGTGAATTCTATCTTTCCACCATTTGTAGTGATCTATTAAATTTGTCACACATTGTGTTTAATCATTAGTAAAGTGTCTGATTGAGTTCCAAACTTATGTTTGTTTCTTTTGATTTTGTTCTAACATTCATTCATCTTTTGTGTACTTGGTAGTAGTGTTCTTTCTGTTGCTTGGCCCTTCAGACTATCCAATGTTAGGCTCTAATGTTTTGTAGCATTAGTTGTTTCATTTTGCATTTGTATTATTGTATTTTGTCAAGTTTTTTTTAAGTGATATTCAATTGTTTATATTGTTTAAACTGTTTGTATTAATCTTATCAACTTAATACTTTGTTATCATGTATATCTTATTAATATATTATATTGTTACAATGTATTTGTAACTATTGTTCGTTCGATTTTTGCATTGTAATAGTAATTGTACAAGGTATAAGATATGTATTTGTCTGTATAGTTTATAATGTTGATATTATGTATATATGCATCATTATATTATTTCTTCATTCACAACATTATAGTTTAATTTAATTCAATACTTTGTAGAAGTATATATGTTTGTTATTATATGTTTAGAATGTTTGCAACATTGTTTTGTATGTTTTATTAATTGTTTTTATTGTTATTATGTATTTGTTTGATTGTATTTATATATAACTTTGTGTTATTTAATAATTAAAGGTCTTATATGTTTGAATACATTATTATTACTTTGTACATTTGTATATTCGTATATTTATACAATATATTTTATTATTTTATTGTATACATTCATATATCTATACAATATATGTTATTTATTGTGACTGTGCATTTGTGATAGTATAAATTGTTTTTATATTTGAGTTATTATACTTTTGTAGCATTTATACTCTTGTTTTCACATTCTTTGTTTGTCTAATCATTGTTAGATTGATTGTATGTTTACAATAGTATTTCTTTATATTGTTATTATACTTTGCTAGCATTATTCTTTTGTTTATAGTATTAATCATTTATGTCATTAATATAATATCAAATGTTTGTTTGTTATGTGAGATGTTATTATTATAATGTATCTCTGTAGTGTAAGATGAAGTGGTTCAGTGTTTGAATGTAGTATTGCTGGGTACTCATTGTATTTAAAGTAACTGTTAGCATTTATTCCGGATAAATGTGTCATATGTCTTAGACATGTCTTCCAAGACATACATCCAAGACACACAATATTAGATAGTATATATAATACTTAATATAAGGACAATGAAGCTCATAGGACACATATGACAGTACACGACACATTACCAACTACACAGTCAACTTGTATTGATGCCTACACACTATGAGCAGAGCCCACTGAACCCCTACTAGTGTGAACTACTCTAAGGGAATCATTGCAACCTCAAAACGCTAACAGGTTATGAGCCTTGTGCTCCCTGCTCATGTCTACATTGTTACTATGCTTTTATCTTACCCTCTATGAATGCAACTCTTTGAAATCATCATCTAAATGATTATGATTCCTCCTCACTAGCTATATGCATGACTATATACACTACAATCATCATTACAAACGCTTTAGTGTACTATATACCATAGTACAAATGATATGATACACTCAATCATACTAAACTTGATAAGTATCATTGAACTACTCCATTTAATGCTGAATCAATTTGATTCTACATGTACAATCCATTCTAATTGTCTACAAACCTTTGGTGCTCTCATCTGAGCATACCAAATGTGAATTGTCTTGTCTGGAAGACTACAATTGCTTTATACAACAAGATATGATACAATACTCGTAACTGGAACGTATTATCTATGTGGACCTAGACACACCTGTCTGAGCATCCCAAACATGCATCAATTTATTAAACTAACAAGACATGTATCAGATACACAATATAAGACATATATTGGATACAGACAATGTATTGGATGTCTAAGACATACAGACGGATGAACTAGTTACTTTAAATGCAATGAGTACTTAATAATACTATATCCAAACACTGAATTACTTCATCTTACACTATGAAGATACGTTATAATAATAACATCTTACATAACAAACAAACATTTGATATTATATCAATAATACAAATGATTAATACTATAAACGAAAGAATAATGCTAGTGAAGCATAATAATAATATAAAGAAATACTATTACAAACGTACAATCAAACTAATAATGATTAGACAAACGAATAATACGAAAACAAGAGTATAAATGCAACTAAAGCATAATAACTCAAATATAAAAACAATTTATACTATCACAAACGCACAGTCACAATAAATAACATATATTTACCATATACAAATATATTGCATAAATATACGAATATACAAACGTACAAAGTAATAATAATGTAATCAAACACATAAAACTATTATTTATTAAATAATGTAAAGTTATATGCAAATGCAATTGAACAAACACATAATAACAATAAAAACAATTAATAAAACACATGAAACAATGTTGCAAACATTCTAAACATATAATAACAAACATATATACTTATACAAAGTATTACATTAAATTAAAACATAATGCTACAAACAATGAAACAATATAATGATGCATATATGCATAATATTGACATTATAAACTATACAGACGAATACATATCTTATACCTTACACAATTACTATTACAATGCAAAAATCAAACAAACAATAGTTACAAATACATTGTAGCAATATAATGTATCAATATGACATACATGATAACAAAGTATTAAGTCAATACAATTAATACGAACAGTTTAAACAATATAAACATATTTCAGACACATCAAAAATATCATTAACATACAAAATGTTATAAACAATTAAACGTTACTTAAAAACTTGACAAAATACAATAATACAGACACAAAACAAAATAACTAATGTCTTGAAAACATTAGAGCCTAACATTGGATAGTCTGAAGGGCCAAGCAACAGAAAGAACACTGCTGCCAAGTACACAAAAGACAAACGAATGTCAGAACAAAATCCAAAAGAAACAAACATAAGTTCAGAACTCAATCAGACGCTTCACTAATGATTAAACACAATGTGTAACAGATTTAATAGATCACTACAAACAGTAGAAAGATAGAATTTGTAAAGAATAAATCTATGATCAATACTTAAAGCATATCATTAGCTATTTGAAGTTCAAACAATATTATAACAGTGTATTCTTTATTAACAGCCTTGCTTAAGCTTGCACCTATCACAAAAGAATAAAATACATAAACAGAACAGAAACAAAATGCTATAGCTTGAATACTTTTGTCATCAAACAGAAGACAAACAATACTGAGCAAATCTAAACAACACATCATAATGTATACAAATAAAACGAACAAAATCACAAACTTATGCTTGCTAAAACAACACTATACCAAATGATTAACAAACTATTTGGACGTATGCATAATAATTAAACAAAATACACAAGCATACACACAATCTATTTGAGTATAAACTCGAATAACAAAGAGTACAAATGCTATAAAGAATTAATAACAAAATCAGACAAAAATAACAAATAACATTGAAGTTATTGAACAAAACACATTCATGCATTAATACACAATGCTTAAACGAATGATTAAATGATGAAAACGTATGAACGAATTAATTACACACACACAAAAGCCAATTGCTCAAAGCAAACCTTCTCGAATTGAAGGGGAGTAATAGCATATATTCACAAACATAAAATTCACAAAACATAAAACATAACAAATAATAGAAACATAGTGAACAATTAAATGATGCAGAAATATTGACTACATCACTATTTAACCTTGCACATCCTACAAAACATAATTACAAAGTTATTGCAACGAATAAGAAGCAAATCTGTTGAATTCAACAATGAAATACCTATGTAAGAGACATTTTCTCTGAAATCTTTAATGGTCACACCATACATGGCACCAATTGAATGTATTACAAACAAATATATTATGGAGCATATACCTAAACATGAAGAAGTATGCTACATACAAAGATGTCAAGTAGAAAAGTATCTCTAGTACATAACAAACTATACAGAAATATCAAACACAACTATGCTTTCCTCAAATGGAACATATAATACATTGAAAATAACAATCATGTATCATGTGAAACTTACAATACTTATTCCCTAGCATGCAGGACATAATAGCAAACAAATAATCAACCAAACAAAGTAATATTTGGACAGATAATTAAGAATTAATACAATGTAGCCAAGGAATGGCACATATTCCTAAAGCAATCAATGCTAGATGTGTGAAGCACTTGTGTAAGTTAATTAAAAGAAGCAATGGATGTAACAGTAATCAAAACATTAATCCTTTTGAAGCAAACAAGATAATGTTGATTATAATGAACGAAATGAGTAATACACTCAAAATTAACAAAATAAATTCATATCTCATAACAAACACACACATATATTCAGCAAATAAAGCAAATATAATGATTAAAACAATATCAAACAGAATTTGACACAAAATAAGCAATAAAACGAACGAATATTATAATATATGATGAAAAATAGAACTGTGAAGCACACTACTTCATCTATCTACAAAATAAAAGTAACAAACACATATTATAACTGTACAGAGCAATATATTAATTGAATAAACATTATGCAATGATAATAAAACATTATCACAACAATAAAACAATACAAACATACAAATAACATTATAGTTTGTAAAAGTCAAAGGACACATTAAATGATAACAAACACAATACACACATATATTAATAATAAATATATCTACTGCAAAACGGCAAAACAATACAAACATATCATATGTTTAAAAACATAAATAATGTGCCTAAACAGACTTACAAACAGTCAGATGATAAAACAATACAAATAACAGAAGAATAAAACCTCAATCAACCTTAATATGAAGCAATCTGACATATCATACATGATATTACAAATTACAAACAATACAATGCTTCAATATAAAGGCATAGAACTACTATTAAATGCTTAAAAAGTATGAATACAAAACGAACACAAACAAAGATGATACATGATGAATAGAGGACATCATAATAACATTGACAGCACATTTTACAGGCATGATTCAACAGTTTCATTGTGAAAGTAAAAGTAGAAAAACTACTAGTAACACAATTCAAATGTGTAAGAATACAAATTAACGTGAACAAATTAATAACACACACATTGTTATTAAATATAGTATTAACTATACAAACAAAACAATACAAACAAAGTACAATTCTAATTACACAATGAGTGTAAGAATATAAAACAAACTACACGTATAATAATATGAATACAAATGAAACAAATAATGGAACAACTGCAGAACAGTGTAGTATGAAGAAATAAACATACTATGACACGAAACAAACAATATGACATGAAAAACGAACGAAACAAAGTTATAACATATCATATTAAATTGCAAACGAGAAAACTACTATCATACGAATGATAAAACATTATAGTGACAACTATAACATTAATAATATTAAAACTACAAACGAACGAATGCTAAAGAGATCCTGCAGCTCTCTTAGCAATCATAATTGAATTAACAATTGATTTATTACATCAAACATTATAATAATACATCAGACAAACGCAACACTTACAGTGGACTTAATATACAAAGCAAACAAAACATTTACATTGTGGATGTAAATGATATTAGTAAAACAACAAACGAATGCTTATCAAACATTATATTAGTCTGATCAACTAGTATAAGTTTGAAGGGGAGTGTTAGCATTTATTCTGGATAAATGTGTCATATGTCTTAGACATGTCTTCTGAGACATACATCCAAGACACACAATATTAGATAGTATATATAATACTTAATATAAGGACAATGAAGCTCATAGGACACATATGACAGTACACAACACATTACCAACTACACAGTTGACTTGTATCAATGCCTATGCACTATGAGCAGAGCCCACTGAACCCCTACTAGTGTGAACTACTCTAAGGGAATCATCACAACCTCAAAACACTAACAGTAACTCATCTGTCTAAGGTTATTTTAATAAATCAATGTGTGTTTAGGATACTCAGACAGGTGTGTCTAGGTCCTTGTAGATAATATGTTCTGGTTTTGAGTATTGTAGCATATCTTGTTGTGTAGAGCAATTGTAGTCTTCAGGACAAGACAATTTGCATTTGGTATGCTCAGATAAGAGTGTCAAAGGTTTGTAGACAAGTAGAATGGATTGTACATGTAGAATCAAGTAGATTCAGTGTTAAATAGAGTAGATTCATGTAAGGAAACTCACTGTTCCTCACAAGAGAATTCTAATCGCCCTTAGTTCACTCAACTACTGACTGGGATAACCTAGTACTTGAGTGAGGGGT
>NW_006760388.1:3623934-3629662 GCF_000271605.1 Fomitiporia mediterranea MF3/22
TATATGTGCTTGTGGGTCCTACTGCACAATGATCTGACACAATCAGCAATGTAGTAATAATAAAATACGAACCAGTAAATCAAATCCTTACAATTCAGTGTTAAAAAGAGTAGATTCAGTGTTAAATAGAGTAGTTCAATGTTACTTATCAAGTATAATATGATTGAGCATATCAAATCACTTGTACTATAGTGTATAGTATACTAAAGTGTTTGAGATGACAATCATAGTATATATAGTCATACATATAACTACTAAGAGGGAATTATAATTACTTAAATGATGATTTTGAAGCATTGTGTTTGTAGAGGGTAAGATAAAAGTGTAGTAACAATGTAGATATGAGTAGGGAGTACAAGACTCATAACCTGTTAGTGTTTTAAGGTTGTAATGTTTCCCTAAGAGTAAGTTACACAAGTAGGGGTTTAGTAGACTCTGCTCATAGTGTACAGATGTTAATACAGGTTAACTGTATAGTTTGTAATTCATTGTATGAGCTTCATTGTCCTTAGATTAATGTATTATATATACTATTCTATATTGTATGTCTTGAATGTATATCTTAGTTAATGTCTCAGTGTAATAACACACTATAATAAGACAGTTCTGTATTGTATAATACATATATACACATAGTAAGACATTAGACACATTTATCTGAAATAAATGTTAACAGGATGTAAAGCTAACCAGGCCTGTAGAACTTTAGGGACTGACCTCTGAAGCTCTGATTGTACCTTTTATTCTTGTCCCTATTTACCCTATTCTACCTATTCTACTAAATACTACTAACTTTAGCTTCTGTACCTTATATCTACAATGTATAACACTTTGTAAACCTCCTCCTCTCCTTCCACCAGACCTAGTCAATTAAGAGTATGTTGTAGAAAGAGTACATCATTATTTAGATTATAATACTTGAGTTAACTTGTATAGAATTCTAGGAAAGTTTGATTAGAGTCAGGTAGCTCTAGAGTATATTCTGACTTATTTAGGTTTACTATAATAATAAAGTACAGTCTATTATAGTAAGGTATGAATTTTATAGTGTGTCCTAGTACTTATACAAGGTAGTCTTAGTAGTAATTGTAAGTAGAGAGTATAACTTAGTCTCCTACTACAAAATGATCTTCTACAGTATAGTTTTAATTTGTATAATGTGTCTGACAGGTCTTAGCTACTAGAAGGGTGTCTTGTACCTCTGTAACATTCTAATGTATGTAGGCTAGGAATTCTGATACTTATACTTTTAGAGAATCTACTTACAACTGTTCTGTTTGTATAAATGGTAGAACTGTCTATAGTAAGTATTTATAATATAGTTAGAACAGGGAATATTCTGTAAAAGTGTTTACTGTGTTTATAATACAGAACTGAACCTATAGGAGCTAAGCCTGCTAACCCTACTGTTAGTAATCAATATAGAAGTGTAACAACTAGCTTACTATTTTATTAGTATACTTACTTACTCTGTCTGTCTCTAAGTAGTATACTGTCAATATCTTCAGCTTTACACCTGTTCTTGTGTGTAATGTGGTCCAAAATCTGGACAGGAACAGACAGTCCTGTTTGGAAACAATTTCCTAAAGTAAGCTGTTTTATAATACTATTTATTAAAGAACAGTTCTACAAATTCTTCTACTATCATATTCATCCTACACAGTTCAATCCTAATGTTTACACTACTTAGTCAATCTGTTATTGTTACTATTCTGTTGTATCTACTGTCTTCTAGCAACAGTCTAACAAAGTCAATTATAATACTCTTAAAACACACATTCAGAACTAGTAGTAAATGTAGCAGACTAGCAGGTTTTATAGTTAGGTTCTTATTATATTAGTACACATTACAGTCTAGAATATAGTTCTGTTTAAGATCCTAGCACATGTTAGACTAATAGAATGAGTTGTGTAGGGACAGATAAGTCTTGTCTATACTAAAATGTTCTAGTTTATTATACACAAGGTAGTACAAGGTTTTGTACACATTTCTAGAGCTTAGAATCACTAACTAATTGTCTAGGTATAATAGTCTACAATCATTACAAGCTCCTACAATACTTCTGAGATTGTATTAAAGCTTACAACAAAACTCATCTGTGTTGTAACTGTTCCTAATTGTTGTAAGAAGGTTAGAATCTGTAGAGATTTGTATAAACATACTTTCTAAGGTTTCCTGTATTAGGTTCTCAATTTCCAGGCCAGAATTAAAGTCTAAGTAGTAGGAGAGTGTATTAGTAACTGTATTCTCTTCTCCTTTAATGTAATACAGCTTGTAGTTATACTAGGAAAGGTCCACTATCTACTAGACTTGTCTCTAGAACAGGTTACACTATGTATCTAAGTATTTAAGAGTGTAGTAATCTGTGTAGACATAGAAATGTACTCCTAGGAGGTAAACACACTATTTCTTAAGTGTGTGAACAATTGTAAGGAGTTTGCACTTGTGTACTAGGTAATTACATTCTGTACTATTACATTACTTAGACTCAAATACTATAAGTTTTACTGTTTTCTATAAGGATCTGACACTAAGGACTACTCTAGTTCTAGAATTACTTGTATTTATAGTTACATAGATCTGCTCTCCTGAATTGTAGTCTACAGAAGTGAGGCACTTATAGTTAGTAATAATAGACTTAATTACTTTAAAAGTACATTAGTGTTCTAGCTTCTACTCTAGAAATACTTTATTACAATCCTTACTTGTAAGTAGGGAAAGAACTATAGTATGTTCTGTAAGGTGTAAAAGGTATACTATAATATACTGTAAAAGTCTAAGAAACCTACAAACATCCTAGGCTCTCTAGAGCTGTAGCTATTCTAGAATGTACTTAATCTTGTCTGAGTCTACTTCTGTACCCTTTTCTATAATTAAATGCCTGAGAAACTTAACCTTTGTATAGAATAACTTAGTTTTCTTTTACAAACAGACAAGACTCTTGTTATAGAGTGTCTGTATAACCTTTCTAATGTTTCTAATGTGTTCTACCTCTAACTCTAACTAGATAATAATATTATTCAAGTAAACATAACAGATCCTTCTAATAAGATATTCTAAGACTCTTGTAACTCTCTACTATTATGTAGCTAGTGTATTACATAATCTCATTAGTATGACTGTCTACTCATATAGTCTGAATAGAGTACTAATTGTAGTGAGTAGGATATGGTCTAGATTTATACAGGTTTGGAAAAATGTATTAGTCATATTAATCTTTACATATATGTATTCTCTAATAGTATTATTCATAATTTTGTTAATGTAGAGTAGTAGGGTCTAGTTATAGATTGTGTTACTATTTAGTGTCTAATAGTTGTATACTATATACAGGAGGTCTTCCAGATCTGTCTTTAGGATTAGGAACACAAGTAATATATATAGGCTTTCTAACCTTTACAAACAACTAGCTTGAATATACTAATTCAGGAGTATGTACTAGACCTCCTAATATTTCTGTAGGCATGTATAAGACTTTATAACTACTACCTTTAATAGGTTCTTAAACTGTATATTGTGTGTAATCCCTTCTGAAAGTTCTGTAATAAATAGTATAGAGTCTGAGAAGTAATCTTAGTATTGTTACTTTAGCTCCCTATCTAAGGTCTTATGTTACTCTAACCTAACTAGTGTTTTAATATACTCTCAAATAGTTATAGTCAGGGATAGTGCCAGTTCTAAGGGGATGTGTATAGGTTGTAGAATGTAGACTGAGTCTGTCTTTTCTGCCTTCATTAGATTATATCTAGAATCCTTTAGAATAACTGTCTAGTCTTTTATATTAATAACAATCTGGTTCTTCTAAAGGAAAGGTGTACTAAGAATCATTTTATTATACAAGTTATTAACTATACAAGCTTTTACAACCTTTAATATTCATTTCTAATCTACTGACTATACTCACAACTTTACCTACTCTATAATCTATTTTCCTGACTCTTCTACTAATTTGATAGCTAGTGTTATAATAATGTGTCTTTTGAGTAGGAAGTACTTAAGGCCCATTTAAGACACTAGTTTCTTGTTAATCAGAACTGTAGAACAGTCAGAGTCAATCATAGGTTAAATACAGATCAGAGTAGAACTACCTTCTACAAGAATATAGTAGTTAGGGAATAGTAAGGAGTTGGAAATCAGAACATACTCAGATTTGTCTTTACTTACAGGTTCTAACACTATAGACTACTTAGTTTGTATAAGTATAATAAGCTTTTACTTTGGATGTAGAGACTCTATATACACTTCTGTAATAGGAATTGTGTTTTTAGGATTTAGCAGACCTATTAGACAATTGTTACCCTTATAATTTACAAACAGTTTATAGTACTAGAAACATTCCTGGTTCTTTATTAGGAGTTAGTACTCTGTATAAGACAAGGTAATATACCTTACAGTACTTTCTAAAGTAGTCTTTAGGCTGACTGTTACTAGGGTAAACTTTCTAGTGTATAACTTCTCCTAGTCCTTCTTCTGAGCCTGTTCTACAGTTAAGATAGTCTTTATACTATTATAGACCTTTATACAATCTACTTCTAACTGTTCTGTCAGCTTGTGTACATACTCTAACTATCTGTAGAGTCTTACACAGTCTGTTACTTCCCTTCCTAGGATTAGTTCCAGAGTTAGGAGGTAGTCTACAGGATCAGGAATTTGGCTATTTACTAGTACTACTATATGTACCCTTTCTATATATGTTACAATCTGTTTAGTATAAGTTAGAACTAGCTTTATAAGAGTAAGGTAGAGCTTAAACTAAAGATTAGAGTGTAGATTTGTCTCAAGAAACTTGTAAAGCCTGTTAGGATTAAGGTACTAATTTTCTGAGAGACTGAAATTTATTCTAGTAACTTGTAGTTACTATTCTCAGAAGTTGTAACTGTCTTACTATGTTATGAGTAGCTTGTTCTAGGTTTACTCTACCTAGTCTATAAAGAGTATCTTATACTAAAGCTCCTAATAGAATGTGTCTAGTGTAAGCCTCTTAAGCTTAGACTAGTCATACTTGTACTACTAGTATAGTCTACTATTCTGTAAGTATTCTATTACAATTATAACTATACAGGTTGTAAGAACAGATTTAACAGATACATACTTGTAGAATGTAAAGATCTATAACTAGAGAGTATACAGTGTTGAATTGTCTAGAGTTAATATTAGAGACTTTATAGTATTCTCCTTAATAAGCTAAGCTTTAATAAACATAGTTTAGAACATTATAGCTTTCTAGTAGCTTAGAGTAGACTTGCTTACATTACTATCTACTTTTAATAACTCTGAGCTACTCTCTAAATCAGAGCTTAGAGTAGTTGTAAATAGTAGTAGTATTAGAGAAG
The DNA here is from genome assembly GCF_000271605.1 of Fomitiporia mediterranea MF3/22. Taxonomy (NCBI): domain Eukaryota; kingdom Fungi; phylum Basidiomycota; class Agaricomycetes; order Hymenochaetales; family Hymenochaetaceae; genus Fomitiporia; species Fomitiporia mediterranea. Next base: position 3,629,269 of record NW_006760388.1, read on the forward strand.
TAAATACTAATTCTCTAGTTAATAGAGGAGTAACTATAGTAGCTTCTAAGAATACTTAGTACTAGAGGAAACAAGACCTAGTTATATGTAACTAGAAAGAGGGCTGAACTTGCTTTAGAACTGTAATAGTGTGTTTAGAAAGACTAGAGAGTCTTACTAATAGTAGAGAGTGTTTAGAAAGGTTAGAGAACCTTACTAACAGTAGGAGACATTTAGAAAGGCTAGAGGAACCTTACTAACATGTAGTACAATAAAGACTGTTTTGTCAATGTTAAAAAAAAGTAGAACAGTACTAGAAAAGTACTAAACACTATTATAAACAAGTTCTGAGTTTGTAGTAACATACAAAGGCTAATAAAACAAAGGTATTTTGTTATAGTTAGAAATACAAACT
>NW_006760388.1:3632624-3649180 GCF_000271605.1 Fomitiporia mediterranea MF3/22
TATTTGTAGTCTTGTAGAATCCTTTCTACACTGTATGCCTGTGCTTTCAAGTGTAAAATGTCATTGTATGCTTCATACAGTTGTCTGTGCCTTAATGTAGCTATCTAGTACTGTTTCATACAGTTCTGCTTGTTTGCTGTACTATTCCTTAGTCCTGTAGTCCTATAGGGTCTCGAATATACTGAATTTGCCCTTTCAAATGTGTTGTTTGTATGCCTGAACTTGTGTTCCATTGCAGAACTCTCTTGTTCCATTACTGAATCCTTAGTATTGCCTTCACAAAGTATCCAAATCAATAAAACATGTATATTGCTGCTAGATATGTAAGAATCTGTGTCATAGTCTGTAATCAACTCCAATTCTATGTAGTTCTCACTGTCCAAGTTGTCTGCTAACTTATCTAAAGCAGTGTAACTGATACTGACATTACTAGATGATGAACAATCATCCTGTACATTGTTCAATGTGATCGTATTGCAAGTAGGACAATTCCTGGCTAAGTGGTCTTCTTGTTTGCAAATGAAACATAGTCCTTTTACTCTCATTTTGTCCAATTTTGATTGGGAATGTTGTTTGAAACCTGTAGCATATGTCCTGTGATTGTTTTCTGTCTTACTTTCATGCTAGTCATTGTTCCTCAATGGATAATACAATTGCCTGGCCTTTCCTTTGGTGTTTGCACTGCTTGTATGTGTAGTATCCTGACTAGAGTCACTATAATCTGAATCATTGCTTTCACTATCCTGTAGAGTGAATTGATTGTTTCCTGAATTATCAGAACTGTCTGTATGCAAATAATCACTCTGAGAATCATTACTGTGTCCTTACAGATCAAAATGTTGTCTGGAATCTATGTGCCATTTGATTCCTATGGATTCATTTGCTTTTTCAATACTCTCAAGCCTATCCTTGAAGATTGAATAGTCTACAGTGTCTGGATTTAAGTAATCTAATTGTAATTGCCTCTGGTACTTGGAATTCAATCCATACTATGCCTGTCTAATCAAATCTTGCTGAGAAATGTCTCCTAGATTTGTAGCTTTCATCTCTAGATTGTACAAATAATCCTGAATATTCCTATTACCTTGTTTCAAAGTGTTGAACTCTTTTCACAGTATTTCAGTAAAGTTGGAAGGGAAACAAAAGTCCATAAGTCCTCTAAAGAACTGAGCAAGTGTCCATCTATACTCATGGTTCACAATCTTTTACAAATAGAAATTCATTACTTTTCCCTTAATAAAACCTAACATTATCCCTACTTGACTCTTAGGGAAATGATGAAGTCCTGATTGTTTCATGTACTGATTGACTTTAATAACAAACTTTGTGTACCTCTGCAAGTCTGGTTCACCTGAGTATGCTGTAGGAGCTATTGGTTCTGTACTGTACATCTGTATCTTCAATTTGAGGAGTTCTTTGTTCTGTTTCTTCCTCAAGCATTTCTTATGCTTCTTAGTAGCTTCAGTATCACTCGAATCAATGTCTGACAGTTTGAATAAAGCATTACTTTGATTGTTGTCATTAGATGAAGAGGAATCTGAATTATCACTGTCTGGGTCTAATCCTGGGTCGAAATTTCCATTTCTCTGTATCCTAGAGCTCTGTATCACTCTGTATGTGTAGCTATTCTTTGCTAGGCTCTCTGAAGGTCTTACTGATGCAAATCTGCCTTTCTGAACATTATTTAATGCTTTGCTATGCTTGTGTCCATTGTTTGTTCTTGAAATACTGTTCAAGCTATTCTTATACTTGCTACACTCAATATGTAGCTTTAAACTGTGTAGTTTGCTACACTCTGAATCAATATTGTTCTCACTAATACTACTAGTGTATGCTTTGCCTGGGACTGCTTTCAATTGCAAAGTATTACTATAGGATTGTTTGTTCCTTTTATTTTTGTAAGGGATACTCTGATGTCCTGAAAAACTTGGTATTTCCATTTAAGACTACATATATCCAGGTATTTCACTTTCTCTCTTATTCCTGGACCTGGCTAGGGTGTTGTATCCATTGTAGTACTCCTGTACATTGCTCCTGTACAATGTGTAGTTGATATCTGCCATGTATAAGGTTAAACACTTGATTTTGTGGGTGTATGCTTGGTTTTCACCCTCTGAATCAAGTACTGATCCTTGTAGTTCCAATATGTGTTCATTTTTGCTATCCTCAAAGTACTGTTCTGTAAATGCAATGTCTGTTTTGCTAGGATAGTCTGAATCGATTTCACAATTGTATTGAATGCCTGACAGTTCTGGTTTTTGTTCTGTTCCTTGTACTTTGCATATTCCTTTTGCTTTACACTTTCCTTTTACTTTCTACAAATGCAATCGTTTGTCTGGACTCTTGAGCGTTTCTTCTACACTCTTGTATCAATAGTTCTGATCTCTACTGTCTGTAGGTACAGTAGCATGTCTGGCTTTCGTTCTGTAGCCTGCCTGAAGCGTTTCACACTTTTCTGTTACTATACTATTGAGTCCACTCTTGTTTAATGAAGGAGTTACTTTCTCCTCTTCCTGATACATTCTATCAAACTTGTATGTTCTCTTATTCAAATCTTCAATGTCTATTAAACTGTAGAATGGGCTAACATGTTCTATGTCTATGTCAGTAACAGTGTAGAGGGGACCTAAAGGCTCAGTAAGGGGACCCAGGCTACAACTATCCTACACAACAGAAATACAGAATGCAAGCACCAGAACATAGTCAGAACTTACAGAACAGGCAGAGAGAGAGAGTGAGACAAGAGTAGAGTATATAGAGTGAGTCTAAGAGTACAGGACTACCTAGAGTAGACAAGATTAAGACTATAGAACCAGTCTGATCTTGTACACCTATATATACTAAACTACACAAGAGTACTCAGGGAGTATGAGCCACTAAGAATGATAAGCTATGAAGAATGAAAGAAAGGAACATTAAAGATAAAGGTACAAAGAATGAAGGGATGGACAAAGGGTAAGAGACTATAGAATGAACAGAGAATGAAGGAGTGGTCAAAGGAATGGAATGATGAAGTAAGGAAGGGTAGTAGTAAGAATCAGTACACATATAGTCTATAGACAGTACCCCTGAGGGACAGAAGTCCTGAGTTCTGGTACAGAAGGGTGCAGAACCCTTAGAACTGAAGGTAAGAGAGTAGAGGATTGTAACATCACCCTCCCTCTAAAACCAATTGTCCTGATTAGTGAACATTGGGCTCAGTCAGCAGCTTGGGTATAGGTTGAAACAGTAGGGTTTGGAAATCTGTGAGGCAGAGTTGATACAGAGCACCTGGATAAAGTTAATAGAAGTCTTGGATTGCCTTAGCAGTATGGGTGAGATTCTCAGCAGGTTCTCAAGTGTGTTCTTCAACTGAGTATCCCTTCTAGTAGATAAGGAACTTGAGCTTTCTACACACTAGCTTAGCATCTACTACATACTCTACTTTGTATTCTGGTTCAGAACTAATGAGTTCTGGTAGAGGTAGTAAGGGTCTTTGTTGTAAAGGAAAACCCAGATCATAGTACTAAGACAGTAGAACCTTGTTGAACACTAGGTGTATACACTTCTATGTTGCTGGAAGTTGGAGTTTGTAGACAGAGGCACCAACCTTCTTTTCAATAACAAAGGGTCTGAAGCACTTGTTGTCCAACTTCTTCATTAGACAATCTGTGGTCAGGTTAGTAGCTTCTAGTATAACTTTGTCACCAGACTGGTAATCCTTAGCTACAGACCTCTTCTAATCATAGTTCTGCTTTATAACCTGTACTACCTTTTCCAAAAGAGCTTGTGTGTCCTCCCTGGTTCTGTACATCCATTCTACAAAGTCTGTTACAGATTCAGAACTACTGTTCTGGTTCAGAACTGTCCCCTAGTACAGATGTCTTCTATGATTGAGGAAGAACAGGGACTGTCCTGTTATAGAGTGTTGCCAGTTATTGTACACAAATTCTGTTAGAGCTAGCTATTCAGACTAATCTGATTACTAATGATTGATGAACATCTGAAGGTAGAGCTTGATCTCCTGATTGACTTGCTCAGTTTGACTGTCAGTCTGTAAGTGATAGACAGTAGAAGGGTTCCCTTGAATTCTGAGAAGTGTATACAAGTCCTGTATGAATTTTGACTCAAATTACAGTCCACAATCATGAATGAGCTTCTGAGGGAGTCTGTGTAACCAGAAGACATGATCCTGATAAATGTGTACTATACTTTCAGAAGTGAGTTCTGTTTAGGTCAGAACTGTGTGGACTTGCTTAGAGAATCAGTCAACAATCATACAGATAGTGTTGTAACCCTAAGACTCAGGTAGCTTACTAATCAGGTCTACTGAGACTTCTTCCTAAGGGTGATCCAGGATCTAATACAGATGTAAGGGAGCCCAAACCCTTGTCTGGTAGGCCTTAGTCTGTTAGCACATATTATAACTAGTCACATACTTTAGGATTTCCCTCTGTATTCTGGGCTACTAGTAGTTCCAAGTAATGAGTTCCTGCATTTTGTGTCAGCCCAGATGTCCTACAGTCAGATTGTTGTGATGAGCTCAGACAATGTCCTCTTACAGCTTCTAATCCTTCAGAATGTACAGTTGGCCTTCCTAGTAAACCTGTCCATCCTTATCCTCCTCCTAATCCTTAGCCTACTTCTCTAGCTACTTTACTATGACCTAGTCCTACATGTGTCTTAGAGCTTACTGTATGTAAGTGACAAAGTCAACATTCTTGGATTTGAGTCAGATCTCTCAGATTGTCTCAGATACAAAACAGGAATTGTCTAAGAGAACAAGATTTTTGTTATTATTCTCCCCCCTTTTATGACCTACTTGTCTTGAGAGTAAATTGGTTTTCATCATTTGTGTTCTAGGTTTGTGAGTCAGTACAAAGTCATAGTTCTACAGTTCTAACATCCAGTAGGCTTAGTAGTAGTTGAGCTTCTGAGGTGCCTAGAAGTATTAGAGATTAAGGTGATTACTCTAAATCTCAAACTTCTGTACAGTACTAAGGAGATATTAACACTACTCCTCTAGGGAACAGACAATTGTGAGGAGTTCCTTGTCATAGATAGGGTAGTTCTGTTCTGTTGTAGAGAGGGATTCTGATCAGAACACTATCAGATGCTACTTTCTGTCAATGAACTGAGACAGTACTACTCTATTTGTGAAGTCAGAAGAGTTGGCTTTGACTTAGAACTTGTCTGTAACTGTCAGAACTGCTAATACAGGCTTACTAGTAATGGCCTGCTTTAGGGACTCAAATGCAGACTGTTACTGATCCTCCCATTACTAAGGAACATCTTTGCTAGTAAGATTGTACAAGGGCCAGACAATGGTACTAAAGTCTTGAATGAAGCATTAGTAGTAGTTTACAAACCTAAGGAACACTTGGACCTGTTTCAGGTTCTAAGGTTGTAGCTAGTTCCAAACTACAGTTACCTTTGCTGGATCTATACAGACCTCTCCTCCACCAATTACAAAGCCCAGATAATCTACTGACTCCTACACAAAAGAGTACTTTGCTTCTTAGAGGAACAGTTTATTATCTCAGAGCTGTTGTAGAACCACTCAGATCAGTCAGTAATAGTACTCAACTGTCTAGGTGAAGATCAGAATGTTATCTAGATACACACTAACATACTCTGAGTCAATCAGATCTGTAAGGATGTGATTCATGAATGACTGGAACATTACAAGTGAGTTGGTTAGTCTGAAGAACATTATAGTCAGTTTGTACAATCTGTGATTGGTTCAGAATACAGCCTTCTACTTATCTCTGTCTTGGATCTGAATATTATTGTATCCTTATCAAACATCCAACTTAGTGAAAACTCTAGATGTATGTGTCTTATCAATGAGCTCCTGAATCAGGAGGAGTAGGTACTTGTTTTTGACAGTACCCTTATTAAGACAATAATAATCCTGGACTAGGCAGAGCTTCCCATCTTTCTTTTTGACAAAGAAGAAGGAGGAGGCTATAAGGGACTTTAAGGGTCAGATCCAGCCATTCTAAAGATTTTCCTGAAGGAACTCATTAAGCACCTCCTGCTTGTCTCTGTTGAGTAGGTAAACCTTACAATCCTTAGGTTGGAAACCCTCAGTCAATTCAATTGTATAGTCCTAGAAACAGTGTTTGGGAAGCTGGTCAAATTTCTCTTTACTAAAGACTTTAGAGAACTCTTAGTCAAAATCTAGCAGGCTGGGTCTATGTGTGTTCTAGAGTAGAGTCATTCTAAGAGGGTTCTAGACTGGTTCTGTCTTAGACATTCTTCAGATCAACTCTGTTCTGCCTTGACTAGAATATGTATCCACATATTTATCCTAGTCAAAGAAGAACAACTAGTCACCTTTATTAGAACTGTTAGTAACATTAGAAGTGTCTACATCTACTTAGAACAGTAGTACAAGGTAGCTGTAAGACTCAGGACACTGATTGAACACAAGTGTCTACTCTAACCAGTTAATAGTAGGGTTGTAAGCCTTGAGCCATTTGAATCTGATAAAGATGTCTGTCTTTCTAAGGTTAGTGACTCTAAACTCAATACTTTCCTTATAATCCTGAATAGTCATCTGTAGTTGGACAAACTTAGTAATCTGACTATTCTGGTTCAGGGTTCTGTCTGTATTATATACTAGGATCAGAAGTAGAATGTATTAAGTAGGGAGGTGGTGTTCCTACACAAAAGCCTTATTAATACACAAGCTAGTACATCTACTGTCTACTAGAGCTATTGTTTGGATCTAGAGGGATCCTGAGAAGGGAGCCAAGAGGACAGGGACCTGGAGCTAGTACTTAGAACATTCTCAGATGAACTACTACTTGTTCTGAAGGGAATGTACAGCTTGTACAGTCTTATTGTCTGAGAGGGTGAGTATATGTACTAACATTTCCTTATTAACCTCTCTCTTTCAACAAGGATGGACCTATGTCCTTAGCTGTGAACTCAGCTGAGACTATCCCTGCTTGATACTATAGACAAACTACTGAGTAGTAAACAGGGCTGGGTAGTGTTCCAAACATTCTAAGATCTTAGAACACAGAAGTAGCAGGTCAGATTGTGTGGATTTAGACTTGGATAAAGTGTAAAGAGAAGAATCAAAAGAATCAGGAGAAATAGGAGAACTATCTACTTTTGTTTTCAACTTTTTTCTTTCTAATAAATAATTTTGTTGATTTATTTTTTCTACTTTTTCTGCTTTTTCTACTTTATTTACTTCTAATCCTACAGTGTCTATTGAATCAAAAGTGGCCATTAAAAAATCCAAGTCATAGCCCTTCAGTACTACATTCACTGTTAGGCCTCTACAAAATCCTAGAGTGTATAGTCAGGGTCCAGGAGTTCTAAGGTGACTTCCAGATTTGCAGAAAAGGCTTCTTACTACAAATCCTACTTGTTACTCATTATCACTCTAATGACCTGACAGATATACTGTTGTTTCTGTAGACAGTCCTTAATTTGGTGCCCTGACTTTCTACAGGCAAAGCATACTCCTTACTTTCAGGCTTCTCTAATGTTCATTAGAATAGATTGATTGCAAATTACAGGCAGATTGATCTGAGGGCTCAGAACTGTCAGAGCTAGACACATGTGTAGACATTCTGTATGGACTTAATGTATCCAAGCTGTAGCTTGGTTGAAGGAGATAGTGTGTGTCTTCTACTCAGTGTAAGTAGTCAGTTCTAGCATCATTCTAAGAATCTTATCAACTAGTTCTGGGTAAAGAGCTTTTTCAAGTATTCTAATAAGGACATCATCAAACCCAAGTACAAATCCTGCCTTCTGAGCCAGGATATCAAACTCCTGAAAAAAGGCATTAGTAGAATGTTTACCCTGTCACAGAGACACAAGCTTGTTCTGTGTATTGTACTTCTCATTTGGATCAATGAAGGAAGTACAGAGCTTCCCTATGAATTCTGAGTACAACTCATTGTTCTGAAGTTGGATCAGGCTTCCAATCCAATAGCCTTCAATCCAGTTCTGGGCCCAGGTGGCTGTGTTGCCTTCCTTTATGAAGGAGAGGACAAATAGGACATGATTAAGATCTGAGGATAGATTGGTCAAAGTAGTAGCTATGTATAGTTTGACTTGGTACTGGAAGTCCTCAAAGTACTACCTATTAAAGTCTAAAGGGCAGGCTACATGTACTTTCTTTCTAGAACAGGTTGCAACTTCTGGAATGATTAGAACAGGTTCTAAAGGGGCTGGGGGCATGTGGTTGGCAAAGGCCTCTTAGATAGAGGTCTGTACATATTGAGCTAGTTCTACTTGTAACTACTAATCTGGCAGAACAGTAGGGGTGGCAGTTGGTGTAGAAGGGTCCATGTTTACACTACAAAGGAATCAATACTAAACTAAAAGGGGTAATGAATAGAAGAAGGGTGGCAAAAGTTTAAAAGGGTTTAGAAAGTTTAAAATTTAAAAATGTAAAAGGGTTAGGACAAAGGAAAGAGATCAACACAACAGCAAGTACCAATGCCTGAAATGTAGGAGAGTTGTAGGGTAGTAATAGGTAGTCTTGATCTGATGTCAGCAACAGTATAGAGGGGACCTGAAGGCTCAGCAAGGGGACCCAGGCTACAACTATCCTACACAACAGAAATACAGAATGCAAGCACTAGAACATAGTCAGAACTCACAGAACAGGCAGAGAGAGAGAGTGAGACAAGAGTAGAGTATATAGAGTAAGCCTAAGAGTACAAGACTACCTGGAGTAGACAAGATCAAGACTACAGGACCAGTCTGATCTTGTACACCTATATATACTAAACTACACAAGAGTACTCAGGGAGTATGAGCTACTAAGAATGATAAGCCACAAAGAATGAAAGAAAGGAACATCAAAGATAAAGGTACAAAGAATGAAGGGATGGACAAAGGGTAAGAGACCATAGAATGAACAGAGAATGAAGGAGTAGTCAAAGGAATGGAATGATGAAGTAAGGAAGGGTAGTAGTAAGAATCAGCACACATATAGTCTATAGACAGTGTCCCTGAGGGATGGAAGTCCCAAGTTCTGGTACAGAAGGGTGCAGAACCCTCAGAACTGAAGGTAAGAGAGTGGAGGATTGTAACAGTCTATCTCAATCACTCTAGCTCTTACAATGTGTCTGAAGGTCTTACTTGCCTTCTGGAAATCTTGTTCCTCATCAATTCTCTGTAGTTTCAATGCCTGGCTCTCCTAGCCTTGTCTGTTACTCTTTTTCTTTGAGTCCTGACTACTTTCTTCACTGTCTAAAAGGGTCTTAGGTGTCTCATTACTCTCTACATCACTGTTGTCAATGTGTTTCTGTTCTGAAGTAAGTGTGCTCACTGGATACTCATCCACACTCTCACTGATACTAATTATATATACTCTGTAACTCTTGTACTAGCTTACAAATTCCTCAATGCTTACTGTTAGCTCTCTATATCAACTTGGTGAATCCTCAAACCAAATTGCCTGTCCTCTATTGAGTGAATCCTCAAACTTGGTAGCCTGAAATTGATAGAGTGAATCCTCAAGCTCAATTGCCTGTACTTGGTGAGTTGAATCCTCAAACTCAACCTTCTGTACTCGATTGGACGAATCCTTGAATCCAATTGCCTATTCATTCTGAACTTGACTGTCTGAATCCTTAAGAACAATTGCCTGAGCATTTCCACTCTCTGTACCTTTGTTTGCTATTTCTTTGAGCCTAGTAGTGTTAATACTCACTAGTTTCTGCTCTACATTGTGTGTTTGTCTAACTATATGTACTGGTACAGTTACATGCCTTAATTCTATGTTATTAGTATGTAGTAGTTTATTAGGGTGCCTCCAGCCTTGTGTAGACAAGGACTTATCACCTGGTATAGGTTCATTAGGTTGCCTCCAGCCTACAAGGGACAAGGACTTACTTCCTAGCATGTTAGTATTGATATCCAGACTTGGGTACCCTCTGGGAATCGTCAGTCAAGGCTTGGCAGCCACATTGTAATCAATATCCAATGGGTAATCTTGTTGTCCATTGTCTGTAAACTTGATGCACACCTGTTTGTTCCTTTTCACTGTCACAGATGCCTGGTCCTTGACCCATCCAATCAATGTGAACCTCCAGTGTATCCAGCACTGGTCTATATTAATATGTGATAATGTGTTCCAGAAGTGTTCTACAGTGTTCTGAAGCATTGTGAACCTACTGGAGGCCAATCCAGTAAGTAGTCTCTGTTTCTACTCGAAAATCATAACTTTACTCACTAAAACTTTCTGATGGGTACTAGACAATGAGGGAGACCTAGGGTTGATCAGACCCTTTAGTTCCTCAGCATCCAGCAAGGGGTTTCAGTGCTAGGTGGGTACAGTCAAAAATATGTAAGGAAACTCACTGTTCCTCACAAGAGAATTCTAATTGCCCTTAGTTCACTCAACTACTGACTGGGATAACTTAGTACTTGAGTAAGGGGTCAGGGGAAAAGAATCCCCTTTACCCAGCAATTGATACTGTCTTTTATAGGGTGGTACATGTGTAGATACATGAGGAGAAAGTGTAACTAACTACAATGAGAATATATGTGCTTGTGAGTCCTACTGTACAATGATCTGACACAATCAGCAATGTAGTGATAATAAAATACAAACCAGTAAATCAAATCCTTACAAAATACAAACTAATACAACAAAGGTAAAGAATACTAACTATATATACTAAGAAAATAGTTTATACCTAAAGGGGAAAATAAAAGAGGGAACAAAAAAAGGGAGGACATAATATATACTTAAAGAGGAAGACAAAGAGGATAGTACACATTTAGGAATGTAAGGAAGGTAGTTATAATAAAAGGAGGACTTAATACAAGTACAAGGAAAAGGTGTATAGCTTAGTAAGCTACTATAAGAATCTACATATAGAACACACAGTTCTGTACTATAGAACTGTGTAAAAACTGTTATAAGCTATTAGGTAGGCTTATAATAGTCTACTGTCCTGTAAGTATCCTATTACAACTGTAACTATACAGGTTGTAAGAACAGATTTGGTAGACACATACTTGTAGAACACAGAAATTTATAACTAGAGAGTATATAGTGTTAGATTGCTCAGAGTTAACATTAGAAACTTTATAGTATTCTTCTAAATAAGCTAGACTTTAGTAAACATAGTTTAGAACATTATAGCTTTCTAGTAGCTTAGAGTAGACTCACTTACATTACTATCTACTTCTAATAACTCTGAGCTACTCTCTAAATTAGAGCTTAGAGTGACTATAAATAGTAGTAGTGTTAGAGAAGTAAATACTAATTCTCTAGTTAACAGAGGAGTAACTATAGTAGCTTCTAAGAATACTTAGTACTAGGGGAAACAAGACCTAGTTATATACAGTTAAAAAGAGGGCTAAACTCACTTTAGGACTGTAGTAGTACATTCAGGAAGGCTAGAGAGTCTTACTAATAGTAGGGAGTGTTTAGGAAGGTTAGAGAACCTTACTAACAGTAGGAGACATTTAGAAAGGCTAGGAGAACCTTACTAACATGTAGTACAACAAAGACTACTTTGTTAATGTTAAATGTAAAGTAGAACAGTACTAGGAAAGTACTAAATACTATTACAAACAAGTTCTAAGTTTGTAGTAATATATAAAGGCTGACAAGACAAAGGTATCTTTGTTATAGTCAGAAATACAAACTAATACATGTACTAACAAAGAACTCACCTTTGTTACAGTCAGAAATACAAACTGATACAATAAAGGTAAAGAATACTAACTATATATACTAAGAAAATGGTTCATACTTAAAGGAGAAAATAAAAGGAGGAACAAAAAAGGGAGAACATAATACATACTTAAAGGGGAAGACAAAGGGGATAGTATGTATCTAGGAATGTAGGGAACATTAGGGAAAAGTCCATTTAAATATAATGAATTACAGTCTATTTAAAGAAATATTAACATTTTATATACATTGTAATTCATATGTAAAGGTTAGAACACAACTATAAGGATAAAATAAGGTATATTAATATATATAAAGACTCAAAGAGTGTTATAAATCATTACAATTCATTAAATACATTATAATAACCTTATATTATAAGCTAAAGTATTATACTTAGATTATAACTTTAAAGACAGACTAAAATTCACTTTGTAAAAGATTTTATATTGTTTGTATAAGGTATTCAGATACTTGTAAAAACTATATTATAAAGTAAAATAGTACTTTCCTTTTGTATCTAAATATAATATTAGTTTTGTTTTACAGCTTTGCTACTATTACAAACATTGATTACATAATCAATGCTGAAGATTGAGAGCATATAATGATACTCTTACAGTTGTCACTCTTTCTCCCTAACCTCTACCATCTCTCTAAGTCTAACCCTCTACTCTAACACTATATTATTACTTTTATTCTCTCTAACCTAGTTCTCTACTTGTAAGTATCCTCTAGCAGGTACTCTGAGTATAACAACACAGACAATAAACATTGTTACAACTTGTCTCTCTAATCTACTGTTATAGTGCTTGTACAGAGTCTTAAATTGTATATTGTACTACTAATCTAACTATACTGTCCTTTAATGTAAAGTAGTAAGTATCTAGTCTACTTTATAAAAGACTATACAATAGTTACTCATTCCTTCTCTCTCAACTTTTTGTCTTCCTTCTATCCCTTCTACTCCTTGTTCTACTACTTGTGTTACATCCTCTTCATTGTCCTCCTTTTTTTACATTTGTCTCCCTTTTTAAATTCACATTCACACATTTGTATTGTTAACTAATACTAAACAACTTCTCTAATAACTCTATACATTTGTGTACTTCTTTCTACTCTGTAGTGTAAGTAAGAATTAACAAGTACATGTAAGTATACTTACAACAATGTTTATGTATAACTACTCCTATTATACTACCCTCTCCCTAACACTATATGTGTTCTACTCTTTCATACATTCTATGTTTAACATTACTCTTAATAGGTTTGCTCTACACACATTTACATTCTTTAGTACTATCTATAATACTATTTTAAATAAGGTAAGTAGTAACTATTACTTACCCCTCTCAAGCTAAGTCTGTTTACATTACTCACTTTACTCTCTTCCTTCAAGCTAGAATGTTCTAGAGATACACCTTTATAACTTTATACAATAACTAAGTTCTTTACTCTAACTATGTATAAGCCTACTCTACAGCTTACAACAGTTTCTGTACTATTCTGTACCTTTCTAAGTGTAAAACCACATTTCTGAACCTAGACCTTCTTAGTATAGACTCTAGAGTCACACACATTTCCTCTTTTGTCTTTATAATATGTTTCCTTATTATCTGAGTTACATACTCTTTATTCTTAGAGTGTATACACTCTTCTTTTTATCTTTTACATTGTTTTCCCCTTTAAGTATGAGCTACCTTTGTTTCATTTCTAGTATATATAGTTTTAATCTTTCACCTTTGTTGTACTAGTTCTTATTCCTGACTATAACAAAGGTGAGTTCTTACATATACATAGACTAGTTCTTATTCCTAACTATAACAAAGATACCTTTGTCCTGTTAGTGTTTCATGTGTGTTAGCAAACCTGGAACTCAACAGAACTTGTTTACAACAGTGTTTAACACTTCCTTAGTACTGTTCTACTTTTTTTTTAACATTAACAAAGTAGTCTTTATTGTACTATACATTAGTAAGGTTCCTCTAACCTTCCTAAATGTCTCCTACTATTAGTAAGGTTCCCCCAGCCTTCCTAAATGCCCCCTACTGTTAGTAAGACTCTCTAGCCTTCCTAAACATACTACTATAGTCTTAAAGTAAGTTCAGCTCTCTTCCTAACTGTATATAACTAGGTCTTGTTTCTCCTAGTACTATGTATCTTTAGAAGCTACTATAGTTGTCTCTCTGTTAACTAGAGAAGCTGTATTTACTTTCTCTACACTACTACTATCTATAGTAACTCTAAGTTCAGATTTAGTAAGTGGTTCAAACCTCTTAGAACTAGAAAGTAACACTAGTAAGCTACCTACCCTTAACTACTAGAAGACTATAATGTCCTATACTACATCTACTAAATGTCAGTAACAGTATAGAGGGGACCTGAAGGCTCAGCAAGGGGACCCAGGCTACAACTATCCTACACAACAGAAATACAGAACACAAGTACTAGAATGTAGTTAGAACTCACAGAACAGGTAGAGAGAGAGAGTAAGACAAGAGTAAAGTATATAGAGTGAGTCTAAGAGTATAAGACTACCTAGAGTAGACAAGATCAAGACTACAGGACCAGTCTGATCTTGTACACCTATATATACTAAACTACACAAGAGTACTTAGAGAGTATGAGCCACTAAGAATGATGAGCTACAAAGAATGAAAGAAAGGAAGGTCAAAGATAAAGGTACAAAGAATGAAGGGATGGACAAAGGGTAAGGGACTATAGAATGAACAAAGAATGAAGGAGTGGTCAAAGGAATAGAATGATAAAGTAAGAAAGGGTAGTAGTAAGAGTTAGTATACATATAGTCTATAAACAGTACTCTTAAGGGACAGAAGTCCTAAGTTCTGGTACAGAAGAGTGTAGAATCCTTAGAACTGAAGGTACAAGAGTAGAGAACTGTAACATCACCCCCCCTCTAAAACTAATTGTCCTGATTGGTGAACATTAGACTTAGTTAGTAGTTTAAGTATAAGTTAGAATAGTAGGGTTTGGAAATCTGTAAGGCAGAGTTGATACAGAGCACCCAGATAAAGTTGATAGAAGTCTTAGATTGTCTTAACAGTATGAGTGAGATTCTTAGTAGGTTCCCAAGTGTGTTCCTCAACTAGGTATCCCTTCTAGTAGATAAGGAACTTGAGTTTTCTGTACACTAGCTTAGTATCTACTATGTACTCTACTTTGTATTCTGGTTCAGAACTGATGAGTTCTAGTAGAGACAGTAAGGGTCTTTGTTGTGAAGGAAAACCTGAATCATAGTACTGAGACAGTAGAACCTTGTTGAATACTAGGTGTATACACTTCTATATTACTAGAAGTTAGAGTTTGTAGGCAGAGGTACTAACCTTCCTTTCAATAACAAAGGGTCTGAAGCACTTGTTGTCCAACTTTTTCATTAGACAATCCAAGGTCAGATTAGTGGCTTCTAGTATAACTTTGTCACCAGGCTAGTAATCCTTAGCTGTAGACCTCTTCCAATCATAGTTCTACTTTATTACTTATACTACCTTCTCTAAAAGAGCTTATGTGTCTTCCCTAGTCTTGTACATCTGTTCTGTAAAGTCTGTTACAGATTTAGAACTACTGTTCTGGTTTGGAACTATCCCCTGGTACAGATGTCTCCTATAATTAAGGAAGAACAGGGACTGTCCTGTTGTAGAGTATTACTAGTTATTGTGTACAAATTCTGCCAGAGCTAACTATTCAGACCAATCTGATTACTAATGATTAATGAACATCTAGAGGTAGAGCTTGATCTTCTGATTGACTCACTCAGTTTGACTGTCAGTCTACAGGTAATATATAGTAGAAGGGTTCCCTTAAATTCTAAGAAGTGTATACAAGTCTCACATGAATTTTGACTTGAATTACAGTCTACAATTGTGAATGAGCTTCTGAGGGAGTCTATACAACCAGAAGACATGATCCTAATAAATACACACTATACCTTTAGAAGTGAGTTCTGTTCAGGTTGAAACTGTATAGACTTACTTAGAGAATCAGTTAACAATCACACAGATAGTGTTGTAACTCTGAGACTGTTAAGAAAGGGGGAAAGAGGTTATGTGAGAGGCTTAGAGAGATCACACAAAGAGGGGGGATAGTGGACTCGGCTTGCTCTCTTGCAGCTTGCTTCATCGTCTGTTGATTAGTTAGTCTATATATACTATGTAAGTATGTCTCAGATGTAGAATGTATGATGGAAAGTATTCCATCATTGTTCGTCATTGCTTGTAATGTAGTTTATATCATCTGAGACATACTCTCATGTAGTCTCGTCTTAACACTCCCCTTCAAACTCTTACTAGGTCTAGTAGACTTGTAAGATGTTTGCTTACAGTATATATAGATAGTTTAATCATTATAACTGCATTGTACAATTGTTCGTTCGTGTTATACATTTATAACTTGATGTAGTTAATAATAATATTATTAGCATTATAGTAATGCATTGTCCGTTCTGTGTACTGTCTGTTCTGAATGTCATCCACTTTGTGTTAAGTTTGTCTAATGTTATATTGATTAAGTATATTTAATTAGTTTGTTCGTTCATAATATATTGTTGAATAACAGCATTGTTATCACAATAGATTGTTTGTAAATGTTATTAAATAATTTATAAATGCTTCAGAGACCTGCAGAATCTTGTCAGCATGTGTAGGTACATATATGTGCATATTTAAATCATAAATGTAATTGCTTGTTTTGTTTTATTGTTTGTTATTCAGTCATATTGTTTGTTATTAAGTTTGTTTGAGTACTCTAGTAATTTCCTTTTACTTTGCTGTGAAACTAATGAATCATGCTAGTAAAATGTATATTCAATGTTGTAATAATATCCTTCTTTAATCATTGCTGTCTGTGTTTGTCTACATTCATATATACATTAAGCATTCAGTAATAGCTGATTTAT
>NW_006760388.1:3649474-3654022 GCF_000271605.1 Fomitiporia mediterranea MF3/22
GATTGTTTGTAAATGTTATTAAATAATTTATAAATGCTTCAGAGACCTGCAGAATCTTGTCAGCATGTGTAGGTACATATATGTGCATATTTAAATCATAAATGTAATTGCTTGTTTTGTTTTATTGTTTGTTATTCAGTCATATTGTTTGTTATTAAGTTTGTTTGAGTACTCTAGTAATTTCCTTTTACTTTGCTGTGAAACTAATGAATCATGCTAGTAAAATGTATATTCAATGTTGTAATAATATCCTTCTTTAATCATTGCTGTCTGTGTTTGTCTACATTCATATATACATTAAGCATTCAGTAATAGCTGATTTATGTCTTCAGATTGAAGCTTTGCATTGATTGTATATCAGTAATATCAATAATAATATTTGTTTTTGCCAGATTGCTTCATTCTGAGATCAATGAGGTTTTATGCTAACATATATTTGTTGCATAGATGTTATGTCTGGCTGTAGGCATCTCACTATGTGTCTAGGTGCATTGTATATGTATTATATCATGAATGTATTGTTTGTTTGTTTGCTTTACATTATTGTTTATACATATGTATTAATTTATTAACATTATGTTTGTTTATTGATTGTTTCTGATGCATCCTGAGTAACTATACAATCTGTCACATTGTTTCTTTAATAACCAACATAGTTATCTGTTGTAAATCATTTCTATTGTGCGTTCGTATTATTTATCATTAACAATGTTGTTGTGAATTGTTGCAATCGTAGTATTGTGTATATATATGTGTGTATGTTATGGCTATTGTTCTTTGCTTTTTCTTTTGCAAAGAATGATGTATTGTAACACAATCTGTAAATAAGTGATATATTGGATTATGTTTACTATAATCGTCTCCTAGCATTCTTTAGTTAATCTAGTGCTATGCACAATTGTAGTATTTGTTCAACGTTTTATTTATTAATTGGTTTGCTAGGTAAAACGTTTTATATATTGGTTTTATTTATTTTATTTGAATCATTGTATAGATATTCTTATTAGTATCTATCCAATGTATTTCATAGTATTATAATACTGTTCACACTTGTATTAATTGTACAGTGAGGGCAAATTAATTGTTTGTACAAGAATCGATTTAATAGTTTTATTTAATTATATGTATGCACTCCATACTTGTTTATATAGTTATTATCTGTGTATCGTTCAGTTGTAGTTGCGAATTATATTGCAATTATATTCGTATTATCCTATGGATATATTATTTATTGTTTTATGTACGTTCCACAGTATTATTTTCGTTATTCATCACTTTTATCTATGAACTATAGTCTGAATTGATGAATTATTTTGTTATATGATGTGATAATTGTCTGTATATTATTTATTTTTGTATTAAACACTGTTAAGTTAATTATATTATTGTATTAATATTATTTGCCAAGTATAAGCATTTGTTTCATAGTAGAATTATTATTTATTTAACATTGAAGTTCAATTGTGCATTGTGTTGACTTCTGTTATTTAGTTCTGATCAACATAGTTTTGCTTTGTACTGAATGATTTACCTTTATGATCTGTTATGTCTGTCTGTAACTTCTATTACTTAGTCAGTGCTTAGTCTGTACATTTTGTTATTCTATTTTTTGTAGTGTCTGTAGCATTATACTTTCTGTTCCATTGTTTATATTTAGTTATTAATTTTTCGTGCATATTATCCATTTTCTCCCCTTCAATTCAAGAAGGTATTTCTTTGAAGAATTGGATATTTCTTTAATGTTTATTAATCGTTGTTATAATATAATGTTTATATATATAATTGTAATTGCTTTCATGGTTCGATTTCTAATTATTAGTATTTTAAAGCAGTGTGTAACATTCGTTATGTTCTATAATAAGTAATTTAAATGTTATTACTATTATATCTTTGTTACCATTAACATTTGTCAACTTATATAATGTGTATTTTGTTCGTTATAGTAGATAGGTACACATTATGTATAATATACGAGTTTTGTTTGTGCTCGTTATCTTTTATTAATAATCGTTTGTAATTATGAATGAATATTTTGTTTTTGTGTTGAAAACATATGGTAATTTGTTTGTTTCTGTATAATATTTGTTTAATAACATTGTAATTATTATTTATGTAGTGCTTTTAGTAAATGTGCTGAGTTCTATTAAGTATGCTCGCATCCATTATTACCTATTTTATATTATACTGTCTGAGATAATAGCTTAAAGATTTTATTAATTTATTTAATCATATTATATTATGATTGTTTTTGATTGTAATTATTATAATAATGTGTTTGTAATAATAATATTTGTATTATTCACTGTAATAGCCTTATCAGCTTAATACTTTGCTCCTACAAGCTATGTTGTCACAATGTAAATTTAATAATCGTTTGTTAAGGTCAGTTGATGTTGCTGTTGCAACTTCGAAATTTATTATATAATCAGCTGTCGTGATAACACATTCTGCATACATAATTAAGTTGTATTGATGTGTTGTTTCGAGTATATTAGAGATATAATTCTTTCGTTTGTTGTTAGTATACATTTACACAATTGTATTAATGTGTAAAGTAGTATCATTTGTTTAATAGTTATAATTTTTGCACTTGTCTTGTGCTGTAATCAGTATTTACACATTATAACATTATTCTTTTGTGTGTAGTTAGTTTATATGCTCTGTAGCATTGTTTTTTGATTTGTAGTTATTAATTATACTTTTGTATATCTGTACTTGTCTATATATATTAGATATGTGTATTATATTTGGTATCCAATAAGTAATTGCAATATCTGACATGTAACTGCTGAATCCAATATGTTACATATAATTGCTCAACCATAATATGTGTTAGATAAAATATTGTTCTGTATTCGTTCTGTTAGTTCTATCCATATTATTATTATTATTATTG
Source organism: Fomitiporia mediterranea MF3/22 (assembly GCF_000271605.1). Classification (NCBI taxonomy): domain Eukaryota; kingdom Fungi; phylum Basidiomycota; class Agaricomycetes; order Hymenochaetales; family Hymenochaetaceae; genus Fomitiporia; species Fomitiporia mediterranea. The sequence continues at coordinate 3,652,371 of NW_006760388.1, forward strand.
TTATTATTATTGTTATTATAGTGTCTGCAATTGTATTATTGTTTATAATACATGTTAAATGTTTTATTTATTTGATTTAATATGCTGTTTAGCATATATGCACTCGTTTTGAGCATTAATTGTTCAGCCATGATATTACTATATATGTTATTATTTGATTTATGCTATAACATATGTATGCTTGTTGACAGTGTCAATTATTTGTACTATTATAATGTTAATAGCAAAAGAGTAGTGTTTGCTTTATTAATCTTTTTAACATTTGTCTGTAGTATGATCAGTTAATTTATTATAACATGATCTCCATGATATTATAGAATATTTTAGCATTTAATAATCACAGTAAGTGATACTCATTGTAGTTTCAACATTGCCTGCATAGATTACATTATTACTGGGCCAATGATCATAATCACTAAGATGACAATCATATAATGTCTGGGTCGTATGTAGTACAGTAGATTGTATGTTTGCAGCATATCAATTTGTGTTTGGGATACTCAGACAGGTGAGTCGAGTTCTGTGTTGTAGTATGTTGTGTGTGTGTATGTGATGTATAGGACTGTATAGAGCATAGACATAGTAGGGTGTAGATAAAGTGTAGGCAGGGAGTGCAAGGCTCATAACCTGTTAAGAAAGGGGGAAAGAGGTTATGTGAGAGGCTTAGAGAGATCACACAAAGAGGGGGGATAGTGGACTCAGCTTGCTCTCTTACAGCTTGCTTCATTGTCTGTTGATTAGTTAGTCTATACAGTGTGTGTCAAAAGTATTGTAACACACCACGTGTTTTTCATTTTGCCTCTACACGTCATTCCACACAACACTTATGCCCATATAAATTACATGTAAATTAAGTGTGATATACTGTGAATATATGTATGTAAAAAAGACTGCAAAATGTGCAGTAATTATACAAGACGGACGGATCTAAAAAAAACATGCTGTTGCATTACATATGTGTGCAGCACATACACTTTAAAAAGGCTGCCCCAGTGCTCATTATTTCGACACCTGTGCCTCCTTTTGCACCCTGGGCTTTAGTATTACCTCTATTCTACTCTATGCACTACACTACACCCACTCGTAAAGTGTGTCTATTGGACTACAAGCATGCTGGCATGTCTCACTCTGAGTGTGCCAAAAGGCTTGGCCTTTCTTGTTCTACCGTCTCCCGATTGCACTGCAAGCTCCTCCTTACTGGTGATCTGTACTTTGTTATGCCCAAGCCAGGTCGTCCTACCAAGCTTTCGTTGCCTGACCATCGTTCTGCTGCTAGAATGCTTGCATCTGGTTCAGCTCATGATGCTACCAATCTCAAACGAAACCACTTCCCTCATGTCAGCAAGAGTACCATGCATTGTCACCTTTATAAACATGGTCTTAAGGCCTATGTTTGTTGCTGTAAGCCCTTTCTCAGCATCAAATTGAGGCAGGCTAGAAAAGAATGGGCTCACACGTTTGGAGATTGGACTGCTCTAGACTGGCATTCTGTCATTTTCTCTGATGAGTCCAAATTCAATCTTTTTGGCTCTGATGGTTGTCAGTGGTGTTACAGGAGGTCTGGGCAGGAGTTTGATGATGTTTATGTGCAGAAGATGGTGAAGCATGGAGGTGGAAGTATTATGGTTTGGGGGTGTGTCACTTCCAAAGGT